>NC_083358.1:66138716-66467287 GCF_030254825.1 Meriones unguiculatus
GGAGATGGGAAGAAATGATGTAGCAACTAAAGTAAAAAGAATGACAGGGAATGAAATTTTCAAAAGCTTGATAAAATATAGAGTCAAATGTCACATCATGATGTTTTAGTCAGTTATGGAGAATATTCCAGTAACATCCTAAGCAGTTTAATTTTTAAAGGCTAATTTTGTAATGTTTACACAATGATAAAATTACCTAATAATAATTTATTTCACAGAATATATGCTCTCATTTTTACATAAATTTTTGTTAACTTTATATTATTTCTAGGTAGCGTAACATTAGAGAAAGTATATATTTATTTATATATATGTTAAGAAATATATCATAAATTTATATTTTATAAATATATAGAGCATATTTAATTTAGAGATTAAAACAACTGTTAAAATCTAAATATTAATGAAGATATATTAATATATTTCATAAGTGAAATTTATTTTTAAAGTCAGAGAAAATAAATAATAATTCCATTAAGTATAAATCATATGACTAGATGATTGCTATGAATTTAAATACACTGATGTTTGCATTAAGTGCAAATAAAAAGAATATGTAAGATAATGTATAAAAAACTTAATATATATTGAATATAAAAGTTTTGTGTATGTGTGACAAACTGAAAAAGAAAAAGTTAAAAGAAAATTTTAGTAGAAATAAACAGTGCTACTTCATAAAAAAAAACAGTTATTTTAAAAATTGTGTATATATGGTGAAAATCCCATAACGTAAAGTTAATAACGGTGATGAGAAAATTACGTAAAGCAAAAAATTTAGGGACTGGTCCTAGCTTTCAGTAATTGATAACATAAAATGATCGTTAATAAGAACAAAGAAAATGTAATCATATCAGCCAAAAGAGGTATAATATAAAGATGTAGAATACACATAATTTTTTTTCACTTTTTAATTTATTAATTACACTTTTTATTCACTTTGTATCCCCCCTGTGGTTCTCTCCCTCTTCCCCTCCCAATCCCTCCCTTCCTTCACCCTCTGCCTGCATGCCCCTCCCCAAGTCCACTGATAGGGGAGGACTTCTTTTCCTTCCTTCTGATCCTAGTCAATTAGGTCTCATCAGGAGGGGCTGCATTGTCTTCTTCTGTGGCCTGGTAATGCTGCTTTCCCCTCAGGGGGAGGAAATTAAAAACCAGGCCAATCAGTTCATATCAGAGACAATCCCTGTTCCTATTACAATGGAACCCACTTGGATACTGAACTGCCATGGGCTACATCTGTGCAGGGGTCTTAGGTTATCTCCATGCATAGTCCTTGGTTGGAATATCAGTCTCAGGAAAGACCCCTGTGCTCAGAATTTTTAGTTCTGTTGCTCTCCTTGTGGAGTTCCTATCCTCTCCAGATCTTACTGTTTCCCAGTTCTTTCCTAAGATTCCCTGTACTCTGCCCAAACATTGCCCATAAGTCTCAGCATCTACATTGATAGTCTGCAGGGCAGAGCTTTTCAGAGGTCCTCTGTGTCAGGCTCCTGACTTGTTCCCTCTTTTCTCCTTCTGCTGATGTCCAGCCTCTTTGCCGTTTTGTATAGGAATTGAGCATTGTAGCAAGACTCCTCCCTTTTTTTTAATTTTTATTTAACTTTTATTAATTACACTTTATTCATTTTGTATCCCCCCATAAGCCCCTCCCTCCTCCCTTCCCGGTCCCACCCTCCCCTCTTTTCTGCATGCATGCCCCTCCCTAAGTCCACTGATAGGGGAGGTCCTCCTCTCCTTCTTTCTGATCTTAGTCTATCAGTTCTCATCAGAAGTGGCTGCATTGTCAGGCTTCGAGGTTATCTCCATGAATAGTCCTTGGTTGGAGTATGAGTCTCTGGGAAGTTCCCTGTGTTCAAATTTTCTTGTTCTGTTGCTCTCCTTGTGGAGTTCCTGTCCTTTCCAGCTCTTACTATTTCCCACTTCTTACATAAAATTCCATTCACTCTGCCTGTCAGTTGGCTATCAGGCTCAGCATCTGCTTTGACAGTCTGCACGGCAGAGACTTTCAGCGGCCCTCTGTGGCAGGTTCCTAGGTTGTTTCCTGTTTTCTTCTTCTGGCTTTCAGAAGCCCTCTGTAGCAGGTTCCTAGGTTATTTCCTGTTTTCTTTTTCTTCTGATGTCCATCCTCTTTTCTTTCAGGATGGGGATTGAACATTTTAGTTAGGGTCCTCTCTTTTGCTTAGTTTGTTTAGATGTACAGATTTTAGTGGGTTTATTCTATGTTGTATGTTTATATGAGTGAGTATATACCATGTGTGTCTTTTTGCTTCTGGGACAACTCACTCAGGATGATCCTTTCTAGGTTCCACCATTTACCTACAAATTTCATGATTTCCTTATTTTTCATTGTTGAGTAATACTCCATTGTATAGATGTACCACAGTTTCTGCATCCATTCTTCAGTTGTGGGGCATCTGGGCTGTTTCCAGCTTCTGGCTATTACAAATAAAGCTGCTATAAGCATGGTTGAGCAAATGTTCTTTTTGTGTACTTGAGCCTCTTTTGGGTATATGCCTAGGAGTGGTATGGCTGGATCTTGAGGAAGCGCCATTCCTAGTTGTCTGAGAAAGTACAAGATTGCTTTCCAGAGTGGTTGTACAAGTTTACATTCCCACCATCAATGGAGAAGGGTTCCCCTTTCTCCACAACCTCTCCAACATGTGTTGTCACTTGAGTTTTTGATCTTGGCCATTCTGATGGGTATAAGTTGAAATCTTAGGGTCGTTTTGATTTGCATTTCCCTGATGGCTAATGAGGTTGAGCATTTCTTTAAGTGTTTCTCTGCCATTCGATATTCCTCTGCAGAGAATTCTCTGTTTAGCTCTGTACACATGATTTTAAGGATTCATAGAATAATCAATACACCACAGGATAAGTGTGATGTCTTGTTTTGGTGAAATAAATTCGTAGAGAGTTTAATACAAGACTTCACAAACTGATAAAGGGAAGTATTAATAGAAAATGACATTCAATAACATAAAAATATTAAGTTTATGGATACATTAAATAGTACATGAACAAAAGCCTGAACTCATTGCAGTAATTAACTATACCACTGTTCTTAGAGTTGAGTGATACATAATACTATGAATGAACAGGAAGACTCAATATTCTTTTCTTAACTTTTATTTTTTTATATTACAATTTATTCACATTGCATCCTAGCTGAAGCCTCCTCCCTCAACCCTACCCAATCATACCCTCTCTCCCTCATTGCCTCCCATGCCCCTCTCCAAGTCCACTGAGAGGGAGGTCCTCCACCCCACCCCTCTGACCCTAGCCTATCAGGTCTTATCTGGACTGGCTGCATTGTCTTCCTCTGTGGCCTACAAAGGCTGCTCCCCCATGATGAAGAAGTAATAAAAGAGCCATCCACTGAGTTCATGGCAGAGACAGCCCCTGTTCCCCTTACTAGGGAAACCACTTGGATACTGAGCTGCCATGGGCTACATCTGTGCAGGTATTCTAGGTTATCTCTGTACATGGTCCTTGGTTGGCAGTATCAGAAAAGACTCCTGGGCCCATATTTCTTGGTTCTGTTGTTCTCCCTCTTGGTCTTTCTATCTCCCCCTTCTTTCATAAGATTCCCTGAACTCTGACCAAAGTTTGGCCATGAGTCTCAGCTTCTGCTTTGATACCCTGTTGATTAGAATCTTTCAGAGGCCGTCTGCGGGCCTGTTCCTTGTCTTCTCCCTCTTCTGATGTCTATCCCATTTGCCTTTCTGAGTGAGGATTGATCATCTTACCTGAGGTTCTCTTTCTTTCTTAGCTTCTAAATGACCCTGAGATTTCAGCTTACACCTGTCAGAATGGCTAAGATCAAAAACTCAAGTGATAATACATGCTGGAGAGGATGTGGACAAAGGAGAACCCACATCCACTGCTGGTGGGAATGTAAATTTATACAGTGACTTTGGAAATCAATCTGGCACTTTCTCAGACTATTAGGAATAGTGCTACCTCAAGATCCAGCTATACCACTCCCCAACATATATCCAAAATACACTCAAGGACACAAGAAGGACATTTGCTCAACCATGTTCATAGCAGCTTTATTTGTAATAGCCAGAACCTGGAAACAACCCAGATGTCCCTCAAAGGAGGAATAGATACAGAAATTGTGGTATATTTACACATTGGAATACTACTCAGCAATTAAAAACAAGTAAAGCATGAAATCTGCAGGCAAATGGTGGGAACCAAGATCGTCCTGAGTGAGGTATCACAGAAGCAGAAAGAAACACAGGGTATATACTCACTTATAAGTGGATATTAGACATATAATACGCATACTAAAATCTGTACACCTAAAGAAGCTAAACAAGGAGGAAGACTCAATATTTTTATTATTATAATATTTCATTTTTATTAATTACAGTTTATTCCCTTTGTATCCCACCTGTAGCTCCCTCTCCATTCCCCTCCCAACCCCACCCTCACTCCCTCTTCTTCACATTTAATGGGTCAATTTCTTCTACAAAGTAGCTTAAAAGATTTTTACAAAATTTCAACCAAACTGCGATGGAATTTTTAAAAAGAAAATGACAAGTTTATTGTCACATTTAAATGAAAACACAAATGACCAACCAGTGTTAAAATGTTTAAACAAAAATACAACTGAGCTGAGGACTTCCTCTCTCTGCCTTAAGCCCTGATAACAGTAGAGAGATAGAAGAAAAGACTCCTTGCCATTAAAATGGACAAGCCAATCTGCAGAGGGATACAGAACGTTATGAAACTGACTAATTGACTCACTTTACATGGCAGTGTAGCTTCAACACTGGTGACAAAATAATTTAATTGGAAAGAAATATTATTTTATTCATAAAAAGTGTAGCCTTGGAAGGCCCATTAAAATGGGTTGTTTATAGTACTAAATAAATGAGGCTGACCATGTGAAAAAAAAATTAGATCTTTTTAAGTTACTTTTGTAATTTTTAAACCAATTTTTAAACCCTTTTTTTAAACTAAAAAAAGGGGGGGGGCGGTGAGGGGAGGAAGCAAAATAAGGTCCGTGCCTGTCAACAGCTGCTGGACATCAACAGCTATTTTGCTAAAGTGCCCAGAAAGCTGGCAATGCTGTCACCCCGTCCTGCAGAGAAAACTCCCTATGGTGAAAAGTGGCTTCTGCCCAGCAGCTCTGGTTAAAGATGGTTATTGCTGAGCAGACCAATTCTGACTGCTGAAAGAAAATTTTTCTTTCTGAGAGAAAAATGTGTTCTCTGCTCCTAAAAACAATAATGTATATTACTCATATATTTTGTCATTCCTGAAATAGAACATGTTGATTTTCTAAAAGCCATGATCCGTTTTAGTTTATTTCTCAAAGGTTATTTAAATTTCTGTTTGATGTTGTTTTGTTTTGTATCTTTGTGGTACAAGTAACTTAACACTGTGCACTTAAAATATATGTTTTGTACAAAACTCTTTTGTTTATATAAAAATGGATATATTTTTTCATCTATGTGTACTACACCATTCTTAAAGGTGGTTTGCTTAGAAATTAAGATAAAGATTTCCAGAAAATTAGGTTATAATTTTGAACTTTGATGTAATTTATTCTTAGGTCTTAGAGGGTTGGGTGTGGTGAGGACTCGATGATAAGAAAGTTTCCACTATGACAGGTTAGACTGCAGAGACACAGCCTAGGAAACCCAGTCAGCTGCACACAGCTGAGTTCACAAAGGATGTTCACTTTCCCTTTTTGTTCTACAACTTTGGAACCTCCCACATCGTTACTTCATTCTTCTCCTCGAGATTTCCTCTCTCTTCTGTACTCCTTCCTTCTCTCTGTCTTCTTTTGTCAGTACTCTTTCATCCCCTCTCTTTCTCTATTATTTTGTACCTTTTTCCCTTCTTTCTTCCATCCCTCTATTTCATACTTCCTTCCTTTACTCTACAAGATGGGTCCAAATTAATCAATTCCCTTTTTATGGGAATTATGCCATCCTAGTCTTTTAAAGTTTTAAATTATTAACAATTATGAAAAAGATTGTGCTCAGATATATTTGGTCCTTGTGAGATCCTGTCCTCTCCAGGTCATACTAACTCCCCCTTCTTTCACATGTTTCCCTGCACTATGCCCAAGGTTTGGTTATAAGTCTCAGTATCTGCTTTCATTCACTGCTACATAATGTCTTTCAGAGGCCCTCTGTGGTAGGCTTCTGTCCTGTTACTGTTTTCTCCTACTTCCAATATCCATCCCATTTGTCTTTCTAAGTGAGGATTGATCATCTTACCCAGGGTCCTCTTTCGTGTTTATCTTCTTTAGGTGGATAGATTTCAGTATATTTATCCTATCTTATAGGTCTATATAACTGAGTATATACCTTGTGTGACTTTCTGCTTCTGGGATACCTCACTCAGGATGATTGGGCACAGGGGTATTTTCTGAGACTGTTTCTCCAGCCAAGGACCATGCATGAATATAACCTAGAACCCTTGCTCGGATGTAGCCCATGGCAGCTCAGTATCCAAGTGGGTACCCTAGTAAAGGGAACAGGGACTATTTCTGACATGAACTCAGTGTCTGGCTCTTTGACCTCCTCACCACCCCCTGAGGGAGGAACAGCCTTGCTAGGCCACAGAGGAGGACATTGCAGCCAGTCCTGAGGAGACCTGATAAGATAGGTTCAGATAGAAGGGGAGGAGGACCCCCCCATCAGTAGACTTAAAGATGGGCAGGGAGGAGATGAGGGAGAGAGGGTGGGATTGGGACAGAATGAGGGAGGGGGTTACAGCTGGGATACAAAGTAGATAAACTGTAACAAGTATAGAAAATAAAAATGTAATTAAAAAAAGAAAAAGATTGTACATTTTTGTAAAACATAGAATCCAAAATATTCCATGTATTTTCTACACATGATTCTGAAGTCTTTTGTCTTAAAAGTAAAATATTTATTATCACTGAGATTGGAATTGATCAATTATTTAAAATAATTCTTTATTTAAATGGCATATTTAAAGGGTTCAATGTTCTGTAGAAAACATTCTTGGGACTTTTAGTATACCAACCAGAATAAAATAAGATAGACATTCCCACAATTAAGAATTTAAGTAAAATTTATATAACAGTAAATCAAAGTCATTAAAAACCATCTACTATCTGTTTAAAAATCACTTGTCATCACTTTGTGGAAAGTTTATTGCTGTCCATTGTGGCATCAAGACAGTTACAAGGCAAAGGATAAAGGAAGTGTTAATTTCGTTCATATTTTTTTTGCCTTTGGTGATGGATATTTGAATGAAAAGAATAATCTTTTTAGACTAGAAATAGACAGTCAAAGGGGCATTATTATTAGTCAAAATTATTTAGACAAAATAATTGCATTGAAAATCAGGATATTTTATTTTTTATTACACCTTTTAAAGCATTTTTATATCCATACAATGACTTAGCCAAAACAAAAATCATCTATTCTTTGAAATTATGCTACTCTCTGAAAATAATTTGAAGGCTTATGTAACAGTACTGGACTAATGCCAGGCATTAAAAATAAGTTGGGAACCTGGGGTGTTGCTATAGACACTGTATCTTTTCTCAGTCTGGTCTACCTGTTGGAGTAAACTTACAGCATAAGCTTCTGTATATCTTTAATCTCAGAGGAGCAGAGCTCAGTTTTTTTTTTTTTTTTCATGTGCTTTCTCTGCTACAAACAAATATTTGTGTTGGTCTCACTATTTAAAAAGAAATTACAGAATTTTATGTAGTTTCTTCTCTCAAACTTGTGGTCAGTAAGGACACCATGCTTATTTTTTAATATTTTTTATTTAATTTTTTTATTAATTACTTTGTGTCCCCCACTATAGCTTCCTCCCCCCTCCCCTCACAATCTCACCCTCCCTCCCTCTTCTCCAAGCATGCCCCTCCCCAAGTCCACTGGTAGGGGAGGTCTTTCTCTCCTTCCTTCTGATCCTAGTCTATCAGGTCTCATCAAGAGTGGCCGCATTTTCTTCCTCTGTGGCATGGTAAGGCTGCTCCTCCTCAGGGGGAGGTGATCAAAGAGGAGGCCAATCAGTTCAGGACAGCATGTTTATAACTGTAGAGATTCCCTATGTCTCTAAAGCTCTTAGCTCTATAGCAAACCAAATCCACTGGTTCAAGAGAATCAAGGCTGACCTTGAATACTCTACTGAAGCACAGACTCATGGAACACAGAAGCACAGCCAGAGAGACAAATACTCTTTGATGAATACGTAATGTGTCTGCATTTGAATTCAAGTTGTCCTTCGGTTTCATTAACACTAAACTTTCTTCCTGAGATGTATTTTTCCTTAGTGCTTCAATTCATTTAAGGTGTCTGTGACAAAAATACAGGAAAGCTAAAGCTTGTTCACTGTTGAATCTCCCTGCTTAATCCAGTGAGGGCTAGTTTTCAATTTAGCATGATGTAGCTTGAATAAGTAAATACATATATACAAATCAATTTGCATATATATATACATATATATTACTTTTATAATATATACACACAAGTATATGTGTTCACATGTATGTATATAACTTTCTTTCTGACTGGTAGAATAAAAAGAATTATTTATATTTAATAGTGTTAGGTTAAAATCTTTGTTCATGTAAGACAGAGAAATAATCAAGATGTCTAAGATCATTGAAACCAATTATGAAGACTTTATGCTTCAGTCATGACTCTGCCCTTGGAAGGAAGTCATACCCCCACCAGCCCTATAAAGACTTAAGATAATGTTTTTCATGTAACTTTTCAGAAGCTGGATACACACTTTCTAAAGCTATAAATGATTATCTCCATCAACTAATGTTTCTTATAAATCAGAAGTATCTCAGGTTGGGATAACTTGAAACATTTCAGAAGTTAAGATGTAGGGATTTCTGAGTAGTATTCCATTGTGTAAATGTACCACAATTTCTGTATCCATTTCTCAACTGAGGGGCATCTGGGTTGGAATATTACTCAGCGATAAAAAACAAGGAAATCATGAAATGTGCAGGTAAATGGTAAGAAGTGGAAAAGATCATCCTAAGTGAGGTATCCTAGAAGCAGAAAGACACACAGGGTATATACTCACTCATCAGTGGATACTAGACCTATAAGATAGGATAAACATACTAAAATATGTACACCCAAGGAAGCTAAACAGGAAGGAGGACTCTGGCTAAGATGCTCAATTCCCATTCAGAAAGGCAGAGGATGGACATAGGAGGAGGGAGAAAACAGGGAACAGGACAGGAGCCTACCACAGAGGGCCACTGAAAGGCTCTACCCTGCCAGGTATCAAAGCAGATGTTGAGACTCATAGCCAAACTTTGGGCAGAGTACAGGAAACTTTATGAAAAAAGTGGGAGATAGTAAGACCTGGAGAGGACAAGAGGTCCACAAGACAGTAACAGATCCAAAAATTCTGGACACAGAGGTCCTTTCTAGAATTGATATTCTAGCCAAGGACCACTCATGGAGATGGCCTGGAACCCTGCACAGAGGTAACCTATGGCAGTTCAGTATCCTAGTGGCCTCCATAGTAATGGAGACAGGGACTGTTTCTGACATGAAATGATTGGCCTGCTCATTGATTACCTCCCCATGGATTGGGGGTGGGGGGAATCAGCCTTACCAGGCTACAGAAAAAGACAATGCAGCCACTCCTGATGAGACCTGATAGACTAGGGTCAGAGGGAAGGGAAGGAGGACCTTCCCTTTCAGTGGACTGGGAAAAGGACACAGGTGGGGGAGAGGGAGGGTAGGATTGGGAGGGGGGAGGTAGGGAGGTACAGGGGGGATACAAAGTGAATAAACTGTAATTAATAAAATTAAAAAATAAAAAGATGTAGGGATTTCAAAAGTAAATAAAAGAGTAAACCTAGGTTAATCAATTTTTCAATATTAACTTTCAATTCTAAAAACCTGTGTCAGCTTTAAAATTGTCAAGATTTCTTTTGAACATAAGCAAATGTAAGGCTGTGCCAATTAAATAATTGGCATGCTTTTTCAAATGGTGTTGTTTTCCCTTTGGTTTTCTGAATCTTCAAAGAAAAGTCTTGGAGTGAAGTATTGAGAAGCTAATTTATGAGGTAAACTACAACTGATTTGATGACTCATAAGTGAAATTGAAATCAACTGATTTAACTGGATCATGTGATTGCTAACTAACTTGAAGTAGAAAACTATCTACATTCTTTGTAGCCTCAAAGGTAATCTCATGAATTCTTTTAGTTGTGCATCTCCACCCTCACTCTCCCTTTGTTTTCCCCTCTCTTTCTCCTCCTATCTTCCCTCTCTTCCTCCTTGCTTTATTTTTTTATCTCTTTCTTCATTCATGGATTTAGAATCCTATATATTGCATATCATACTTCTTCCTCTTTTTATACTCTTCAATTCAGAATAATTTCACACTAACAGAAAATTTGTAAAGCTAGTTAGTCCACGCATCCTTCACTTATCTTCATCACAGTTTTCCCATCACTTGCCACTGCAAAGCCTTCATTACAATTAAGAATGGAACATGGAACACTACTTTTCTTTGTAGGAGAAACTGTCTCGATTACAGTTTTTCGCCACTAAGGCTCTTTCTCAGATAGGATACAATCTAGACACAATGCTGCATTTTTTTTTTTCACACTGCCCTGATCAACTACATTGTTTCTACCAGTCCTTAAGCACTTTTGAAGTACACTGGTCAGTTATTTTATGGAATCTGTCTTGATATTTTGTCTTGTGGATTTTCATAATTTGAAATAAGATTATTTCTTCCTGGCAAGAGAATCAAAAGATAATTACAACTGCTCCATGCATGATACCAACCAAGTGTGACTTGTTGCTCTGCCCTGTGCTAGAAATCTGAACCTCAGCCATTCAGCCAAGGTGCTGTCTTCAGGGCTTCCCAGACACAGTTATTTTTCCTTCTCTCATTAGTCACTGTCTTGCGGGAGGCTATTTGAGACTTTACATTAGCCTATTTCCCTCCACACATATCATCATTTCCCCACCAATTTTAGCACCCAGAAGAACTTACCTGGTGTCCTCATGGTAAGTTGATATTTCTCCCTCAACTGCTAGGCATGATAACTAGAAGCATTAAGTATTTTGTGTCTGAACATTAATTTTTATTCCTCTCATTGTGGTACTTAGGGGAGAGAATGCTGATGGCTCTACTACTTTACATTCTAAGAAGCAATATCAGGAAAATAGTAGTTGTTCAATATCCTTAGACTTGATACTAGCAGTAAATAAGATTTTAACTATTCTTTTGAGTGTAATGTAATCCTGCTTTCTTTATATGTCTCCTGTGTGTTAAATCTTTGTAACCACTACCACAATCAATATTTATGCCATTCATTATACGTGCACTAGCCAACACTGCTCAACATTTTAGCAATGGTCACTCAACATTGAACTATTCACAAACAATTTTTTTTTATTTTATTTTAAAGAATACAACATGGAGGCAGGGCAGGATGGCGGCGCCGGGAAGACTCTCATTCTGACCAGCAGCACAGCAGGATCGGCACAGTGACCAGCAATCAGAACTCGCAGCCATAAAACACAAGTGATTGTGTTTCCCAGGTGAGAGGATACCCCAAGGTGGGGGATTCAATCAGCTAATCAGCTTTTCACTAAACCGTAGAAGAGATCCCAGTTCCACCAGACACTTGGTCACCAGCCCAGAGCCACATGCCAGTGTGCTCTGATCACAGTCCCAGACTGAACTGTGCTCACCACAACATCAGAGACTGGAACCTCCATCCGAGAGATAACCTAACGGTGCAGGAAAGGATTGGGACCGACCTTAAGTCACCCAGACATCCACTGGAAAAGACTCGGGTTCTGTGGGTGCCCCAGGAGCCAGCCCAGAGCCAGAGCCTGGGACCCAGACTCCAGCACATGAAATTTGCAGGTAAATGGTGGGATCTGGAGAAGATCAGCCTGAGTGATCTATCCCAGAAGCAGAAAGATGCACACGGTATATACTCACTCATATAGACATATAATATAGGATAAACCTACTAAAATCTGTACAGCTAAAGAAACTAATCAAGAGGAAGGACTCTTGCTAAAATGCTCAATTCCTATCCAGAAAGGCAAAGAGGCTGGACATCAGAAGAAGGAGAAAAGAGGGAACAAGTCAGGAGCCTGACACAGAGGACCTCTGAAAGGCTCTGCCCTGAAGACTATCAATGCACATGCTGAGACTTATGGGCAACCTTTGGGCAGACTGCAGGGAATCTTAGGAAAGAAGTAGGAAATAGTAAGATCTGGAGAGGACAAGAACTCCACAAGGAGAGCAACAGAACTAAAAATTCTGAGCACAGGGGTCTTTCCTGAGACTGATATTCCAACCAAGGACTATGCATGGAGATAAGCTAAGACCCCTGCACAGATGTAGCCCATGGCAGTTCAGTATCCAAGTGGGTTCCATTGTAATAGGAACAGGGATTTTCTCTGATATGAACTGATTGGCCTGCTTTTTATTTTCCTCCCCCTGAGGGGAAAGCAGCATTACCAGGCCACAGAAGAAGACAATGCAGCCCCTCCTGATGAGACCTAATTGACTAGGATCAGAAGGAAGGAAAAGAAGTCCTCCCCTATCAGTGGACTTGGAGAGGGGCATGCAGGCAGAGGGTGGAGGAAGGGAGGGATTGGGATGGGAGGAGAGAGAGAACCACAGGGGGAATACAAAGTGAATAAAGTGTAATTAATAAATTAAAAAGTGAAAGAAAATCACGTGTATTCTACATCTTTATATTATACCTCTTTTGGCTAATATGATTACATTTTCTTTGTTCTTATTAACAATCATTTTATGTTATCAATTACTGAAAGCTAGGACCAGTCCCTAAATTTTTTGCTTTACATAATTTTCTCATCACCATTATTAACTTTACATTATGGGTTTTTCACCATATATACACAATTTTTAAAATAACTGGGTTTTTTTTTGTTTTTTTTTTTTTTTTTACCAGGCCACAGAAGAAGACAATGCAGCCCCTCCTGATGAGACGTAATTGACTAGGATCAGAAGGAAGGAAAAGAAGTCCTCTCCTATCAGTGGACTTGGGGCGGGGCATGCAGGCAGAGGGTGGAGGAAGGGAGGGATTGGGATGGGAGGAGGGAGGGAACCACGGGGGGGGGATACAAAGTGAGTAAAGTGTAATTAATTAAGAAAAATAAAAAAAGAAACTAAAAATAAAAGAATACAACATTTATATATATATATATATTAATACATTATATAATATTTTAAGACTGTCTGCTTTACCTCATCAGTACACCTCTGAGATGGTGACATACACATATAAGCACATCTAATTTACTATCTTACATTTGAATATAAAATCACATAAATGGACAATATTGCATGTGCTTAAAGTTAATTTCTTCCATTAGGTAATAATATGTCATTGTAATGCTGAAAATCAGTTTTCTATCTATCAAGAGATTAAAAGACATTTGATTTATTTCCTCAACCGGCTTTAATGTGCATTTAGTAATGATGATGCTGAGAATGTTTTTCTTCAAGATTTTCTTTCTCTTTTAAAGTTTGTTGTTCTGCACTTCCACTATCCTTTAAAATTTGCATATTTGCTTTCTTCCTGCTGAGGACTTTACATATTCCACATACATGTGATTTTTAAAAGTAAATTAAATTATCGTGCACAACCTTGAAAACATTGATGGACCACATATAGAGCAATGATGAGATAGTAATAAATATAGAGAATTCTTATCTCATAACTTAACTGCCATCTTAATAGCACAGTGCAATTGAGTACTAAAAGATTTATTATGGAATTCTTTCTTTTCACAAATAAAGCCCTGAGTTTAGTGCCTAGCAAAGCTAAAGTGGTGCCCAAGATAGGCAACATCGTCATTGAAATATATATCATATATTAATATGTAATTAATGCTTAGCAAAAACCAAAGGAGAATGTAATAGAGATTATTTTTACTGAACTAAAAATATATAACTCTATGTAATATGTATTATATATATCCATATATATATGGATGTAAAATAAAAATTCAAATGTGCTCAGTATTCAAATGTGCTTTGAATACATGTATTTCTATGTGACTAAGTGAATTTAGTCACATAGAAAAGAATTCTGAAGGCCCAGTGATTAAAGTAATAGCCATGAACGTATGAGAACCAGATTTTACACTCCCAGAACTCACATGCTGAGTGGGAGTGTATCCTCACCTGCAATCACAACACTGAGAAGGCTGAGATTTAAGAATCCTCAGAGCAAAGTGGCCAGCCAGAATAGTTGCATCAGTGATCTCTGGGCTCTTGAGAGATGTGGCCTCAATGACTAAGGTAGAGAGCAATTATGGAAGGCATTCAGATGTTAATCTCAGCCTTGTACACACACATACACACACACACCACAAACACATACATGTGCACCATTCATGAAAACACACACACATCTGCAAAAGAATAAACATCATACATACTGGCACAGAAATTATCAAGAAAATATTCACATGTTAAATAACCCAAAACAAAAAGCCAGAATGCCACATAAGCAGATAGGCCTCCACAAATGCAAGCTCATTCCAAATTTCAAAAAATTAACCAACATAATTTACCACACAACAGTCTAAAACTAAGTGCAGTAATACCACGCCACAACACACATTAATAGAATTTGATACACTAAATACTTTTTATGCTAAAGCACTCTGCAGTTTAAAAAAAAGTTTTGGCTAACTATACTCTTTCAGAATTGATCAGCCAGTCACAATAGTTGGAATCACATTTAACAGAAAATATAAGAACTGAGTGATTTTTATTTGAGATGAAAACATGTCATGTCTTTTCAGGAATTCTGCTGAAATAATTTGGAAAACAAGGTCAGTGAAATACACTAAGACAAAAAAATAAAGACCATTTTAATTTTTCAAAAGTAATGACATCTGTTTGCAGATAACATAAATACTTATATTTCAAATACCAGTAATTATATAACATATAACTTTTTATTATGAATGAGCTTCAAATGTTTACAGGATACAAGTTAGTTCATAAAAGCAAGTGATCTCTTAGGCACACAATTTGGACTAAAATAGAATAACCCATCCTTTTACAATAAAACCAAGATAAATGACTATCTGTAAATTTAGGAAAACATGCAAATTATTTGCCTCAGAAAGTGACGTGGAGAGTAACAGAGACACACAATGTTGATCTCAGTCCTTCACATGTGCACATGCATGCCCCTGAATAATGGACATGTACATATGTGCTAACCCACACACAGGGATACATAAACAGAATATTATTTTACATTCTTATTTTATGAAGTAAAGTGGTTCACATGTCCTGAGTTCAAACAAGTCCACGCAGTTCTAAAGGCAATGTAAATATATGGACACTCAGAAGATGGTAGAAGAGTGAAGGAACAGGGGATGAACTGAAAATTCATATTTATCTTCTACTCTCTCCAACATAAAAAAATTGCTATAATATTTGAGTGTGTTTTCATCTCTTCTTGGTGCTTTCATGCATAATATATTGTATTTGATTTAAGTCATGGTGGAATTCCTTAAGCTGTCTCTATCAAAATGTAAAGCCTTATGAAGAACAAGGAGAAGCTCACTAAAGTAGAAAAGTCTAGGTATGAACACGGACGACTTTTATTTGTTACATAAAAAGAAGAAAGCAGACTATAGTGAAAGCTATTTTCAATGTAAGACTCTTGCCACAGGGTTGTTGTAACAGAGTTTGACTGTCATAAAGCAAAGGACCTCAGAAGGGCTCTTTAGTTTGTAAAAGTGTCCAAGACTTAATACGTACTTCAGGGTACATTGTTTTCAAAACAATCACAGCCCCAAAAGGTGAACACCAGTAAGGTAGCCACAAATAACGTTTGCATTTATAGCATTTAAAAGAAGGAAAAAATTCTTCCAACAACAATAACAAACAACAACAACAAAAAACTCCACAGGACCAAATAGATATCTAATTTATTGCTATTTTATGCAAAAAGCTACAAGAAACTTAGGGCAACCAAATAAATATGTACTCCACTCATCAAAAAGCATTTATTTAGCTACTACTGAGAATCCAATATTTAGTGGCTCCAAAAATTTACCAGAAAACTCCTTCAGCTGATAAACCTCTTCAGCAAAGTGACTAGATACAAAATTAACTCAAAAAAAAAAAAAAGAAAGAAACAGAAAAGCCCTCTTGTATTTAAAAGACAAACTGGCTGAGAAAGAAATTAGGGAAACAACTCCTTTTACAATAGCCAGAAATAACATAAAGTAGCTTGGTGTGACTCTAACCAAGCCAGTAAAAGATTTGTATGCAAAAACAAAACAAAGCAAAAACTTCACATCTCTGAAGAAAGGAACTGAAGAAGATAACAGAAGATCTCCCACCATCATGGATTGGTAGGATTAACATAGTGAAAATGGCCATTCTACCAAAAAGGATTCTACAGAATCAATGAAATTCTCATCAAAATAAAAACACATTTTTTTACAGACTTTGAAAGAACAATTCTGAATTTCAAATGGAAAAACCAATATTAATCAAAAATAAAAAAATAGAGTAAATCCACCGTGTAAAGATTGATTGAATTTGGAAAAAGATGAAAGGATGCCATCATAGCAGAATATCTATAGAACAGGTGTTATCATTTGAACCTGGAGGGTTTTCAAAAGCTTGTGTGCTAAAGGTGTGCTTGCAAGCCTGTCACCTATTTGGGAGATGATGGAAACCACAAGAAGTAAAGTCTAGTAAAAGAATGATGCATCACAGAGTGTACATTGTAGAAAAATAGAAAGAAGAGAAAACAGAATGGAGAGGAAAATACTTTTCTTTCTCCTCCTGTTTCCTGACCATCATAAGTCATACAGTTGTCCTTCACGATGTTCTCTATATGATGATGCTCTGTCTTTGTATAGATCCCAAATGATGAGGAAAGCTACTATGATATGAAAGCATGAGCTCATTTAATTATAGCAATGGCTGTTCTTGTTTCTCAGCTTACAGATAATGCACTGTGAATTTTCCTGACCTTCACACCCAATGTGCCAAGCCTCAATCACATATCATCACATAATCTAAATGAGTACTTACTCAAGAGAATAAAGCTTCCTACCTTAAAACAGGGCTTTAAATACCACGTCAAATGATTCTGTATCTAATGTATTCGTCACTGGGTGGCTCTGCATGCTGTAAATTGGCACATTGTTTCTAAACATCAAAATGAAACCGAAGTGTGCATTATTACATGAGGGAAATACTTTTAAACATCAACTGATCTCCATCTTCTTCAGTTTCAGAACTCTACTGGAGAATTATAAAGTTTAATGCTTTGGAAGCTGTGAAGATATGAGAAAACAAAAGAATCCCTATTGTAATTATGGATGTGATAATTATGAAGTATTTTCCCTTTTTAAGTAACAGAGATTAATGTAGGAATATAAAAAGCAACATGTACATGTTGCTAGTTATGTGGGTGAGCTGTTTGGACTATTTATCATCTTGAAAGAAGCTGAAATGGCTCTGACATATATTGTAGAGTGTACCAAGAGGAACACAATGCCAGGCCCCTGTACCACGATGAACAGCAATGTGTTTGGACATTTAATATTTATATTTGCTCCAACTTATTCACTCATTTTTCACTGTCAGTGCCTGTAGAGATGAAAGAAATTAGTTTCATTATTGATGATTTTTAAATACAGACAGGCTTGGGGAGGGACTGATTCAGAGAGATGCATGAGTTCTAAAATAAATGGTACATCAACCAAGGACCTTTAAAAGGAAGCTAATTAGAATCGTGCTATGGATAATGTGCTTAAAAGTCACTTTCTGTTGCCAGCCATCTCCAGACACACATGAGCATCAAACTCCTCTTTCTAAGGACGTTAACCCAGAAAAACTCAACTGAGGAATATGACTGACACCAGCTTTGTCTGTAAATCACACAAATACATACAGTGACAGCTTGAACAACAGTTGTTGTTATTTTTTTTTTTATTCTTGTGAAATCCCTGGACACTCTATATGTGACTCCATTTACTACTATAACACAATATTTATTAATCTGTGAAGATTTATTGGGAAGGAGGAAGCTTCAAAATGAAGAGTAAATCTTGTTTATTTCTGAGCATTTATCCAGTAATTCACATCATCTTGACAGACTCATGAGATCCTTGGCCTGAGTTACCTTGGTGGCCATTGTTTGGGTGTATTAAAATGGGGGCAACAGGGAGTTCAATTAAAAAAAAAAAAACTCCTTGAAAAGACTAACTTCCACTTTTCTCACTGATGTGTAATAAAAGGGTGATTCAAAGGAATTCCTAGCAATGCTAATCATCTTCCTGAAAATCATCAGACTAGGACAGTCCAGTGCCCTACATGATTATTCTGGTCTTTGTGCAGCTGAACTCTAAAAGCAAATGCTTTGGCATTTCCTTCACTAAAAGATCTTTTTGTCCGTTTCCATGAAACATACATTAGACTGTTTTGGAAGCCTCTGCTAATGCCTGCCCTTTAGACTTTTGCATGTAGAGATAATGACTTGGAGTGGGCTGAACATTTCATCTCTGCTTCAAGCCCTCGTATGGTCAGGATATTGAATGACCCAGCCTGATAAAATACACTGCTCATTCTTTATTCTCCTTCCACTTCGGAAGTGAAATTTCATTAGCTAACTGGATAAAGAACCTTAGTTGGTTAACTGAAATATGATTCATCAGTTGAGAAACTTGATCACTGTTTTATCATTATGAATTGGAGGCAGGCAAGGAGAGAGATCTACACCAATTCCAGTTGCCCTTCAACAGTAGACTTATTAAGCTCTGAAGAAATGCTATCTCTAGAATGGAAATCTAAGTTAATTATACTTTCTCTCTGAAAGATTTTTTTTTTCTAAATGTTACCAACCTACAAACATAGGTCTGCAGGAGCAGATTCTCAAATTATTACTTTTATGAACAAAAAGTGTATTGAAAAAATATAGTTAAAATGAAATTCTTTTCCTTTAAATGCTGGAAAATTCTTGGAAATATTATAATGTAATCCTATAATGTAAATATTATAATCTAATCCTACTTCATAAACACCGATCATGCTACAATGGTGCCTACATTATTAGTCATCCAGTTTAATAAATATATATTATAAATATGAATATTTAGAATAATTGAGTGCATTATCCATTTGCATAATGGTGTCCTACTCTAAAGTAAGCAGAGTACATTATTGGGCCCATGTTTAAACAAAAAAAAAACACATAAAAAATGTCAATAAATATAAACATGTTCCAAGATCTCTAACAGATTTGTATATTTGTATACATATATAATGATAAAATACTTATATCTTTAAGACATTAAAGAGTTGCCTTATATTTTTCACTAACAGCATTAGCATTGTTATAAATTTTGCAAGGGACAGATGGAAGGGAAGGAGAACCGCCCTTATCTGCGGACTTGTTGAGGGGCATGGTTGAAGATGAGGGATGAAGGTTGTGATTGGGAAGGAATGAGGGAGGGACTACAGCTGGTTTACAAAGTAAATAAACTGTAATTAATATATAAAAAATAAAAAAGAACAAATAAAGAAATTGTAACTAGTTTCATATACAATATATTTCAGCAAAAAGCATTTGAACTCTTTATTTTTTTAACTTTTAATTTTTATATTAATTACAGTTTATTCACTTTATATCCCAGCTGAAGTCCCATCCCTCATTCCCTCCCAACTTTCCTCCCTCATCTTCAAACATGCCCCTCAACAAGTCCACTGATAAGGGTGCTTCTCCTCTCCTTCCATCTGAACTTTATCTATCAGGTCTCATCAGGACTGACTGTATTGTCTTCCTCTGTGGCCTGGCAAGGCTGCTCCACCCTCAGGGGGAGGTGATCAAAGAGCCAGCCACTGAGTTTATGTCAGAGACAGTCCCTGTTCCCTTTACTAGGAAACTCACTTGGATACTGAGCTGCCATGGGCTACATCTGAGCAGGGGTTCTAGGTTATCTCCATGAATGGTCCTTGGTTGGAGTATCAGTCTCGGAAAAAGAACCCTGGGCCCAGATTGTTTTGGTTCTGTTGTTCTCCTCGTTAAGCTCCTGTCCTCTCCAGGTCTTACTATCTCACCTTTCTTTCATAAGATTCCTTGCACTCTGCCCAAAGGTTGGTTATGAGTCTCAGAATCTGCTTTGATACTCTTCAGGGTAGAGTCTTTCAGAGGTCCTCTGTAGTAGGCTCCTGTCCTGTTTCCTGTTTTCTCCTCCTTCCAATGTCCATCCTGTTTGTCTTTCTGAGTGAGGATTGATCATCTTACCCACGGTTCTCCTTCTTGCTTAGCTTCTTTAGGTATACAGATTTTAGTATGTTTATCCTATATTATAGGTCTAATATCCACTTATAAGTGAGTGTATATTATGTGTGTCTTTCTGCTTCTGGGATATGTCACTCAGGATGATCTTTTCTAGATCCCACCATTTGCCTGCAAATTTCATGATTTCCTTGTTTTTAATTGCTGAGTAGTATTCCATTGTGTATGTGTACCACAGGTTTTTTTTATTTGTTTGTTTGTTTATTTTTATCTATTCTTCCTTTGAGGGACATCTGGGTTGTTTCCAGATTCTGGCTATTATGAATAAAGCTGCTATGAACAGGGTTGAAGAAATGTCCTTGTTGTGTTCTTGAACGTATTTTGGATATATGCCTAGGCATGGTATAGCTAGATCTTGAGGAAGCACTGTTCCTAATTGTTTAAGAAAGTGCCAGAATGATTTCCAAAGTGGTTGTACAAGTTTACATTCCCACCAGCAAGGGAGTAGGGTTCCCCTTTCTCCACATCTTCATCAGCATTTGTTGTCACTTGAGGTTTTATCTTAGCCATTCTGATGGGTATAAGGTGAAATCTCAGGCTAGTTTTGATTTGCATTTCCCTGATGGGTAAGGATGTTGAGCATTTCTTTATTTGGGTATGATATCTCTCACAAGGAAGTGCTTTTAGCAGCAGATGCCATGGGGGGCGCTTTATACTACATCCTTCATAGAGTGTTGAGACATGCAATTTTCAGCCTCAGCAATGATCAGTTTTAAAATTGATTTTAGAATTTCACAATAATTTCTTTCCAGTGTCAAATCAAATCAGTCTATGAAAAGCCAGGCATGAGGTAACTCAATTCTTGTGCATGTTCATGAACACTGCCTTTGGCTAAATTCTTTAACTGACTTCTTTCTCACAGGGCTCAGGGAATTGCCATCCCCCTTTACTTAATTAGGGCTTCAACATGTGAAAGGATACTGATTATTGGAAAGCCATCAAGAAGTTAAGGGCCCAAGGAACAGAATTTTGGGGTAGAAAGATCCAGAGTTTTGGAAAACATGCATTCCAAGCTGACCACAGATTGGGTTCTCTTTATCAGTACTTTCAGGATAACTACTTCTACTGGTTATTTTCATTTCTTCTCCAAGACAAAAAGCACCTGCCTGAGGCATTAACTCTTGTTTGTGTGTGTGTGTGTGTGTGTGTGTGTGTGTATGTGTATATGTCTCTGTGTGTCTTTCGTGCGTCTGTTGTGTGTCTCTCTGTGTATATCTATAGGTATAGGTGTGTGTTTGTATGTATGTGGTTTCTCTCTCTTTGCGTGTGTGTTAAAAATTACCTTTTCTTTGAAAAGTTCCAAAACTTTCTTCCAGCCAGTAATCATTCTTCTAGTATCCCTAAAGAATGCTCATTTCACCTACAAGTCTCTCTAATCTGGCTAAACTAGAAGGTATCTTGACTCTTCCAGAGAAGTCCAGGTTTCCTGTTGTGTCATTCGTAAACAAAAACAGACTTTCTTGCTCTTGTTCTTTCTAACACTACTGAGTTTATCATAGATCTTTAAATTTACATGTCAAAATAAGGAATGCCAAGTACTCACCACCTTGTATTACCTGGCTGACAGAATTATATCGAATTCCAAAGAGATGGCAAATCTTGGCCTGTAGCAGAGTGTCTTAGACTCTGCTAATATTAAGTTCTCATATATAAAAAACCATTTCATCTTCTCAAACTAATTCTTCTTTTGCTTTAATATCTTTTCCTTTAGAAGTCTCAGTCTCATGGAAGAATGTAACATTCACCTGTGTGTAGGCACATTCATTTTGTTTTTAAGATTCTCCCTTTTAAGTTACTTGGTATTTTTTTTTTTTATAAACCCTACGAGGTCAGGGAGCTTGCCTAGTTTGTTCATCACTGTTCTAGTTTCAGCTGTCATCTTGATATGGCCTTGTGCCTTGTAAAGGAGCATCATTTGAGTGATTGCCTAGATCATATTGCATGGGGGTGATGGCTGTGGGAAACTGTCTTGATAGATGGTTGCTGTGTGAGGATCCAGCTAACTGATATGCTGTCTATGTGGAGATGATCCTGACTGTAAAACAAAGCTAGCTGAAGCACACCTAAATCACAAAGATAGACATTATATGAGGATAAAGGGCTGGAAGATGGTTTTCCAAACACATGTGTTAGGCCCAAGAGGGGAACGCCCTAGGGGACCCTAACTTTCCGAGGGGGATGAAGAGAACTCAGGAGACCAACCATCAATGCAATAGCATAAGGTTTAATTCAGCCATCACGCGATGGGGCTGCCGCCCCCCCCCCCCAAAAAAAAAAAAAAAAACCCAGCGAGGAACAACCAGGAGAGACATAATTCTGAGGGTTTTAAAGGAAGGAGCATGGGAATCGCGGAGGTTGCAAGCTTGGCGACACGGGATTGGGTAATTGACTTTTAAAATGATTGGTTCATTTTAGGCGCCAAGTCCTTCTGGTCCTGCCCCGATCTGGGTTGGGGAACTGTGACATCTGCACCAGTTACTAAGCAATGTTATCTCTTACTGCAAATCTGGACATTCCTCCACAGCAGGGAGGAGACCTTTCCTGTTCCTGTACATCGGGCCTTGTCTCAAATTATCCGCTCCTCCTCCTGCCTTCTGTAAAAGTGCTGGCAGAATTTAGTTTAACATGGGGTATAGAATTTATAAAGAAACCTGTAAAGCTAGCCTGTTCCTTTCACATGGACCCAAGAAACAAGGAGTAGCCATTCTAATATCTGATAAAATAGACTTTCATCCAAAATTAATAAAAAGATGGGGAAGGACACTTCATACTCATCAAAGGAAAATTCCACCAGGAAGACATCACAATCCTGAACATCTATGCCCCAAATACAAGGGCACCCACATTTGTAAAAGAAACATTAATAAAAGTGAAACCACACATAGATCCCCACACATTAATAGTGGGAGACTTCAACACCCTACTCTCAACAAAGGACAGGTCAACAAAACAGAAATTAAACAAAGAAACAATGACTCTAACAGAGGTCATGAATCAAATGGACCTAACAGACATTTACAGAACCTTACACCCAAACATAAAAGAATTTACCTTCTTCTCAGCACCTCATGGAACCTTCTCCAAAATAGACCATATGTTTGTTCACAAAGCAGGCCTAAACAGATACAAAAAGATTGAGAAAATCCTTTTCATCCTATCTGATCATCATAGACTAAAGCTGGACCTCAACAACAGAAATAGCAAAAAGCCTACACGCACATGGAAATTGACCAATTTGCTACTCAATGGGAGCTGGGCCAGGGAAGAAATAAAGAAAAAAAAAATCAAAGACTTTCTAGAATTCAATGAAAATGAAGGCAAAACATACCCAAACTTGTGGAACACAATGAAGGCTGTGCTAAGAGGAAAGTTCATAGCACTAAGTATCTTCAAGAAGAAATTTGAGACTGCTCATTCAAGCAACTTGATGGCTCACTTAAAAACCCTATGTGGAAAAAAAAAAAAGAAACAGACACACCAAAGAGGAGTAGACAGCTGGAAATAATTAAACTCAGGGTTGAAATCAATAAATTACAAACAAATAAAACAATTCAAAGAATCAATGAAACTAAGAGCTGTTGTGTTTTTTTTTTTTTTTTGAGAAAATCAACAGGATAGACAAACCCTTAGCCAAACTAACTAAAATGTGGAGAGACACTATCCAAATCAACAAAATCAGAAATGAAAAGGAGGACATAACAACAGACACTGAGGAAATCCAAACAATCATTAGGTCTTACTACAAAAGCCTATATGCCACACAATTTGAAAATCTAAATGGACAATTTTTTTTGATTGATTCCACTTACCAAAACTAAATCAAGACCAGGTAGATCAATTAAATAGTCCTATATCGCCTAAGGAAATAGAAGCTGTCATAAAAAATCTCCCATCCCCTCCCCCAAAATTGTTAAAAATGTAACAATTGTGATGTTTTCCATCCAGTACCTCATTTTGGGGTTAACTATAGAGGGCTGACCCCAGATCAGCTATAGCAGAGGATGTGACTCATCTTATAAAATTTAAAAAATTAAAAATTATTCATGTAACTATTGATACCTATGCAATATTTATTTTTGCTACCTTGCATTGTAAAAAAGCTGTATGCCACGTTATATATCATTGTTTGGCTGCCTTCATTGTTCTTGACATGCCATACCAAATTAAGACTGAAAATGGACCAGCTTATACCAACAAGTCCTTTTAATTTTTTTGTAAAAAAAAATAAATATTAAGCATGTAATAGGTATTCCTTATAATCCTATGGGCCAAGGCATAGCTGAACGTGCCCATGCCACCATTAAGATGTATTTACAAAAGACAAAAAAGAAGGAATTATGTCCTCCTCGTCCATCTAGAACTCAATTTATTTTTTTTTAACTTTGGACAAACATGGCAAATCTGCAGCTAAACATTTTTGGTACCCTGAATCCTCCATGGTTAAATGGAGGGACCCCTTGAATAATACATGGCATGGACCCTACCCCATTTTAATTTGGGGACAAGGATATGTTTGTGGTTTTTTGCAGGTTAAAGATGCTACTTGATGGCTGCCAAAGAGACTGGTACAACAAGTGGATTACATCAAGGAACAAGATCATTCCCCAAGTGACAATATTGCTGATCCTGCTGCAGCTGATTCATCCAGTGAAGGCTAAATTACACTTTTAGGTCTTAGTACCCAATCTTCCTCTTGTTCTCCCTGTAATGTTAGCACACCTTTGTTTGATTGGTCTGGTACTATTCATCTTCGTTATTGCCAGATTTGTTCACTTAGCTCAACAGCACCAAGCTAGATTTAATGCCATTAAAATAGCGGCATGCTGTGACTCCCTCGCCCCAGATAGGGGCTTGGCTTGCCCAGGTCAAATGTCAGCTTAGTCTCTCCTTTCCTGTGTGATAGGCCAGTTAGTCAATGACGGGTTCTGGGTGATCGGATATTTGTCAACCTAAGACACAGAAATCCCCCTATAAATGGGATTCCCCCATGACGAGTAAGATATTTATTGGGAATCACCCCCACCTAAGACAGGCATGGTCCCTTTGTTTTATTTCGAAAGGGAGAAATTGTGGCAGCCTATTTGGAGTTATTGGCAAGTTGGCATGCGCATCTCAACAGTGGAACTCGGCCTCTGGGCTCTGGCTATTTTCCAAAGTCCAGTCTCTCACAGGCTGACCTTGGTGGTTCTACAGTAGATTGCTCTGACCCTGAGAAACACTGTGTAACCATAGTAACCAGACAGAAGGCTGTGTGTAACCTTGAGTAAGCTCTCCTATGTTTTGACCAAGTAAAGCTCCTACGTGAGAAACTGCTTGTACTTTTTTGCCTACTTAAGTGTTAACCTGACATCCATTAAATCGACACTTTGAACAGCATGTAGACTCGGTGTCCTTCTATGTGTTTCCCTGTCTCTCTCTCCCCAGCCCTCTCTCAGGTGGTATTCAGGTATCACTGCTGGCTGGTGACAAGGTATCTTCAGGACTGGCTGAAAGGCCCACCTCTGTGGCCTAGCAAGGCTGCTCTTCCCTCAGGGGCACAGGAAGGTCAAAGAGCCAGACATTGAGTTCATGTCAGAGACAGTCCCTGTTCCCCTTACTATGGTACCCATTGGATACTGAGCTACCATGGGCTACATCTGAGCAGAGGTTCTAGGTTATATCTATACATATACATATCTTGGTTGGATAATCAGTCTCATAAAAGACCCCTGTGCCAAGATATATTAGGACATTGTGGAGCCCCTCTCCTCTCCAGGTAATACTAACTCCCCCTTCTTTCATATGATTCCCTGCACTCTGCCAAAGGTTTGGTTTTGAGTCTCAGCATCTGCTTTGATACACTGCTAGGTAGAGTCTTTCAGAAGCCTTCTGCAGTAGGCTCCTTCCTGTTACTTGTTTTCTCTTACTTCCAATATTTTAGTTTATTTTAAAAATGTCTCTTTACATATGCCAAAGAGAATCCTTGAAGTGCTGCATCAAAATGAGAAGTGGAAAGTTCTCAATTCAAAAAAAAAAAGAAAGGAAAGAAGGAAGAAAGAAAGAAAGAAAGAAAGAAAGAAAGAAAGAAAGAAAGAAAGAAAGAAAGAAAGAAAGAAAGAAAGGAAGGAAAGAAGAAAGGAAGGAAGAAAGGAAGGAAGGAAGAAAAAACAAAAGAAAGAAAGAAGGAAAACAAAACAAAAAAAAGAAAAAATGAATTTTCTATTCCTGAAAGTGTGATTTGTCGATGGCCATCTTTTCCCTTCCTCCTCTATCATCACAATATTAGAAGAGAAGTAACATAGAAATACAGTTAAGATGGTGTTGCTTCCATGATGGAAAGGAAGGATGCTATCCATAAATTCCTCAGAAAGTTTGTCATAAGTGATGTTGGGTTTTTTTGTTTGTTTGTTTGTTTTTATTTTTTTCCATTAGGATCCTGAAAAAAGGATACATGGGTTAAAGGTCTCTGTCAGCCTCAGGTATGTAGGACCTCTACTAAAGAAAGATAAGCATCAAAGAAATTGCCTCTGTTGCCTTGAGATAGAACCCTATCATCTGCAAACTGTAATTACATGGTTAGTTTTTTGCAAGAAAACTGGTATTTAGAAGATGTGTTTGGGAAGAGGCCCTTCATGACTAGAGCCTGTTTCAAACACTGCTCTGCTCAGCATTATCAATAGGAAAAGAAAAATGGTTGGCAGAGAAATGTGTGATCCAGTTCACTCTGTGAAGACTAAGTCACCATCACCGTTAGTGACAAGGCTGCTAGTAAAATTCATCCTGCAGTCAGTATCAGGTACAGAAAAACACCTCAACAAAAGTCAAGGCTAATGCAGGGACTGAGAGCAGGAGGACACAGGACAAATTTAGATGGGTATTCTAAGTCCCCTTCTATTGTCAGCTTTTCACAGATTGTAAGTGTTCACAAGTTCATTTTGCATCTCAAGCTCCCCCTAATTGGTTATACTTCCATTTCCAAGGATTTCTCCAGATAGAGATTCTGCAAGCTCAGTATATCTTAATCCTATGGTGCAGCCAGATACCAAGACATTTCCACTAACTGGTAAAGGGCAGTGGCATTTTTAAAAACAGTCTTGTAAATAACAGATGTGCCTCTTAACCTTTCCATAAAATATACACTAATAATATTCTCTGGGCAAAGAGAAGGGGAAAAAATGCAGTAGTTCATTTTTGCAGGATGAGAAAAGATGTTAAAAATAAAGCAAGAAGGAAGTGCAATAAAGACTTGCCTGAACTGTGGTAGGATGCAGTTTTATTTTTCAAATAGTGTCTACAATGTCATAATTAAGATGGCACCTCATCAATGAACTTGCTTCATGAAGGAAGCAGTAGAGTTAGAAAAAATGTGGTGGATAGACTTTACCTCAAATAAATTAAAGAATTTCTTATTTATATAATGTTCAAACATTAAATTCAAACTCTCTCTCTCTGTATTTGTCTGTGTCTCTGTGTGTGTGTGTGTGTGTGTGTGTGTGTGTGTTGGTATTCCTCAAAATCTATAATTCATATTTAAATGAAGACACACTGATTGCCAGCTGGCAAGGTATGCAACAACTTTTGGGTAGACACTAGGTTTATCCTAAATTATCAATTCTTCCTAGATGGGTCTAAGAATCATAAAAACAAGTAAGTATATTTAAGCAATTACTGGTTAACATGAAGAACACAAGGTTAAAAGCAATAAACACAGATAATATAATACTGGTTTTAGGAGAAAAACAATTTGAATAAAGCAGATGCTAGTATGGAACAGAGTTAGGAGGCAACACACCCTACATGCAGAGGATTTTTTTTTAATTTTTTTTTCCAGCTTTTTTTTATTATTTTTTTTATCAGTTACATTTTATTAACTCTGTATCCCAGCCGTGTCCCGATCCTCCCTCCCAGTCCCTCCCTCCCTCATCTCCACCATGCCCCTTTCCAAGTCCACTGATAGGGGGGACCTCCTCCCCATTCATCTGATCCTGTTTTATCAGGTATCTTCAGGACTGGCTGCAAAGCCCTCCTCTGTGGCCTAACAGGACTGCTCCTCCCTTCGGGGGTGGGGAGACCAAAGAGCCAGTCATTGAGTTCCTGTTAGAAATAGTCCTTGTTCCCCTCACTTTGGGAAACCAATTGGTTACTGAGCTACCACAGGCTACATCTGAGTGGAGGTTCTAGGTTATATCCATACATGGTCCTTGGTTGAATGTCAGTCTCAGAAAAGACCCTGTGTCCAGATATATTTGGTCCTTGTGGAGCTCCTATCCTTTCCCCATCAGACTAACTCCCCTTCTTTCTTATGATTCCCTGTACTCTGCCAAAGGTTTGGTTATGAGTCTTTGCTTTGAAAACACTGCTAGTTAGAGTCTTTCAGATGCGCTCAGTAGACTCCTGTCATCATCCAGAGGATTTTAAACCAAGATCATGACTACGTTTACTGCAAAGATGCAGTATGCAACATGGCATCTCCAGAACCCAGTTATCCAGGGGCAAGTAGCAAATGATCATTACACTAAATCCTAGGAGGGTCATAAAGGTGCCAGAAGATGCAGGTGTCAGTTTGGACAGGAATGATGATTGCTGTGCCTGAGTAATTGAAAAGAGACAGCAAAGGTGGAAGCTGAACTCTCCTAAATTCAGAGGCTCTGCCATGTTGTGATTTGATTCAATTAACTTAAATTACTGAGATATAACTGAATAAGTCACATGATGAGCTACAGCTCTTTTGAGAACTCAGCACTTAGTGAAGAAGCCGGTGTTTTGTGGATTGTAAATTAAGAGTTAAAGGGAGTATGCAAATACACTTTGATCCCAAGAACTCGGCTTTCCATTTTCTTAAAGAAGACTAATGACCAAAACTGAAATTCTGCCTCACTTGTAAAATCACAGATGAGAAGACTAGGATTGTGAATTCCAATTTTGAATGATGATTCATCTCACATTAGATGAGTCAATTAGCTTTGGCTTCTTTGACAACAAAAATGAAACAAATAATGTTCATTTACCTTGCTGAAGTAATGCAATGAGAAACTCATGCTGCATACTTATAAACATACTCGAAAAGTAGATGGTTGGGGAATACATTAAAAAATAACATCTTGGCCAGACCAGAGACACAAGCCTGCTGTCCTTATCAACTTCAACGGTTGTGAAGTTGATAAGTGAGCACAAAAAACACCAGGGACTGGGAGTCCCAGTTGCGAGAAAACCCCACAGGGAAGGAAGGAAATGGTACTGACTTGGATCACCCAGTCTTTCCCTGGAAAAAGTCTCCCAGACCGGTGGTTATGAGCTGCCATCACTGAACTGGACTCCAGCCGCAGGCACAGACAGCTGCTGCATGCCAGCTAATTGGCACAGACATAGCTGTGTGCCCCAGGGCAACAGAGACTGGGAGCCACTGTCTGGAGAGAACCCCACAGGGAATGAAGCAAAGGGGAACGGACTTAGGCCACCCAGTATATCCCTGGAATAGGTCCCGCAGCCTGGCCCAACCCAGGGACCTGCTGTGCACCAGATAGCCTGCTGTTACCAGGAGACCAGTACTCACCCGCCACAGATTACCACTTGGGTACTGGGGCACAGAGCCTACAAAAGCCAGGAATCCATGAGATCAAAACCCAGATACTGCTCCAAGGGGCAACCAGTTATCCCTAACAAAATTGACCAAACCACGGGACACACAGGTTACAGCAGCAGCTCACTAAATTTACAGCAAGAAACCCAGAAGCAGGGCAGCTGTACTCAGGACTTCTCCAAGTAAGAGGAGAGCCCTCTCCACTAACAAGGACCACAGTTACCACTCAGGTCTCTATGCCTGAGGTGAGCAGCGGCAACTCCTGAAAAACACCTGCCATCCAGTGACTTTACACAAAAAGCTGAGAAGGCTTCCATCAGGAAAAAACATCTTTCTGCCAAGGGGATTCTCTCCCCTAAGGATTCCAGGAACCACCAGAAACTAACACCCAATAACTAAGATAGCCAAATTGGAAGAGGCCAGCTTAAAAGCTCAACCAACAAAAGAAAGAGCAATATGGCATCTCCAGAACCCAGTTATCCAAGGGCAAATAGCCCTGGACACTGCAGCATAATTTAAATCCAAGAATATGACCTAACACCTATGCTCATGAAGAAGATAACAGAGGAAACAAATAAAATACATAAAGACCTAGAGGAAGATAAACTCAAACAGATTATGGCCATCTGTAAAGAAATAGAGGAAGTTACAGCCAAACAGTTTGAGGCCTTTAGAGAGGAAATGCTTAAATCACTGAATGAAATAAAAGAAACAGGGGGTTATTCAAACAAAGACCTAAAGGAATTGATGGAAAAACAGGAAAATACAGTCAGACAGGTGAAGGAAATGAACAAAACAGCTCAAGATATGAAGATAGAATTGAAAAAATTAAAGAAAACACAAATGGAGGAAATTGTGGAAAGAACTTAGGGAAGAAAACAGGAACTACAGAGGTTAGCATAACCAACAGAGTATAAGAGATGGAAGGAACAATCTCAGGTGTGGAAGATACAATGGAAGAAATAGATGTATCTGTCAAAGAAAATGTTAAATCTAAAAAATTCCTGACACAGACCGTCCAAGAAATTCAAGACAACATAAAAAGACAGAACCTAAGAATAATAGGAATAGAGGAAAAAGAAGATTCCCTGCCCCAAGGCCCAAAAGATATTTTCTTTTTTTTTTTTTTTTTTCAATGCAGTTTATTCAGGAACATTGAACAATCCTCGGACCCCGGGGAAAGCCAGCCCACAGCTTAAATAGCCTCTGGGTAGCCAACCCAGGCGTGCCACGGGGGCAATGCAGATAGGTCCACATACATGGAAGCAAGCCAGATCCTCGGCCTTAGCCAAATGTGGAGTTGTTCCTGACAGAGAGCACTCACCATCAGGAAGGTGGAAGGCGGAAACCAGCTCCATCTTTAAGGCATAGCATTCTGCAGCTCTCTACAGTTCCCCCTTTTTGTTTTAGACGCATCAGGCAAGAGTAGAGGTCTGATCTCTGATATTAGAAATAAATTGGGACTTTGTACAGATGTTCATTTAGGTGTCATCCACCCAAAGAGCATCGGACCCGTCCGATACCTTTTTCTCAGAGGCGGGACCTGGGGCATCAACCCGCATGCAATCAGACACGCTCTTCTCTGGGTCCAAAGCGGCTGACCCTGAGTGCAGTGCTTAGCCTCGTATCCTGAGCGTATCATTTTAGCTTTTTATGGTATCCAACCCTGAATAATCATTTAGCCAATGTAGCTCATGCCTTAGTTGTACATAAAGGAATTAATGCTCAACTAAAAGGAAGCTTGATGGTGTTCAATCAGAGGATTGACCTCTTGCAGGAGCAAATTGATACCCTATGGCAAATCGCTCAACCTGGCTGTCAATGAAAGTATGCTGGACTTTGTGTCACTAGCATACAACATGAGAATTTTTCCTGCGCTGCAAATCTGTCTAAACAATTGTCGAGCTATATTTTAGGTAATTGGACTGGAGAATTCGATACTACGATGGAGCAGCTGAGAGTGGCCATTGTCACAGTAAATTCTACCGGAGTGGACACAGGACTAGCCACAGGATTATCATCATGGATTGCTGCAGCCATGAATCATCTGAAGGAATGGGCGAGCATGGGAATGTTAGCAGGCCTTCTGGTGTTGGTCTCCTTGGTTTGCCTGTGGTATATATGCAAGATTAGAGTCTCACAACAGTGTGATGCAGCCATGATCATTCAGGCCTTTACAGCCATTGAAGCAAGACATTCTCCCCAAAAGATATTTTCAACAAAATCATTGAAGAAAATTTCCCCAACGTAAAGGAGAGACCAATAAGAATACAAGAGGCCTACAGGACACCCAATAAATTAGACCAGAAAAGAAAATCCTCCTGCCACATAATAATCAAAATGGTAAGTATACAGAACAAAGAAAAAAAAATACTAAAAGCTGCAAGGGAAAAAGGCCAAGTAACATATAATGGAAAACCCATTACAATCACACCTGACTTTTCAACAGAGATTATGAAAGCCAGAAGGGCCTGGTCAGACATCATGCAGAACCTAAGAGAACACAGATGTCAGCCCAGGCTACTATGCCCCTCAAAACTCTCAGTCCTCATAGATGGAGAAAACAAGATACACAATGACAAAAACAAATTTCAACAATACTTACACACAAATCCAGCATTACAGAAGACACTGTAGGGAAAATACAACCCAAGAAAATTAGCTACTTTCATTGCAGAGTAATACTCCATTGTGTAGATGTACCACAATTTCTGCATCCATTTGTCAGTTGAGGGGCATCTGGGCTGTTTCCAACTTTTGGCTATAACAAATAAAGCTGCTTCAAACATGGTTTAGCAAATGTTCTTATTCTGTACTTGAGCCTCTTTTGGGTATATGCCTAGGAGTGGTATGGCTGGGTCTTGAGGAAGCACTATTCCTAGTTGTCTGAGAAAGCACCAAATTGATTTCCAGAGTGGTTGTACAAGTTTACATTCCCACCATCAATGGAGAAGGGTTCCCCTTTCTCCACAACCTCTCCAACATGTATTGTCACTTGAGTTTTTCATCTTGGCCATTCTGATGGGTGTAAGGTGAAATCTCAGGATTGTTTTGATTTGCATTTCCCCAATGGCTAATGAGATTGAGCATTTCTTCATGTGTTTCTCTGCCATTTCATATTCCTCTACAGAAAATTCTCTGCTTAGCTCTGTTCCCCATTTTTTAATTGGATTACTTGGTTTGCTGCTTTTCAGCTTCTTTAGTTCTTTATATATACTAGATATTAGCCCTCTCTCAGATAAAGGGTTAGTGAAGATTCTTTCCCAATCTGTAGGCAGTCGTTTTGTTTTGATAACAGTGTCCTTTGATTTACAGAAGCTTTTCAGTTTCATGAGGTCCCATTTATTGATTGTTGATCTTAGAGCCAATGCTATTGGTGTTCTGTTCAGGAAGTTGTCCCCTGTGCCAATGAGTTCTAGGGTATTCACCACTTTTTTTCTAGGTGATTTAATGTGTCTGGTTTTATGTTGAGGTCTTTGATCCACTTGGACTTCAGTTTTGTGCAGCGTGTTAATTATGGATCTATTTTCATTTTTCTACATAGAGACATCCAGTTGGACCAGCACCATTTGTTGAAGATGCTATCTTTTAAGGAAATCATGAAATTTGCAGGTAAATTGTGGGACCTTGAAAGGATCATCCTGAGTGAGCTGTCCCAGAAGCAGAAAGATACACAAGGTATATACTCACTCATATAGCTTTATAGGATAAGCCTAAAATCTGTCCATCTAAAGAAACTATTCAAGAGAGAGGACTCTGACTAAAATGCTGAATCCCCATCCTGAAAGGCAAAGAGGATGGACATCAGAAGAAGAAGAAAGCAAGAAACAACCTAGGAACTTGCCACAGAGGGCCTCTGAAAGGCTCTGCCCTGCAGACTATCAAAGCAGATGCTGAGACTTATGGACAACTGTTGGACAGAGTGTATGGAATCTTATGTAAGAAGTGGGAAATAGTAGGTTATGGAGAGGACAGGAACCCCACAAGGAGAGCAACAAAACTAGAAGATTTGAACACAGGGGTCTTCCCAGAGACCCATACTCCAACCAAGTACCAGGCATGGAGATAACCTAGAACCCCTGTGCAGATGTAATACATGGCAATTTAGTGTCTAAGTGGGTTCCATAGTAATGGGAAGAGGGACTGCCTCTGACACAATCTGATAGGCCTGCTCTTTGATCACCTCCCCCTGAGGGGAGAGCAGTCTTACCAGGCCACAGAAGATGACAATGCAGCCTCTCCTGATGTGATCTGATAGACTAATATCAGAAGGAAAGAGAGGAGGACCTCCCCTATCAGTGGACTTGGGGAGGGTCATGCATGAAGAAGGGGTAGGGAGGGTGAAACCGGGAGGGGAGGAAGAAGGGGCTTATGGGGGGATACAACATGAATAAAGTGTAAAAAATAAAAATGTAACAAAATAAAATAAATAAAAGAAAAGAAAATTAGCTACTTTCAAGAAAACACAGGAAATAAATAACCTCACTACAGTAAAACAAAAAGCAACCAAGCACACAACAATAAACACATGATTATTTGATTTGGAAATAATCAAACTCAGTGCTGAAATCAATCAATTAGAAACAAATAAAACAATTCAAATAATCAATGAAACCAAGAGCTGGTTCTTTGAGAAAATCAACAATATCGACAAACCCTTAGCCAAGCTAACTAAAAGGCAGAGAGACACCATCCAAATCAACAAAATGACCAAAGCCAACATCAAAATCAAAGGATCTAACAGCCACTGGTCATGAATCTCTCTGAACATCAATGGACTCAATTCTCTAATAAAAAGACACAGACTAACAGAATGGATACATAAATAAAACCCAGCAATCTGTTGGATACAAAAAACAAACCTAAGGCACAAAGATAGACATTACCTGAGGGTAAAGGGTTGGAAGACAGCTTTCCTAGCAAATGGACCCAAGAAGTAAGCAGGAGTAGCCATTCTCATATCTGATAAAACAGACTTTCAAACAAATTGATAAAAAGAGTTGGGGAAGGATACTTTATACACATGAAGGGAAATTCCACTAGGAAGACATCACAATCCTGAACATCTATGCCCCAAACACAAGGGCACCTACATTTGTAAAAGAAACATTAATAAAAGTTAAACCACGCATAGATCCCCACACATTAATAGTAGAAGACGTCAACATCCCACTCTCAACAAAGGACAGGTCAACAAAACAGAAATTAAACAAAGAAACAATGTCTATAACAGAGGTCATGAATCAAATGGACCTAATAGACATTTACAGAACCTTACAACCAAACACAAAAGAATTTACCTTCTTCTCAGCACCTCATGGAACCTTCTCCAAAATAGGCCATATAGTTGGTCACAAAGCGAGCCCCAACAGATACAAGAAGATTGACATAGTCCCTTGTATCCTGTGTGATCACCATGGAATAAAGCTGGACCTCAACAACAACAGAAATGGCCAAAAGCCTACACACACATGGAGACTGAACAACTTACTACTAAATGACAGCTGGGTCAGGGAAGAAATAAGAAAGAAATTAAAGTCTTCCTAGAATTCAATGAAAATGAAGACACAACATACCCAAACATGTGGGACACAATGAAGGCAATGCTAAGATGAAAGTTCATAGTACTAAGGGCCTTCAAGAAGAAATTTGAGACAGTGCATTGAAGCAACTTAATGGCTCACTTAAAAACCCTAGAAAAAGAAGAAGCAGACACACCAAAAAAACAATTCAAAGAATCAATGAAAACAAGAGCTGTTTCTTTGAGAAAATCAGCAAGATCGACAAACCCTGAGCCAAGCTAACTAAAAGGCAGAGACACACCATCCAAATCAACAAAATCAGAAATGAAACAGGGGACATAACCACAGACACTGAGGAAATCCAAACAAGTATTAAGACTTACTTCAAAAGTCTATATGCCACAAAATTTGAAAATCTAAATGAAATGGACAATTTTCTTGATCGATACGACTTACCAAAGCTGAATGAGGACCTGGTAAATCAAATAAATAGCCTTATATCCCCCAAGGAATTAGAAGCTGTCATCGAAAGTCTCCCATCCAAAAAAAGCCCAGGACCAGATGCTTTCACCACAGAATTCTACCAGACCTTCAAAGAAGAGCTAACTCCAATTCTCTTCAAACTATTCTACAAAATAGAAACAGAAGGAACATTACCAAACTGAATCTATGAAGCCAAAGTCACCTTGGTAACTAAACCTCACAAAAACTCAACAAAGAAAGAGAATTTCAGGCCAATCTCTCTTATGAACATTGATGCAAAAATACTTAACAAATACTTGCAAACCGAATACAAGAACACATCAAAGATATTATCCACTATGACCAAGTAGGCTTCATCCCAGATATGCAGGAGTGGTTCAATATTAGGAAATCCAACAATGTGATCCACCATAGTAACAAACTGAAAGAAAAAAAAAAAACATGATAATCTCCCTAGATGCTGAAAAATCTTTTTTTTTTTTTTTCAATGCAGTTTATTCAGGAACATTGAACAATCCTCGGGCTGAAAAATCTTTTGACAAAATCCAACATCCATTCATGTTTAAAGTATTGGAGAGATCAGGGATACAAGGCACATATCTAAACATAGTAAAGGCGATATACAGCAAGCCTATAACTAACATCAAACTGAACAGAGAGAAACTTAAAGCAATCCCACTGAAATCAGGGACAAGACAAGGCTGCCCACTCTCTCCATATCTCTTCAACATAGTTCTGGAAGTCCTTGCTAGTGCAATAAGACAGTTGAAAGAAGATCAAGGGGATACAGAATGGAAAGGAAGAAGTCAAATTATCACTATTTGCAGATGATATGATAGTATACATGAGTGACCCCAAAAACTCTACCAGGGAACTCCTACAGCTGATAAACACCTTCACCAAAGTGACTGGATACAAAATTAACTCAAAAAAATCAGTAGCACTCCTGTTTAAAAAAGATAAAAGGACTGGGAAAGAAATTAGGGAAACAACACCCTTCACAGTAGCCACAAATGACATAAAGTAACTTGGTGTAACCCTAATCAAGCAAGTCAAAGTCTTGTATAAAAAAAATTCAAGTCTCTGAAGAAATAATTAGAAGAAGATATCAGAAGACTGAAAGATCTCCCATGCTCATGGCTTGGCAGGATTAATATAGTAAAAATGGCCATCTTACCAAAAGCAATATACAGATTTAATGCAATTCCCATCAAATTGCCAACACAATTCTTTACAGACCTGGAAAGAAAAATTCTCAACTTCGTATGGAATAACAAGAAACCCAGAATTGCTAAAACAATCCTCTACAATAAAAGATCTTCTGGATGTATCTCCATCCCTGATCTCAAGCTACACTATAGAGAAACAGTGACAAAAACTCATGGTACTGGCATATAAATAGAATGGTGGATCAATGGAACCAAACAGAAGACCCAGAAATAAACCCACACACTTACAGACACCTGATTTTTGACAAAGATGCTAAAACCATAAAACCATACAATCAAAAAAAAAAGCATCTTCAACAAATGGTGCTGGTCCAACTGGATGTTTACATGTAGAAAAATGAAAATAGATCCATATTTATCACCCTTCACAAAACTGAAGTCCAAGTGGATCAAAGACCTCAACATAAAACCAGACACATTAAATAGTTTAGAAGAAAAAGTGGGGAATACCCTTGAACTCTGTCATCAAAACAAAATGACTGCCTTCATATTGGGAAAGAATTTTCACCAATCCTTTAATCTGACAGAGGGCTAATATCCAGTATATACAAAGAACTAAAGAAGCTGAAAAACAGCAAACCAAGTAATCCAATTAAAAAATGGGGAACAGAGCTAAACAAAGAATTCTCTGTAGAGGAATATCGAATGGCAGAGAAACACTTAAAGAAATGCTCAACCTCATTAGCCATTGGGGAAATACAAATCAAAACAACCCTGAGATTTCACCTTACAACCATCAGAATGGCCAAGATGAAAAACTCAAGTGACAATACATGTTGGAGAGATTGTGGAGAAAGGGGAACCCTTCTCCACTGATGGTGGGAATGTAAACTTGTACAACCACTCTGGAAATCAATTTGGTGCTTTCTCAGACAACTAGGAATAGCGCTTCCTCAAGACCCAGCCATACCACTCCTAGGCATATATCCAAAAGAGGCTCAAGTACACAAAAAGGACATTTGCTAAACCATGTTTGTAGCAGCTTTATTTGTTATAGCCAGAAGCTGGAAACAGCCCAGATGCCCCTCAACTGAAGAATGGATGCAGAAATTGTGGTACATCTACACAATGGAGTATTACTCTGCAATGAAAACTAAGGAAATCATGAAATTTGCAGGTAAATGGTGGGAACTGGAAAGGATCATCCTGAGTGAGCTGTTCCAGAAGCAGAAAGACACACACGGTATATACTCATTCATATAGACATATAATATAGGATAAACCTACTAAAATCTGTACATCTAAAGAAACTAATCAAGAGAGAGGACCCTGACTAAAATGCTCGATCCCCATCCTGAAAGGCAAACAGGATCGACATAAAAAGAAGAAGAAAACAGGAAACAACCTAGGAACCTGCCACAGAGGGCCTCTGAAAGGCTCTACCCTGCAGATTATCAAAGCAGATGCTGAGACTTATGGCCAACTGTTGGGCAGAGTGAATGGAATCTTATGAAAGAGGTGGGAATTAGTAAGATTTGGAGAGGACAGGAACCCCACAAGGAGAGCAACAGAACCAGAAAATTCGAACACAGCAGTCTTCCCAGAGACTCATACTCCAACCAAGTACCAGGCATGGAGATAACCTAGAACCTCTGCATAGATGTAGCCCATGGCAGTTCATTGTCCAAGTGGGTTCCATAGTAATGGGAAGAGGGACTGCCTCTGACATAATCTGATTGGCTTGCTCTTTGATCACCTCCCCCTGAGGGCGGAGAAGCCTTACCAGGCCACAGAAGATGACAATGCACCCACTCCAGATGAGATCTGATAGACTAAGGTCAGAAGGAAGAGAGGAAGACCTCCTCTATCAGTGGACTTGAGGAGGGGAATGCGTGAAGAAGGGGGAGGGAGGGTGGGACCGTGGCACTGGGAGGGGAGGAGGAAGGGGCTTATGGGGGGATACAAAGTGAATAAAGTGTAATTAATAAAATAAAATAAATAAGAACTAAAAAAATAATAACATCTTTAAATTTTTTATCACAATTTAAGATATATTCCAATTTCTCTGCTATATTTTGTAGCTTATAATATAAAATGAGGTATGAATGTCTGAAAGTTACCTTGGTCTTATCAAGTGAGATTATTATGATAAAATTATATTCAGTAAACATAAAGTAATAAATGTATAATCAAATGCATGACTGGAGGGATTTGCTCAAAAAAATGACTAGTGAAACAAGAGTACAGAGGATTTTCTCTTATATTGTTGTTAATTTACCAAACAATTACTAAATTTCAATGAGAAAGGAATGGTGCTTAGAATTATTTATGATTAGGAAAAATAGCATGTGCTTAGACCATACATATAACTACACAATAAAAATAGTGAATGGTAAACCTGAAAGTAAAATCCAGAGTAGAGGAACTTTAAAAAATTTATATGTGGATATATACTTTTTTGTCTTCTGGAGTAAGGGGAATGTTTACCTAAACCAAAAAAAAAAAAAAAAATCAACCTTAATATCTTAACATCTTTGAGATATTTTACCTAGCAGCTGATGAAAACAGATGCAGAAACCCAGAACCAAACCAAACAATAGGCCCACTTCAAATAGTTTTGTGTAAGAGTGGGAAGAAGAATTGGAAGAGCCAGAGAGATCAAGGACACCACAAAAAGACTTACAGGGTAAATTAAGCTGGCCCCATGGGGGCACACAGAGATGGACCCACCAATCAAAGAGCATGCAAGGGCTGGACCTGATCCTTACACATTTGCAGATGTGCAGCTTTGTCATCATGCGTGTCCCCTAACAATGGGAATAGGGGCTGTTTCTGACTATGTTGCCTTTCTTTGCATCCCTTTCGGCTAGTTGGGCTTCAGACATGAGGTACTACTGTGGGTTGGTACCCTTTGTGGGCCTTCCTTTTTCTGAGAAGGAGAGCAGAGAATAGGAGGAGATGCATGAGGGCAAGATTGGGAAAAGAGGAGGAATAGGGTTGGGAATCAGGCCATGAATTAAATAAATGAAAAAAAAAAAAAAAAAAGAGAAAGATGGCACCTAAATAAATAAATTGATTAATTGGACCATTTTATATTATAAACTTGTATCTGATTAAAGTTTCTATGTAGAGAGTAAAAAGTAGGGTAAAAGAAGACAGAATTAATGAAAATATATGTAATCATGTATTTGACAGTGACTGCATGTACATAAAATAGAAAACAATCTAACTTTGGTGAAGCATACAGAAAATATAGCAGGAGAATAGGTAATTAACATTGATCTCATGCACATACAAAGATATGTTATCTACAGGATTGCTGAATACATAAATGATGATCACCTCTCTGCTACCTCATAACTGTACATTAGAACCACTGTCTGATAATTTTCATCAGCTGACCAAAAAACTTATTACATATTTTTTGAGATCATAACATAATTGCATACTTTCCCCCCTTCTGTTTCCCTCATCTGAACCCTCTCATAAACTTTTTGTGCGCTTCTAAGTTCATGGCCATTTTTTCATTAGTTTTTTTTTTAATCCATACTTTTATATGCATATTTATTCCTAAACACAATCTTCTCATTCTGTGTAATATCACTTGTATATATGTTTTCAGAGCTTAACCCTGTTGTATTGGGTAACCAAATGGTGTACTCTTCATTGTAGATGACAATGACTAAAATAAGCAAAGTTTTTTGTTTTGTTTTGTTTTTTTTAAAAAACTGGTATGAACTGAATTATCTGTACCAACGATTCACATGTGAAAATTCAACTCGGGATTCCACAGAATGTGAATGTATTTGGAAACAGAACTCTTAAAGATGTAACTCAATTTAAGAGTTTGGGCAGTCTCTGCTCTGATATGACTGATGGCCATGTTGTAAAGGAGATCAGGCCGCAGTACAGAAAAATGGCTGTGCAGCCAGAAGCAATAAGGCAGCCACTAGTAACTCAACAAAAGAAAACTCTCTTAAGCCTCTCACTAGAGTGCTTCCTTTTCCAACTGTATGGCGACAATAGCCAGTGCTTGTTAGCAAGTTTCATCCACACCTGAGAGGAGTGTATGTTTGTATAGCCACAAAAAAGCATGCCATTGTGCCTAGTGAAGCTGAAAGTGCATCCTATAATGTGACTGCTGTTGTAAGAGCCACAGGTCATGTACCGTGACATTCATGGTACTGCTAATCCCAAAAGTTAATACCTCAAATAGCCAATAAGAGCAGAAAGGACAAGGTATTATTGGTACACCGTATTATTGTGTATCTCTCTGGAGTTATTAAACAGACCAGATGCTTATGTGTGTAAACACTTATGAAAAAATTTCACTAATGTGATAATGAGCAAAATATGACATGAAAGAACACATTCTATAAAATACCATTGTCACTAAATACAAGAAAAGCATAACTGATCTTCAGTGAAAACAATAAAAACACAGGTTCTTATCAGGGTAAAAGATGACAGTATGAGGAGACACATGGGAATCTTGGCATCCATGTTTTCATTTCTTCTGCATCTTGATTCAGCTGATGGTGGCATGTACTTTGAAAAAACTAATTAAGGAGCAACATTATGATTCACGAATATTTATTATAATTATTTTTTCACATAAACTTCACTTAAAATTCAGAGTGAAGCATTTCTAAAAATGTTTAGGTCTTTATGAAAGTGTATTATTGTTTTGTGATTTTAAAAATATGGGGCAATATTATAAATAACTTTTAGCATTGAAATCTAAAGACTATCCATGGGCTGTGTCCTATGCTCTACTGATTCTTGGCTGTGACCTCATAGTGCATTCACCTTTGCTCACACTGGTCTCCTTGGTGCACAGTAACACTTCCTCTGGGGATGTCAGGCCTTGCTCCCTTCCTAATGTAATATCTGATTAGCCGGTTCTGACTTTCTTTTTTTTTTAAATTCTTCATCAATTACACTTTATTCATTCTGCATCCCCCCATAAGCCCCTCCCTCCTCCCCTCCCAATCCCACCCTCCCTCCTCCCTCTGCTTGCATGCCCCTCCCCAAGTCCACTAATAGGTGAGGTTCTCCTCTCCTTTCTGATCTTAGTCTGTCAGTTCACATCAAAAGTGGCTGTATTGTCCTCTACTATACTGAGTTAGGTCTTTAGTGGTAGCTCTGACTGCCTAATGTATTAATATTCTTCTACAGCATGCCAATCATTGTACTGTTCCCTGCTACATTCTAAGTAAACACTTACTACTGTTTTTGCTAGTTATTTTGTATCTCTTTAAAGCTAACACACAATTCTATGTAACTACAGCTTCTAACTTTCTTTTGTGTGTTGGGGTGAAGGTAGGTCACACTATAATTAAAAGTAGCCCTCCTAGCACTACGTAAGCCCATGTTGGTGATAAGGCTCTCTTGCTATAGTGTGCAGAGTTCTGGAGTTAAAGATTATGCACTTTACCACACCTGTCTTTGTTTTGCTTTTATATTCCCATCACCTGGAATAATTCCTGAAATGTATACACAGTTGATAAACATGTACTTGAAGGTTTAAGCCGGTAAACTTCCTCATGATAATTGGACAATAATATACTATTTAAGTTTTTTTGTTACTGTATAGGTATCAAATAGCAATCACGTGGATTGCTGAAAGTGTGAATAAAAAGAAATAGCATAAGATAGCACATGAATGAACAGTAAACAATTTGACCCAACATTTAGCAGTTTAACAGGTAACAATAATCCCTCTGACACAAGGTGGCAAAAAGACACCAGCCAAGGGTGAGAAAGTGTGTGCACTACTTATTTGTTTCCAATCTGGTTGTTTCCAGGAATGTCACTGCAATTTATATAATAATGCAGATTTTTCCACAAATAAAATTGTCTAAGCAATGAAATGTGAGGGCTAGTTCTTGAATTAAATTTTAATGCAGTCAGTGAGCTAATTAGTCATTTCAGCAGGTTTTCCTACATATATATCTGCAGAAATTCATTATCATTCTATACTATTTCCTTTCCATAGTCAAGAAAGCAGTTTTGTGTTTTTAGTAAAAGAATATATTTTCTGTTTTATGGATTTTATTCAAAAAATAATTCATGATCCTCTTGAAATGGATCTTTATTTCATTTTCAAACAATATTATATATTAAATACTGATACAAACAAAAAACTTTTACACATTTGATAATAGAATTCCAGTTCTCTTTGTCCTAGAATGTAAATCCAGTACTGCTCTCTGGGCTAAACACTTGCATCCTGAGTTACAGTCCATGGCTAATTCCCACTCACAGTTGGCTGATTTGTTTCTCCATTATGAAAACTACAGCATAAGCACTCAGACTGTCCTTTTCCCCTTCACCAAAATTGGTCCTTGCCCTCCTGTAGAGTGTTCCTATGGAGCCACAGATAAACACAGTGGGTCACCTTCCATTGATTTATTGTTTTATTAGAATTTGAAATCATTACCATGGAAGAGTGCCCACCAGGTTATCTTGTTAAATTAGGATCAAGGTATAACTCAGGAAGACACACACTTCTGGCTTCGAACTTAGTCAACTTTTGTCATTTTCATCTGGTTTCCTTCTTTTCCACTTATACCTGTAGCTTAAAAGTCAGTCTTCACAAGTCTCTATCTCCTTGTCATACTGCATCCCCTTACACTTCCCTGCCTCCACCTTCCATTGTCACTTCTAGTGGCTTTTAAACTTGTGATGATTTTTATCAGAGTATAAACTAAACAAAAAAAAAAAAGTAGGGTTTCTGAATATTCTGTTCCATGTTATCATACTTTAAATCACAAGTTGGTCAAATGTCCATGTATCTGTCATCTGTCATGTTCAAAGCCAGGAGGTCAGTATGGGTGTGGCTAGACCTCACCCATGTGACTAGCATCTTCACATGAATTCTCCTATCTTGTTTACGGGAGAACCATGATTGACAGTAGGTTTAGCAGTGTGAAAGAAATGTTTGTAGGGTTGTGGTTCACCATTACAGTACTTTCCTGCTTTGTGCAAGGCTCTGGTTTCAACCCATGGTTTAATGAATTAAAAATAAATGTTTGTAAATTAGTCAGAGGTTCAGAAATCCCCAGCTAGCCACTATTCTAAATGATAAAATATCATATAATAAGCCTTCTATATACAAAGATTCTACCTCCATGTGTCAATCCAAACATAGGTCAAATTTGTCCTTAGAAAAAATATTTATCATGAAAATTCCCTTGTCTCGTAAGGAATACACTAGAATGAGTGTTCATATATTCCATTTATGTTGTATTAGCTGTTATTTGTAACATGTGAAAGATTTAAAGTATATGTGAGGATATGTACACATTTTATATACAAATACCACTTCATATTTGTGCATTCAGAGATGCGGCTGTTCATGAGAATTCTAGATCTAACATGCACCTCTATGAATACCTATAAATAACTATAGTCCTTTATCGCACAGAATTGAACTGCATCATATTGTGTTCCTCATATCAAACCTTTTTAAATCAGTTATTTTTATCATCATTGTGACCAAATGTTTGACAGAAGGAAGATAAGAGGGGAAAGACATATTGACACATGAATTAGAAGATATCAATGGTTGGAGTATCAATCTCAGAAAAATACCCCTGTGCCCAGATATTTTGGTTCTGTTGCTCTCCTTGTAGAGTTCCTGTCCCCTCCAGGTCATACTAACTCCCCCTTCTTTCATATGATTCCCTGCATTCTACCTAAAGTTTGGTTATGATTCTCACCCTCTACTTTGTTACACTGCTGGGTAGAGTCTTTCAGAGGTCTTCTGTGGTATATTATAAGCCTATATTATATTATAGGCCCATATTATAGGCCTAGTATCCACTTATACGTGAGTATATACCATGTGTGTCTTTCTGTTTCTGGGATACCTCACTCAGGAGGGAAGAGCAGCCTTGCCAGGCCACAGAGGAGGACATTGCAGCCAGTCCTGATGAGATCTGATAAGCTAGGGTCAGATGGAAAGGGAGGAGAACCTCCCCTATCAGTGGACTTGGAGAGGAGCACAGGAGGAGATGGGGGAGGGAGGGTAGGATAGGGAGTGAATGAGGGAGGGGCTATAGCTGGGAAACAAAGCAAATAAAATGTAAAAAAATAAAAATTTAATTTAAAAAAGGCAAAAAAGAAGATATCAATGATTCAAATTGGAAGCAAAGCCAGCCTATACAATTCAATTCTTGCCCCTACTAATATCTTACGTCTTCTTAGCTGGGTCTTATGGCAAGAAGGTTAAATCACTTTCAGGAGACATCACCAGCTCAAGCCAAGTGCACATAAAACCTTATGGAGGCCATTTTATATTTAAATCATAACAATATTTATCCAAAAAGAAAAGAACGGTCAAAGAATCAATCATGATATGTGGAAAAATCATAAAGAAAGGGTGAATAAAAACTAATTTTAGGTAAATTATTTGACAAATGCTAAAGTGATAGAAGTTCATTTGCAAATACAAAGGATATGGTACAAAACAGCATTATTTTCTCATTAGTGTGTGATGAAAAGGTACTTACAAGGACACAACTTGATTTACTAAATAGAACTCTTCCCGTATTCTTCTGGGAAGTTTGGCTAATAGCCACATTAAAAATAAGCACAGAATGTCACTATGTACTGCAAAGCAGATACATAAACAAGACAAAACAATTTTCCATTTCTTTGGTGAAGTATTTTAACATAAGTGAAAGAAAGAATGAAAAATAAAAGAAGTTCAGATGATTTGTGCATTCCATTTGCCTCTTTCAGTTAATTAAGTGACCTCAATAAAATAAAGGGCATCATCTATTTTTAAATCTCAGTATCCCAAGACAGTAGATTATATCTGAAAGTCAAAACACTAATGGTCATCTAGCCATGAGAGGAAGGGCAATTTCATGGGTGGATTAATTTAGTTTTTCATCTATTTCTTTAATTAAAAATTTGTCTTTTCATTATTTTCATAATTCTTTTGAAAAAAAATTTAAGGGAGTGGAACCTTTTTTAGATCAGATAGTAAGGAGTTGATGGAGGAGGGAAGAGAAGAGAGAATGAGAGACAGAATGAGAGAACGAGACAGAAACAGAGACACAGAAAGACATTAAACTGTAGAGCAATGCTATTTTTATTATGTACCTTCAAGCCTCTGCCAGAGATTTTTTTTTCCCCTTCACTTTGGAAGATGAACAGAACATTTACTCATATGAGATTATAACTTAGTGACTGTCCAGCCCTAAATGGGCTATCTAGATCATTCCTTCCATAGCTCATGGACAAAAGATCAGAAAGAATATAACAATAAGACAAAGGAATAGGGTGTTGCATAACAGCATCTGACCACTGCAATCTTTCATCCTCAGCAGCTGTGGTTATTTTGGAAAACCTGCACCCTGCCATTGAGGAGAAAGAACACAACCCATTTCAGAGAACTTGTAAGCAATTATATATAGCTCATTGGGATAGGGAGAGATATTCTGATCAGATTTACAGTCACTGGTAATTCCATGTCCATCTAAATAGTACCTCATACATGCTTCTGTAAGTAAATAATCAAACCGATTATTCTGCCAAAAAGTTAAAAAAAAAAAACATAAAACAAACCAAAGGCATTAAAGTAGAAGGACCTGTTGGGTAGTTTTATATCAACTTAACACAAGCTGATGTTATTGGAGAGGAAGAAACTTTAATTGAGAAAATGTTTATATAAGATTGGTCTATAAGAAAGCATGTAGAGCATTTTCTTAATTAGTGATTAATGGTAGCCCCTGACCTTTGTAGCTGGGGCTACCCCTGGTCTGGTGGTCTTAGAGAATGCAGGAATGCAGGCTGAACAAGCCATAGGAGCAAGCCAATAAGCAGCATTCCTCCATGGCCTCTGCATCAGCTCCTGCTTTCAGGCTCCTGTCCTGCCTTCCTTCCATGATGAACAGTGGTGTGGAAGCATAATGCAAAAAGTCCATCCCTCCCTGAGGTGTTTTTGGTTATGGTGCTTCATTATAGCAACAATAATCCTGAAAACACAAAGGGAGACACATAAAGAAGAAAATGAGAACCTATAGGAATAGGAGAAAAAGAAAGGATTGTAGGTTGTGAATATATATATATATATATATATATATATATATATATAGAGAGAGAGAGAGAGAGAGAGAGAGCTTAGCTTAGTCTCCACCTGTTCTTTTCTCCTAGAGGAATACATTGGGAATAAAAGCTTCCACTCTTTAAATGTTTGCTATTTCTCACATTATCATAAGCTATTTAGGGACCCCCACCTTATGTTAGAAGTCTATCTTCAACTGTGATAAAAAGGGGCTTTGGTAACACAACAGAAAAGCTGTTTTCTAAGAAACATTTCAGGACATCTGTAGTAGGGACCAAGGACAAAAGCTTCTTATCAAGTCTCTTGTGAAACCACACCGTAGAAATGGAAGCATGAATATAGCAGATAGAAGTAGGGTTGCCTATGAACTGACCTTACACAGACAGATTTTCCTGGAATATCTGGATAGGGTCAATGTACACTGAGCGGTGGTGCCTACAGGAAACACATAGCTAGATAGGATCTACTGGTTATCTTCCTACTCATCATGACCAAGACTTCAGAATTATGAATTCAGTTGTATGTCTGACTCTGGAGATTGCTTTGAGATCCAGCTCTCACTAGAACTCATACAGAATTTAGTTCCATTTCTTGCTTTCAAGTCCAGCCCATTACAGTGACAGATGGCTCCATTTCTGATTGGGCAGTTTCCAGGGTCTCACAAGGTCTGGGTATCTAAATAACAAGTCTTGCTTGCCTAGATCTCTCCAACAAATTGTCTAAGATTATCCAGTAGGAGAGGGTGGGGAGAAAGGTTTGTTGGTTTGAATACAGGGACAGACAAATAAAATGAAGGAGCATTTGAGGGGGAAGTATAGGAAACTAGTACAATGGAAACTTCCTAAAATATATACACATATGACAAGCTAACTAAATTGAAATCTGCAAATAATGTGGAAAAAAGAGACGAAACTACCTATGTCTTCTCGACAAATGAAACTTCCAGTACCAGGACTGGATTACATCTAATTGAGTTTTGACCACAGGGACCCTGCAGAAATCTTCAAACAACTCAGTCTCTTACCAAGACTATAGATTACTCTCTAAAACTGACAGAACCCCCAATTGCTGACGACAACACCTACATGACTCAGTGAACACACAGATGTGGAGCCAGTACCTACATCAAGCCTTCACCCCTATGTGCCAACATTTTAGTACAGGAACATAATCCTGCATGCGCTCAAAAGAGAAGCATAAACACCAAGCCAGCCACAAACCCTTTATCTATAATGGTCTACTGCTTGCAAGATATGCTAGGTTAATGGTGGCAAAAAGCTTTGGGGAGTAACCAACCAACAACTGATTTGTCTGAAAGCCCATTCCAGGAGATAAAACCCAACCCTTCATGGTTGACTAATAATGTAAGACAAGGTAGCAGAGAGACCTAAGGTAAAACTAAATAATACTAATCTTTAAAAATGTAGCGATAAAATGACTGCTATGGATGCTTTGTTATATTCGTAGATCAGTGACTTCAAAGCTTCCTACTGCACTGGATGGGAATAAGTGTGGAGACCCACCACAGCCAGGCATTACTAAAAGGAGAAAGAGAGAGGGACCTTGGAATACTCAGCCTAAAATGGAATATTTCCAGCAAATTATTCCCCTCAGAGCTCAGAGAACCCTTCAGAAGAGGAGGCAGAAAGAGTGAAAGGGCCAGAGGGGATGGAAGACACCAAGAAAACAGATTCTATAAATCAATATAAGAGGAGGTCATATGAACTCACATGACTGAAGCAGCATGCACAAGGTCCACACAAGTCTGCATCAGGTCCTCTGCATATATATTACAGCTTCCAGTTTACTGTTTTGTTTTTTTTTTTGTATGTTTGTTTTCTTTTTTATTGAATTCCTGAGAGTGTGAATGAGTGGGTCTCAGACTCATGTCTTTTCTTCAGGCTCTTTTCCTCCTGTTGGGTGGTTTTCTCTAACTTCCATATGATAGCTTTTATTTTATTTTACTTTAGTTTGTTATTTTTTTAAATTGATGTGTGAATGAGTTAATGGAAACCCAGCTACAAGGATAAAGGTTAATTACTGAACTGTCACTTATACTTGCTAGAAAAGTGAACATCAGTTTTCCCTAATAGAGTGACACTGAGTAAATCAACTAATCCAGGAAAACCCTAATGTTCAGGAGTAGACACCACATTTTTTATGTTAATTACAGTTTATTCACTTTATATCCCAGCTGTAGGCCCTCATTCCCTTCCAACCCCACCGTCCCTCCCTCATCTCCTCCCAAGCCCCTCTAAAAGGCTACAGGAGCCTACTACAGAGGGCCCCTGAAAGACACCACATTTTTGTGTGCTCATTTAGGGCCATTGATCCAGAAATTTCAAAGACGTATTTCACACTTGAGTTCTAAAAGGAGGTAAGTACAAATACTCTTTTATGTTTTATTGTTTTATTATTTAAAACAATTCTTAATTTAATTATGTTTTGAATATCTTCTTTCCCTCTCCAAAGTCTTTCTAGATGCTCCCTCCTCACCCACCCAACTTCAAATTCTTTCTCAAAAATCCAACAAAAACCTCAAGAAAGCAAACATGCTTTAAAAGAATAAAAAGCATGTTTGCCCTGGGAGGCCTGAAGAGATCAACCCCGTGCTCAGATGTAGCCCATAGACAGCTCAGTTTCCTTGTGGGTTCTGAAGTAAGGAGAGCAGGGGCTGTCTCTGCTGCTCTTAGATTACTTCCCCTTGGTGATGCAGCCTTACCAGGCCACAGAGGAAGAGGATACAGGCAGTCCTGATGAGACTTGATAAGATAAGGTCAGATGGCAGGGAAGGAGGACTCCCCCTTTCAGTGGACAAGAAGATGGGATAGAAGGGAAGTGGGAAGAAAGGTGTGACCAGCAGGAGATGAGGGAAGTTGCTACAATCGAGATATTAATGAATAAATTATTAAAATAAATAATAAATAATAAAAAGAGATGTAAACTGAATAACTAAATTTAAAAAAAGAAAGAAAGAAAATCTGCTGAGCAGTTTCATAAAATAGACTCTAGGAAGGCTGCTCCTCCCTTGGGGGTGGGGGGAAGGCAAAGAGCCAGCCATTGAGTTCATGTCAGAAATAGTCCTTGTTCCCCTTACTAGGGAACCCATTTCGATACTGACCTACCATGGGCTACATCCAAGAAGAGGTCCTAGGTTATATCCATACATGGTCCTTTATTGGAGAAACAGTCTCATAGAAGACCCCTGTGCCTCACTATATTTGGTCCATGTGGAGCTCCTGCAGCCACTCCTGAATATACTTGATAAGCTAGGGTTAAATGGAAAGGGAGAGGACCTACCCTATCAGTGGACTTGGAAAGGGGCAGGGAGGAGATGAGGGAGGGAGGATAGGAATGGGAGGGAATGAGGGAGGGGGCTGTGGCCAGGATAAATAAATAACCTGTGATTAAAAAACAAAAATTATAAATAAATTATAAAAAACTACATTAACTACAAAAAAATAGACTCTAAATGAAAAGTATAGAAAGGGAGACATTAAAAGAGTATTTCATTTTATGTATTGAACACAATGTGTTTTGGTAGCTGAGCATAAGTGGAATAACCTAAAGGTAGAAAGACCAGAGAAGTGTTACAGGTGTTTCTGATTTTATGTGTATTGCTGAATTAGAGTGAGCAGTGAGAGATAAAAAGTGATACCAGTGTTTCTCAATTGAGTAACTTTGTGGTTAGATAATTAAATTTCATTTAATTAAATATGAAGTCCTATGAATTTAGGGTGGACTAGCGAATCAATAGTTCAAATTTAGAGGTATTTAATATGGAATATGTATGACAAATCATATTGTAAATATCAAAGAATAACCACACCTATGTATATCATTAAAATGAGAATATTAGACTTTTAAACCTTGAAATAAACATTCAAATGGAATTTAAATTTAAAAAACTTTAAAGCATCATCATATGCCATAAGAAAGAATGATTCCATCAGAAAAAAAGAGAAATAATAACATATGGGATAAAGTTCTTACTACAGCATTAAAGGTAGAAGAGCATCAGTGACTAGCGTGAGGCCAGAGAATCGGCATAGTTGGAAGGGTGCTCAGACTATAAGCATGGGAACATGAGTTTAATCCCCAGAACCCACCTTAAAAATATCCATGAATGGTTGGTGCACGTTGCCAGCCTTGTACTGGAAAGGTAGAGACAAGTAGATATTTGTGGCTCACTGCCAACCTTGAAAAGATTATTTGGGAAATGCTAGCCAGTGAGAGAAAGTCTTGCCTTAAAACAGGGTAGATGAGAATGCAAGAGCAGCATTTGCCTTTAAGTTCTGGCTCCAAATTACTTAAAAAAAAAAAAAAGAAAAAAGAAAAGAAAATCTAGAAATGTATAAAGACCTTAAAATGTAAATAAGTAGATATCCACAATTAAGCTAAGTTTGAATATTCCTCCATTAACTGTACCATGCAGTAGACTTAAATCACTTCCCATATGGAAACCTGCACTTAACAGCTAGTGAGCTGCAACCTGCCTCCATGCATCACCCTTATGCAACATCTGGACCACATATCTTCATGATGACGAACAAACAGCATCCAATCAGGTGTCAAACAGTTTTCAGAATCTAACTCCTTACTTAAAGTGGAATTTAAACTGATGTAAGAGCTTACAGTATTTTAAAAGCTTCCCAGACATTTTAATAACAACTGACTTAACTTTAAATGTTAGAGTAAAGAATTAAAAAAAAAATCCTCACAGCAAAACACACATTTATGTGTATTCAAAATAAATATTTCTGCTTTTTTATGTGGAATACAGATTTTATTCATATACACTTTCTGAAAATGTATTTAGATTTGTACTTGGTTCAGGAATTACAGACCAAATCTCCAGGTGTGCTTAGATATTTTTATTTTATTGTAAAGTAAGTAGCTTTTGTTTATTTGTTTTTAAAGATGGGGTTCTGTGTAATACTGTTAGTGGGAAGACAGGAGCAAATGGCTACTCATCCAAGAAAGGAAACTGAAGGCAAACCAAAGTACAGATACTATCAGAATTCATTTTGGTAAGCCAATATGTTTTATTGAAATTTTTTATAGGAATATGGGTGAGGTGTTCATTACAAGGACAGAAATGGCTCAAAGACAGATGCATTAAAAAAAAAAAAGAAGAAGAAGAAGAAGAAGACAGTGGTATCACAGAGTTCACACCAGCATAGGTGACTGCTCACAAGTGTTGCAACCTGAGAGCATACTACACAAATTACAAGCAGTTCAAAAGGCTGGAGGCAGAGACTATCTCTTTCAAGTAGGATCTCCCAGGTACCTCAAATAATTTCTGCATTTTTGTCTTGCCTTTTTTGTTGTTGGTGGTGGTGGTTTTTTTGTTTGTTTGGTTGGTTGGTAGGTAGGCTGTTCTCATTTCTTCTGGGTGCCTAGGCTGTTCTATGCCTGTTCTCGTCAGCTCATAGGCAGCTCAGCTTCTCTGACATTGCCTCTCAGAATTCCTTAAAATTTATTTACTCTAGGGGAGGGAACGACCTAGTGAATCTTGTTAGTTTCAGAGACTTCCTGAAGTTATTGAGTCATCAATTTCTGAGCTAAGGAGTTTCTGCAGAATGGAATTATTTCCCTCCCATTAAAATATCTTGTTGTTTCACCATCTTGCATCTTAATAAACTTTGCTTCAAGATGGGAAGTTTTATAAGAGAAGCCACACAATAGGAAGGCTGACTTCAAACTTGCTACAAATATATGGCTGACGTTGAACTTCAGATCTTTCTGTCTCCACCACTTAAATGTTGAGGTTTTAGGAATCTATCATTGTGCCCAGTTTATTTTGGGCTTGGGATTGAATCTAAGGCTTTGTACATGCTAGGCAAGCACTAACCATTGAACTATAGCCCCAGTACAGTGATAAAGTAGTTAGAAACAAAAGATAATGACATAGGAATGTATAAATTTAACTCCAGGCTGGGTATTGCTAACTGTAACTATGGGCACATTTTAAATGTTTTCTAGCACATAACATTTCAGCCTTAAGCTTGTGTTACTTACAGAAGCTGTATTCTTTAAGGGAAGCCATTTCAAAGGGTTTCATTTGCTGAGCACAGAACAAAGGTGCTCGGTCCAGCTGCCTATAGAGAGGGCAGCTTTTACAGACTTTGGACTCAAGAAGCTACACAGGTTTTCCTAGAGTTTAAATTATTTGAAAAATAGATGGTGTCCTAAGAAAGGCATCTAACTGGGTCTTGTCTGCCCTTTATTTGGATTACAAGAAACTTCCTTCCCAATGCTGATAGTGTTAACATCCTCACAGTGGTGACTGTTACCAGGGAAAATTCCTTCAGTGGATTCTACAGAGACACAAATGTGTTTCAAGAAATGGTAGCTGCATAGGATAATTTTTCTTCAGTCTAACTGCGTTACTAAGATGATTACCTGATGGTAAATAAGGTGAAAATTCAGATAACATAATCAACGCTAAGGGTTACAGTTCCGAACCGTATTTACTAAACACATGTGTACGGGATGCAGCATGCAGGAAAAATATTAATAATTCTAAAGATCAAATCAAGTGCAGTTTTGATCTGCCTGACTTGCTATCTCAGTGGACAACTCAGTATGGGTCATTCAGAGGCCTTTCCTTCAGTGTTCTTACAAGTTCAAACTACACAAGAGCACTAGGCGCTTGGATAATTCTGCAGAGGATAATGTGGAATGCTGCGCATGCTCACGTCAATACAGCAACTACCATCTTCCTCCCAATCTACAGGCTCTTCTGTGGCTTCAGTGTCTAGCCTGCACCGCAAGATTTGTAACCTTTCCAATGTTTAAGACTCTGAGGTCTACTCCAACGGGACTGCTACTTCTTAGGTTTTCGAGTTCATGTATGGCAAGGTCAAGAAGAAAGGCACACATGTCAGACCCTGAGCCCATTGATTATAGCTCAGGCTCAAAGCCATGAAAATTTCCTCATGAATGTTTCTTCCAAATGTTCTCCCCCCTTTAAGACATGAGCATCCTTCCTTTACTTTTGCAGGGTCTCACAAATAGAGACAAGGGACTGAGCTTTCTTGTGCTCTGGACCAGGAAATAAGAAATTAAGGATGACAGGATACAAGAATGCCTAAATGAGAGGAAGACACAGTGTTAAATAGCCATGAGCTGAATTTCAATAAATTACTTCACCAAAATAAAGCACATTTCTTTGCTATGGTGTCTCAGAATTTAAACACGTACCTCTGTTATTGTTCTAAGCAAGAGATATATTGCATAGATATATTGTCTAAAAAAAAAACTTTATTTTTCTTCTCTGAAAGCATCTTTCAACACTAATTTAGAAAATGCTTAAAACTCTAAAATTCTGAACATTAAGATTTTCAAATTTTCCTTGTTTTTCTAGCAGTCTTCACTGCCAGAGAGTTAAAAGGGAAGATGGTCTGTTACGTGATGCTTCTATATTTTTACTGGTGAAAAGTAGATAGAAATGTTGTAAAGAAAGCCCACAGATACTCTTTGTGAAGCTCCTGCCGAGATAATAAATAATACACTTTCCTCTAAAGCATGTTTTTCACCATGCTGTTCTTCCTGTCCTTTCATTGGGTACAAAGCAACAGGTGAGAGAGATCTGCTTAATGAGTTAGTCTCACCTTTCTAAGGGATGCAAGGAGCTGGCCTCTGTGAGCTTCCTCTACAAAACCACTCCATTTATTCAGTTAAAGCAGAAGCTAGAATCTCTGCTTTTTTTCCCTGCACTCCAATGAAAATAACACTCAAAAAGCAGAACACAGAAGAAAGTGGCTAGCAAGAGGGCACCATCAGTAAATTCTCCCTTGCCAAGCATCTGTGGTGTGTTGGAGTGCCGACTAATTCTTCATTGGAAGCCTTACGTTCTTATGCATATGAACTTTAATTTTTAAAACATAGGGGTTCTGTTTTGTTTTTTGGAGATTTAATGTCCACCATTATTGTTTCTGGTATTAATATTTGGCATCTTTCAAGCACTGCACATATGCTGCAATGTATAATATATTCACCAAGCTTAAGCTGTGAGAAAAGACTGTTCTTCTTAAAGAATATCATCATCACTTTGAAGTTTTATGAGCCTTTGTATGTTTATGCGTATTTCAAGCCTTCATATAAAAATAATTTCTCACTTCACACTGATGAAGCTGACAATTTGTCAGGCCCCTGGATAAATCTGACAGAACATTGGGACTGATAAGAAGACAGGAGTCTAGCCACAGCCATGTTCCTCCGGGCCTACCCAGAGTCTTTTCTGGGCCTGGCTTAAGTGTTACCAATTTCTTCTTTTAAATTTAAGGTAGAGAGATGCACAAGATTCTTGAATTTAAAACAGACATCTTGACTTTTGTCCTTTGCACTCCCTGTGATTTCAAGATACTTTTTGTCTGACTTCTTTGTAATCTAAATAAAGAAGGTATGCATTTTGTGGACTATTTGGAAGATTATCTCTTAATTTTCATTTTTGGCTTTGTCTTTTGTCTTTAAGAAACTATTATAACTGGTACGTAGTAACCATTGGTATATGCTACCGTGCAGCCAATGGAAATGATGGCACCAGTATCATCCCTGACTCATCATTTCTTTGTCCACTCGCTATTTGGAATAGTCAGTTGGTTGTCGTAAGCCAGGTTAGATCACTTCAGTGTGGAACTTTAAGAGCTAGTCATTCATATCCCTTCATTCCTCATGCTTCGCCACTGCTGATACTGTGTTCTCTAAGCTTTGTGGTCACTATGAGATTCTACAAATAAGTGAGAAAATGTGACCTTTACCCTTTTTTTTATTTTATTTTTTCTTATCAGTTACATTTTATTAACTCTGTATTCCAGCCGTGTCTCGATCCCTCGTTCCCTCCCATCCCCTCCCTCCTTCCCTTATGTCCACCGTGCCCCTTTCCAAGTCCACTGATTGGGGAGACCTCCTCCCCATTCATCTGATCCTATTTTATCAGGTATCTTCAGGACTGGCTGCAAAGCCCTCCTCTGTGGCCTAACAGGACTGCTCCTCCCTTGGGAGTGGGGAGGTCAAAGAGCCAGTCATTGAGTTCCTGTTAGAAACTGGTTTCCCAAAGTGAGGGGAACAAGGACCTTTACCCTTTTGTGCCTCACTTATTCCAGTTAATAAAGGATGTAAATATGTCTATGTTACTGCAAATGACATATTTGTATTATTTTTATAGGATGAATATTTTAAGTATGTATAGAATATATAATATTATGTATATATAATTCTATAATATTTTATTAATAAACATGTAGGTTGCCTCTGTATCTTGGGTACTGCATAAATATCATGCACTAAATATGAAAGTGCAGATGTCTTTTTGTTGTTTTGAATCTATTCTCTTTGGATGCATCTGTAGTAGCAGCTTTGCTGGATCATATGATATTTCTGTTTCAACAATAGTTTTGGGAAGCTCTACACTGTTTTCCAGCATGGGTGTGATAATTTTCATTCTCATCAACAATGTTTGAGAATTTTTTTCTCACCACATTTGTTATCTTTGTCATTTTTTGTGACAGATATTTTAAATGGAGTGCTGTGATATGTTCTAGTGATTTTTATTTGCATTTCATCATGAGTGAGGTCCAATTATTCTTTTCATGTCCAGCGATTTGTATATTCACTTTTGAGAAATAGTTATTGTGGTAAAGGTGAATTCTACCATGCCTGGAAATCTGAGTCTTTCTCCCAGGAGTGATTCAACTGGTACTGATTGTAACTTGGTAAATTCCCTCAAAAACCATCCTAATAAGTGAAAAATACCTATTGCTTTCATGTGTCCATTTTGTGAAGTGAATGATTTGTTTTTTGTAGTTTTGGTTTTGCTATTAAGTTCTTTATTTGGTGAATTTATCCTTTGTAGTGTGGATGGCTTATGGATATTTTCTATCCTTCAAACACATACCCTATTCTGCTATTTCTTTGGAAGTATACTTTTTAATCTGACATTTTCCCATTGGTCAACTTTTTGTATTCTTTAATGCATCTTGGAAGGGCCATGTAAAAAGATTTCCCCACACAAATATTCTAGCATCTTTCCTAAACATTCTTCTGGCAGTTTTAGAGTCTCAAGTCTCACATTTGTCTCTGGTTTATTTTGAGCTCTGTTTTGTATTTATGAGGGATAGGGCTCTTTGTTTTGTTTTCTTTATATACAACCCAGCTTTTTAGTACCATTTGTGTAAGAAGTTTCAATGTATGTTCCTGGTGCTTTTGTTAAAAATTAGTTGGCTCTAATTATGAGGATTTATTTCTCTATTATCTGTTTTGTGATCTGCCTGTTTTTATGCCAGTACCAAGCTTGCTTCATACTGATGCTTTACATCCTAACATAATGCCAGATATTTTGATTAATTCAGCTGTGTTTTTCTTGCTAAAGACTGCTTTAATACTTGGGATCTTTTATAATTCTGGAAGAGTTTTGTGATAGTGCTTACTATTAATATCAAGAATGTAATTGGTATTTTGAAAGTAACTCTTTAGACTCTGAAAAATCACTCTGACTAATAGGTCCTTATAATAATGTCAATTTGTCCAATTTTTAAACAGGAGATATTTTCCCATTTAGTACATCATTTCTATAACATTTTTAAGATAAGAAGAAACTATAAAATGTTAATAATAACATTTTTTTAAAAAAGAGAGGAGTCAGAAATCAAGGAAGGGATGGAGGGAAGGGAAGGAAGACAGAATTGCCTTATGGTCTTTTGCTCAGATTTTGACACATAAGGTCTTTGACAGATAAAGAGTACATGACATTTGAATATGTATCTTGAATTTTTTTTTATTTTACAGGTTCAGTTAAGGCAGACAGACTTTATAATATATGACCTAAATGATTCTAATTATATAAATAAAACATGGTGTTTCGGGGCTTATCACAGGTTAGCTACCAGAAAGAAGTTATCTTAGTCTTAGAACAAGTTAAGACAAAAATTCATTTATATAAAGTAAACCAAGGAGAGGAGAAACATTCCATACTAATAGAAAGACTTGAAAAAGGAAATGAAAGCCTTATTCATATGCCACCAATATAGAGAACACAATAATTCTGACTGCTATTCAACTTATGCTTGCTAATAATTAGAGAAAAACAAAAGCTATTCTTGCAGGTCACGGCTTTTTTTCTTTCTTTCTTTTCACAGGTTACTTTTATTCTACACCACAGAATGGCTGCTGTTCCCTTGCATTATACTGTTAGCAGTTTTGAGTTCTTATTTTTCTCAAATGTGAAGCACAAGACAAAAGCTGTAGATTTTGAAAATTGATTTTACAGGGGAAAATTAAACACTTGTTTTCTTTTCAATATCTTATCCTTGTCCTGTTCCCATGTACAACCAAATCTAACTGCAACAAAGGCACTGATCAAGGCAGAAGTGATCTGTAAATAACTAAACACTGAGTGATCCTCATGACTACCCTGGGCTCCTGGCCCCTCTGAGAACAGCCCTACATCACTGTCTCACTGCCAACTCCAGGACCCACCAGAAACTGTTGTACTGGCTGTGGCTATTAAGATCATTCTGCAGTGTGGCTGGACTGGGCTTTCTAAGTTTTAATCAAACCTGTCCCAAGCTTTTGAATTCCAAATTAGTAGCTGACTAACAAGGTTATGAGATTGGCCTATTTTCCATCTTAAGAGCTTCTGCTATTACCATTGTCCTTTGAAGCTGTAGGAGTGTGTGTGTGTGTGTGTGTGTGTGTGTGTGTGTGTGTGTGCATGTGGGTGTGAGTGCATTTTTTTCTACCCATCTTAGATTATTTGCTGAAGACCTGCAAATTATATTGACAAAGATAGACTGATGAATCAAAACAAATTATTAATATGCTCATCTTACATGAACAGGAGAGACAGCAGTGCTGAGTACTCAGAAGTAATTAGAGAATTGATTCATCCAGTGCCATAGCAAAGCACAACAAATATATAAGGAATGACAAGACAAAGTAAAGTCACTTCATATTCCTAAAGACTGCAAAGTGTGGAAAGGTAAAAAAAAAATATGGTGAAACAAATGAATGATAAGTTCTGTTTTTATCAATGTCTAGTATGGGATCTTCTTTGGTTTCTTCTCTGCTTCATAAGGCCTAGAGTTATCTCTCTTAGTAGCTAGGAATTCTCCTACCCATCAAGGTAGATTAAAGAGAGAAAGTAGACATTTTTGTGTTTGTTTTCACCTGCCTTAAACTCAACATCTCTCTCTTTCTAACATACATGCACACACACCACACACACACACACACACACATGCACACACACACCCCACAGTCATTTTTTAGTTGTGTTTCCTTATTTGTTACTTTCACTATGCTATGACACAGGAGTTCTAGTATCAAGTAGTTTATTTGCCATTGTGACTTCAAAATCTGAAATCTGCTCTATAGAGGGTCATAAATTTTACTTTAGTAAATTAATACAACTTTGATCAAAAAGTCAACGTTAACTGTTAATACATAAATTGATTAAAAAGACTGTATATTCCTTTCCTCAAATTCAATGTGAATTATTTGGGTTGTTAGTATGTATAGAAAAGCAACAGCAATAGTCTAGATTCTCTTTTTCACTTCTTAAAAGTGGCATTCTTTCTGAATTCCTATTTCTTGGTAATAAAACAGACATATATATTGGAGTCATGCTGTGTCCTTATAGTCTGAAGACTCCCATGGGGTTTAGAAAACCACCCAGAGGACCTTGGGTCTGGGGTGTGTGTTCCTAATAGCACACTAGAGTGAGTTAACATCTGTCCATTCCTCATCCTCAACACAGCCAGTGTATAAGACTCGTGCATTTCTGATGCCAGAATAACAACAGAGTAATGGTTGTGTCAATTGACTTAACTGGGAAATATTCTACACTCTCATCACTAAATCCCTCTTTCCAAACTAAAACTGACTTATCAATTACCTACATCACATTCTAGGACTGAAGATACTGAATGAACTAAAATGCCCATATCATTAACCCCATGTTAATTATTATTTTTAGACTCCCTGAAGTTAGTATTTTCAGCACATCATCTTCTTGAATACCCTTAGCTATTTAATCTTGGAAGACAGCAATGAGGACACAGCAGTATTTGACAATTCTCAGATATTTGGGAAATTTTGAAATAAAAGACAACAATGTGTTAACATTGTCTCGCCCTGATGGCTGAAATTAGCCATCAATGCTGTTACTCACGTTCTAGGTCAACTAAGCAAACTATGCACAAAGTTAAGTTTTTCTTTTTCTAGGCTGAATTTGTTAATTAAGGTATTGACATGGTTGTTACCCATACTAGAAATGTAAAAATGTGTAACATGAGCATACGATATTTAAATGTCTACAAAGCAAATAATCCCATAGTTGCCTGATCCTGTGCTTCCAGCTATTGAATATTTCATTTTTATGGATGCACAGGGGCGTCCACATAGTTGGTAGGTGATTTGAGGGTTGGTTGTTTGTAGGGTGTGTTTCATCTGCTTCTATCTTGGCAGCACCTTCTAATTATATAACAGGTAAATTAGTTTTAGTTTGGCTTTGCTTTTTACAGCCTTGGGCTTTCTGTTATTTCTTCCCTCCCTCCATCTCATTTTTTTTCTTCAGTGTCTCCAAGGAGTCTATTCTATCTCACTATCCCATTGATCTCTTCCATGATGGAAAATTCTATTAGCATTCTTTCCTACAAAGTTTCCCATTGTGAGATTTTGCTGATTTCTTTGTATGATTTCCATTCTGGTGTTTCTCTTTGTTATATAGATTTTTCTCGAAGATTCTCAATGTGATGATGTTTGCTATGTGTGTGATGAGACAGATTAAGCACCTAGAATTGTAACAAAGTTTCCCATTAGCATGTTTGACAGATTTCTCTGGAAAACAAACAAACAAACAAACAAATCCTGGTTTAACAGACATCAATAGTTGTTAAATATTATGCTATGGGGATGAACTATCTGATATGTTACAGTCTTTACTACTGGATTTTAAATGCAGAAAAACAAAGTCTGAAAATACACATTAAATGGTCAAGAAGAGTGATAACAAATATTTAATTAAGCTCATTTGGAATGACAAGAAGCTTTATCTATAAGTGATGTTTTAGCAAGATCTTAATTATAATATAAATACTTATGTTGTACATTTGAATAAATGCACAATTGATGAACTATGTAATTAAATTATCTTTATTATCTCTTTAAACCAGTCAAATTGAGAAGTAATACACACAAATATTCTGTCTATAGAAGGAGACATAGCTTGCTATTCATGATAAATTAGAGTTTATTTCCTCATCATAATCAATCCACTGAGTGGCATTTCTCGTGTAATAAAGGGCAATATCAAGAAGTCCAAATGTTACTTATTGTTAGGAAAATGAAGTAACCATGAAATTATCAAAGTTTATAATAATTGTCATGTTTCCCTGATAAATTTTAAGATGAAAACAATGTTTTGTTAGTTCTTCATTTTTTATTGTTCCTCTTAATATGAGCCTACCTCTGCCACCTCCAGGATCTCAGTTTGTGTCGTTGATTGGCCTGGAGCTTGCTATGTAGTCTGGGATGGCCTTAAACTCATAGAAATCAACCTCCTCAGCCTCCCAAGTTTGAGGATTAAAGGTATGTGCTGTCATACCCAGCATCACTTAATCTACCACAATAGCAGATTTTTTAAAATGTTTTTCTCATAGAATAACTGTAAAGACTTTTCTTAATGAAATCTTTTTCTCATAGACATTCAGATTGATGCCTTCCCCCTGCTTAAATAAGTCCAGAATAAGGTCCAAGGGTTTTTCTTCTTAAATTCCTGGAAGGTCAAATACAGTGCATTTAATTTGTGAGAAATATCTGGCAAATTTCAATCTGGTACATAAAGCAGCCAAATAAGGCTCTTCCAAACTGAAAATTGTCTTTATTTTACAATTTGTATTTGTGTGCACATATGCATCACTGAGAAAAGTGTTTCCCTTCTGATCACTAATTCTAAGGCAGTTTACAGGCATAATTAGAAAGTTTTCTAAATTTGTGGCATCTAGGAAAACTGGTGCCTACATGTCTCTCTTTCTCTCATTCTCAATTCACTTGAGAGCTATGTATTCTCAAAATGCCTCTTTGGTCTCCTGGAGCCTGTTAAAGCATTAAGCAGTTTGCATTATATAAAAAAAAATTAGACAAACGAAAATCAGAAAGAAATTGGAAGAACAAACAAGATGTTGTTATAGTGATGTATGAAAGATGATGTTCTATGTAAGAACAGTACTTGTGGGGATGGGAATACAGAGATAGACTTGGTGTTGGATGTAAAGAATGATCAAGAATGGTCATAATAATGTGCTGATTAGCATAACAGCTCCATTGTTCATGGCGTTTACCAATACAGAAACATCTCTGCAGACCCGTCATTATAAAAGATTAGATAGATTTGGTTTGGGAAATAGTCTGAAGGTTCTTTGAGATACAGCAGCAGAGATACTAAAGTTAAAACATTGGCTGTCATTGATACTTCAGACTTAAAGATATATCATAGGAAGGAGAAAGTCCTCTAGCCAGCAAGTGTTGCAAGTCACCTTTTGTGAACTTTCTGATATAACTATCAGAATCGTGACTCTGATCTTAAGTTTCTGCATACAATTTCTCCTCTGCAATGTCTGTACAAAGAGCATTGTCTTTTATTACAAAGTGAATTTAATTTACTCTTTCTTTCTTTATAAACTTTATCGGTAAACTATATTGACAGAAATTTATATCAGTAATTACAGTGACATTCTAGGAATTCCCACAAGTTGACTGTGCCAAGTAGCCACTGGCCAGATAAAGAAAGAGAAAGCTTTCTACATTCCAAGTCTTTCCTAGGTTTCCCTAACCCCACTATTACTCCATTCTTCTAAGAAAAGTAACTCGTATATTAACTGCTAACATTGTGATGCAACATTTTTCTCTTGCTGTTCTATTTTAACTTCATGTAGAGGAGAATACTTTGAAATTATACAGTTGATTTGAAGAATATCTGAAACTGAAGTGATGTAAGACCCAGAAGACAAGAAAGCGAGCATCTTTCAGAGGGCTTCTCTCCTTTTACTATATGCATCAACTTCTGTCCAGTGAAGTTACCGTATACCTCTTTCCTCTCTAAGGCAGTTTATGGCTCTCAAGGAAAGGGAAAGACCACTGGAAATACTATCAACAAACTTCCTCATCTCCAGTCTATTCTACAAACTCATTTATCTTTGCTGTCCCAACCTAATTGTTATTCCGCTAAAAGCCTTTTCTGGCCTTTCCCTTCCTTTATCAGACCAGGTATATAAACCTCTGGCTTCAGACATGTAGCTAACTCGATGGTTTTTGTTTGTTTGCTTGCTTGTTCTTCGTGTTTCTAGTTTCTGTGTGCTCCATTGTAAATCTGCCTTCCCCCTGTTGAGTTTGCAGTTCCCCATTACTCAGGGTAAAGAACACCTTGCTTCTTTCAATGTTAATAGAATTGTCTATTATGTTCTTTTATCTACATCTGAAATATTTTTGCTCAAAATTTTATTTGTGTGAAAGATTTATTTTCATTTTTGTAACATATTTTCCTATATGAGACTTTGACAGGTTGTCCAATCAACCACTGTGAGAATTTCATGCTATTCCACTTAGTCATTAATTTTGAAACAAAGGACTAGGAATGCAGTTCAGAGAACGTGCCTAGCATGCACAAGGCCCTGGTTTGATCACCAATACGGAAATGAAGCATGGACGGTTCATGATGCAATTATTGAGTGTTTGTTTTTGTTTGTTTGTTTGTTTGTTTGTTTGTTTGTTTTTCTCGATGCAGTTTATTCAGGAACCTTGAAAAATCGTCTGACCCTGGGGAAAGCCAGCCCACAGGTTAAATAGCCTCTGGGTAGCCAACCCCAGCATGCCACGTGGGCAATGCAGATAGGTCCACATACATGGAAGCAAGCCAGATCCTCAGCCTCAGCCAAATATGGAATTGTTCATGACAGAGAGCACTCACCATCGGGAAGGTGGAAGGTGGAAACCAGCTCCATCTTTAAGGCGCAGCATTACGCAGCTCTCTACAGTTCCCCCTTTTTGTTTTAGATGCATCAGGCAAGAGTAGAGGTCTGATCTCTGATATTAGAAATAAATAGGGACTTTGTACTGATGTTCATTTAGGTGTCATCCACCCAAAGAGCATCAGACCCATCTGATACCTTTTTCTCAGAGGCGGGACCTGGGGTATCAACCCGCATGCAACCAGACATGCTCTTCTCTGGGTCCAAAGTGGCTGACCCTGAGTGCAGTGCTTATATCTCCAAGACATTTTGTGAGGAGTTAGATGGTTGAGTCAGTAAAATGCTTGATGGGCATTCATGAGGACATGAGTTCTTGGCCAGACCCTGGAGCATCAGCTTGTAATTCCAAAAGATGCTGCAAAAAAATATGGCGGAGAGTGACTAGAAAATAGACTCATAGTGTACCTCTAACCACCACATGCACACTTACAATAACATACACATGTGTACACATAGAAGTATGTTTGCAAACATACACCACATACATGCACAAATAATGTGTAAAGGATAAAGTTAAAATATAATGTAATATGTCTAATACAAATCACTTAAGAGGATATAATTGGTGGAGTGAAAAGGAAAACAGGAAGCAGATACAAGACACCCATTCAAGATGAAGATGGAAACATTTGTGAAGAGCTTAGGTATAAAACAACTAGAATTTGCTTAGTTATTGACAGATACCTCTTGACTAGGGCTTGAAATTCTAAGAAAGTAGTGGTGATCCCAATACATAGCTAGGAAGTACATTATAAACAATTCACACTAAGTTGAGTATTGTTCTTGCTGAGTTTCAGATACAGAACTAGCTAGGAAGCATGACATACAGTGGTTGGGGATTAAATGGCCATACCTAGTCTTTCTGTATTAGAAATGAAATCACAAAAGCTGTGAGGCAAAGAAACTGGGGACTAGAAAATCAAGCATTAGTCCCAAAATGATAAAAATTTAAGAAAAAGAAATTGGGTAAATAAAAGCATATATGTGTCCCTTTCACCATGCTCTTTTTCAGCCTGCTTTTATTATAATCAATCACAGATTATGTAATTTTGTAAAAAAAAAAAAAACTGAACAATTTCTCTATAGCATGTTATACAGTACAGGCATACAGGCAGACAACTACCTTATACAGGTAGGCAATTATGCAAAAAGGCAATCTACAAATATTTATTTAATGACATCTAATCAATAATATTTGTCCTTTCTTCATATCATTATGTAACATTGGATGGATCGATCATTAGTCAAAGGTTGTATAAAAATTATATTCCTTATTGGAGCATTATCACAAGGATTATTTTTAATACATAATTTATTACATTCATCATTTTCTTTATATATTCAATAATCCAAAAGTACTTAATAATGTGATTTTATATGACTTTTTATAAAAATACATACAATTGTTTATAATTTGGAAAAATGTTCCCACTCAATGACATGTCTCTAAGGCCCATCCATGACATCACTAAGACATTTAACTCATTACCTCTAAATGCCAACTGAAGTGTGCTTCAACTGTATTTTTCTAATGAATTTTCCCAGCCATGAAGAACCCAAACTTTTCTAGTAGAATCAAAGACTATATGGATTATTACTGGATAAATTTACACAGGATCTTAACTGCTGATTCATAAACTGTAATAAATAAATAAATAAAATTTAAATGACAATAATCATTGCCAAAGCGGTTGGAAAATGTGAATATTTATACCCACCTGGAGGGAGTCTGATTTGAAGAAAAATGGGTGCCACTAGATATTGTGTTTTTCTTCTTCTTGGGGAGCAAAAGGTTTATTTCATCTGACAGCTTACAGTCCACAATGAAGGAAAGTCAAGGCAGCCAGGAACTGAAGCAGAGCCCATGGAGGAGTGTTCCTTGCAGGCTTGCTCCCCGTGCCTGCTCAGTCTGCTTCATCTCACAACCAGGGCCACTTGCTCAGAGCTGATACCACATCACACATTAATTAAGAAAATGCTCCACCTGCTTACCCACAGGCGATCTCATGGAGGCAGTTCCTCAACTGATGTTCCCTCTTCCTCCATGACTCTACCTTGTACCAAGTTGACAAACCTAGCACAGTTCCTTGGGAACTATTTACCTTGTTTTCTGAGATAGATTCTCTCACTGATTAAATGATGATGGGAGGAATGTTGGGGTAGAAATATTTAAATGTAGAGTATAGTCAAAGATGGAGTAAAAAAGGCAATTTAGTCCAACAAAATAAAAAGCTTATGGCCTGGGTCTACTTCTGCCCTTGGGGTATTCAGACGCTGTTGCACATAGGGCCAGATGAAACTTAGCTGAGACCTAGATGGTTTTCAGTGAATCATCTTTTTTATTGGGGGTGAATAAGGGTTATATAACCTTGGGGAGTGGGTAGAGATTTTGGGGGTGAGTATACATCATTGGCTGGGGCCAAGGCTCTGGGAATCCTACCTTTGCATAAAGATGAATTCCAGGTGCCTGGACATGTCTTTATAATGAGAGAGATTTAACCTAAACCCTGGCACTAGGCTACATGACTACCTCAAGGGTGATGAAGGTGGGGGTCATAAAGCTTATGTGCGCTGGAATACACAGACCCAGAGCAAGAAGGGAACACTCCTACTCCTGCCGGTCTCTGGATGATATTTTTTCTGGGACTGGATGTAGCTCCACCTCACTTGTGCTCTAGATTGGCTTCCCCAGTCACACGACTTTCTGGCACCACAAACATTCAGTAATCTAATATCTAGTAAAACAACTAAATAATTTAAAAGAGAATTTGATGCAAAAAAAATGTGCAAAGTAATTCTTAGAAGAAATGAGTCACTAAACAAATACCCATATCTCAAATATGGCACTCATCAGAGAGACCCTAAGGTCCCACAAAAACAGGATTTTTCCAGTCTGCTTGTTACCAGTAAGAACTGATGGATAAACCCCTACTACTGTAGACACCACACACCTTGGATGTAAGATGTAGTTAAAACGTAATGAATTTTAAGTGTCCTCCCTCTTGGCTAGATCTCTTGGTATAGAATGGTGTTATGCAAGATGCTTTGGGATAAAGGCACTGACAGCTAAACCCAGCTGTGAACTCCATGAACTATATAGTAACAACCACGCAAGAAAGATGTAACCAAGATTCATGGCTGAAGAGGAACAGCAGACAACACCTGGAGAGGAGCAGCAGATAACTACTTAGCTAAACTAATGTAGCAAAGCCACCTCTTCAATGTCTGTTTCTAGCTACACATGATATTGCAAGCCTTAAACAGAGAATCACTTCCTTGCATGGACTGTAAGTAAATTCAAAGACCAAGACCTGCATAAAGCTATGGGAATGAAGAACGATTAGGGCTTCAACACTTGACAAAGCACGTATACTTCTTCTTTAAGTCTAATGAAACTCTACAAATGAAGAGTTGGAAAGGAAAGACTATGAGAGCTGAACAATAGGGAGAGGGTTTGCAAAATGTCATCTTTTAAGCATAAAATGGCATGAAAACCACTAACACACAGCAGCTGTGTAAACTGGCATTGTTTTCACAAACATAAGTAAAGATGGGGAATGAACATATGGGCCAAACAACATACGATAGATCTATAGGTAATAAATACATTGGGAGGGGGATATTGGTATATATCTTAGTTCACTCTGTATTGTTGTGATGAAAACTAGAACCAAAATCAAAGTGAGGGGGAAAGGGTTTCTTTCAGCTTACAGCTCCGAGATCATGGAGGGAAATCAGGATGAGAAGTCAAGGCTGAAAGGATTATTGTTGCCTTGAATATAAGGGTACCCAAGTAGACATCCTTGAGAAAGGAGTTGAGAGACTATGTATGAATGCTGCCTCCTGCCTTGTTTCTCATGGCTTACTCAGCCTTACTTTTTTATTATCAGCCAGGACAACCAGCCCAGGGATGGTGCTACCTACAGTGGGCTGGGAAACTTCCCCACATCAGTTATTAATCTAAAAAACGTTCTACAGACTTGCCTAAAGGCTATGTGATAGAGGCATCTTGAGATTGAGATACTTCTTCACAGATAGCTTTAGTTAATGTCAAATTGAGTGATCTGACCAGACCCTGGTTCTTAGTTCCAAATGCTGCATTACACAGATGACCGTAGTTACTCTGTAGTACACTATACAAAACAAAATTAAAATATAAAAGAAAGTTAGCTCGATGAAAGGGAAGGGCTGGTAGAAGTGGTTGAGAAATAGGAAACAGTGGTACAAAGGGTCACCAGAATACATAGTGTACATGTACGAAATTGTGAAAAACAGAATTTCCTAGTAATATAAAAGAAACATAAAACATTGGTATATCTATCCCATTTGCCTTTCTGAATGAGGATTGAACATCTTACTCAGGGTCCTTCCTATTGCTTAGCTTCTTTAGGTGTACAGATTTTAGCATGATTATCCTACATAGACATCGAAAGAGAAAGAAAATAGGGAACAGACAGGAGCTTAACACAGAGGGCCTCTGAAAGTCTCTTCCCTGCAGGATTTCAAAGCAGATGCTGAGACTCATAGCCAAACTTTGGGCAGAGTGCAGGGAAACTTATGAAAGAAGGATAGATAGAACAAAAGGAGCTCCACAAAGAGAACAACAGAACCAAAAATTCTGGGCCTAGGGGTCATTTCTGAGACTGATACTCCAACCAAGGACCATTCATGGAGATAACCCCTGCACAGATGCAGCACATGGCAGCTCAGTGTTCAAGTGAACACTGCAAAGGGAAACAGGGTCTGTCCCTGACATGAATTCAGTGGCTGGCTCTTTTTGATCACCTCCCCCTGAGAGGTGGGGGGCAGCCTTACCAGAGCACAGTGGAAGACAATGCAGACAGTTCTAGTAAGAGCTAATAGGCTAGCGTCAGATGGAGGGGGAGGAGGACCTCTGCTTTCAGTGGACTGGAGGAGGGCCATTGGAAGAGAAGAGGGAGGAAGGACAGGATTGGGAGGGGATGAGGGAGAGGGCTTCAGCTGGGATACAAAGTGAATAAATTGTAATAAATAAAAAAATAAAAAATAAATAAATAATAAATAAATAAAACTTTGTTATACAAAAGGTAAGTCTCCTCTTTCTTGCTTTTCTCAAATTTTGACCTTAGGAACAGTACCACGTCCAGCACAGTTAGACCTGAGAAGCTTACATCTGACTACTGAGTTTTATTTTCTTCTAAATAGGATAAAAAAATAGAACAAAATGGCTGTTCTCTATTTAACTCCTTAATAATTGCCACATTTTTCAGTTGAAATAAAAGCTGCAGTTATGCCTGTACCCGAATAAAATACGTAAATGTATGCTGTGCTACTTTACATGTAACAAAGTATGTTGTATAAAATGCTTTCATATAAGCTCATGTTATTTTTACACTGAATTTAATTCTCAGTTGTGTCCTAATTTTGATAATTAAAATGACAGGAACACATTAGGCAGGACAATGAGCAAGGAAAGCAAAATGTGATGTGAAATTTTTCATCTTCATGATGTTCTACCACAAACTGATGTTTCATTGTCATACAGAATTATCTCTAGTCACTCTCAATTTGTTTCAGATTGCAATAGGTGACTTTGGGGGTCAAAGATATCATTTCCTATAATCGCTACAGCATCTAACTATGCCACACATTGGAACAAGAAATTGCAATGAAAAAAGTAACAACAGTTTTGCCATTGGCACAAGTATGACCCTTTGTCCTCATGCCTGTTCTAGTGAATGTATCAGTCTCTCAGAATGAATGAGCATTGCAACTGAGGTCCTGCTCTATCTCCTATGTTACAAAATCCACAATCAGTTACTGTGAATATAAAAATCAGGTACCATAAATTCATCTGGAACTGAATATTATAATGATATTTAAGCTCCTGTCCTGTCAATTGGCAAATGCTAAAAACTTTACAATTTCATTATATACATATCTGGGATGACTTCAACTAAGAATATAAGGTAAACTGCTGTTCTGTTTCATCTAGTTCATGGAACTGATCTATGCAAATGCTTTTTAGTTCATTTTTAAGAATAGTAGTTTGGAAAATAATTTCAACAGTCTCTTCTCATATGAAATATGTAGCTAACGTGACTTATTTTTTTTACTTGAATACTAAAGTAGGAAACGTAGATAATACAGACAGATAAAAATAAAACCAAGAGCATATACAAAGAAATGAGTTGTCAGTGTGTAACTGACAATCATGTACAATTTATGACATGATGTTGAAAATCTACTGAAATGCAGGTTGACCTGATGACTGATTGCCTATAAGCGTGAATGTGATTTTTTGCTGATAACATATGGCTTCCCTGCAGAACCTTTAACACAGCAACACACACCGGAATTCTACAACTACAGGAAGTGCCAGCCACTCTGCAGTAATGGCATATCAACAACTATGGTAAGGAACCAGGGTCTTTATAAAACATATGAAAAGTTCAAAAATTAAAATTTAATGAACACAAATTCTAAGCCTCTACTCCCTAGTTTATCTTTTGTATGAACACTTACTCCTGACACGGATGAAAATTTCTCTTTCGTTGGTGGTTTAACAGAATATCAAAAAATGTACTTTATGATACAATGATTGCAGCTGTTCTCCTTTGGTGATTAAACAGTGAGTTGTTGCTCTGTCTGGCAGTAAATTCAAAGTGTGCAAACAGATTTACACCACAAAAATAAACCTAGAAAAATAGGTTACTTAGTAGAAACCAGTCAAATAGTGTAACTCTCAGTGTAAAAATTAGGATAAATTAGAACCCAGCCAGGTTTTAATCACTTTTGCAAATCAAAAACAAAAAGAATTCTGAGAGGAGAGTTTAATTAAGTTCCTTTAGAGACACACTAGATCCCATAGAGATAACGAACTGTTAAATTTTCTCCCTACCTGGCTGACTCACACGGATGCACTCATCTGGGAGGACCAGGAAGCCTGGGGGAAGTGATGCCATTTTTTAAAAATGCAGCCCACTGCCTGAGTGTGAGACCGTGGAAAGGAGAGAAATTAAAGTAAGGGCCTTTCGAAAATGAAACCTACCCTCCACCTCAAAAACTGTTGAATTTTACTCTTGAAATTAATGCAAAGTCAGTCCAGCAGAGCCTGATCTTCCAATATTTTTTCTCAATACTCTTACTGTGCTCATCCATAACAGATCTAAATCAGTGGCTCAAAACATAATATACTGAAGTATATGGAAGTTAATCATCAAAAATCATGTTCTGAGGATTCACAAGAGAGAAAAGTATACAGCGTCTTCCCTGTATGCGCTGCAGCAACCTGCTTTACCACATAACGTTAATGGGCAGTGTTATCAACGCACAACAGGTCATCTACTGTGTTCTGTTTCTTTCCTGGGTGAATGCATCCTCACTCCCAGTTCTCTCTTACTCTATTTTCTCTGTAGTTTGATCCATTACTTAATGAAAACAGCCCTTATCCAGCTCATCACTAACAATTCATGATACGCAACCCAGAACAAAGGTATCTGCCCACAGGCCTGGGATGCACGTGTTGGGAGGAGGTAATGGATTTTTGTCCCTGCGACCTTCCCATTTGCACATGCACATGGCATATTCTCACACGAACGAAATAAAGGTAACTGAGATTTGAAAACAAATCTAGATAGTGTGTTTTCAACCTGCTGAGAGCTCCATAGATTATTATGATGCCCCAGGTATGCTTTCCACGGTTTTCCCCCACCTCTGCCTGTGGTATTTGTGAGTGTTACAGCAGATGTTAAAGCAACCCTGCTTTTTCCAAAAGTATCTTCTTATACTCCAATACATCAAACCCTGTGACACGCGCGACTGTCTCGCCAGCAAGAACACACGCGGACACCAGGATCCTTCTGCAGCAAGTGTTTATTACAAATGGAAAGAGGAAGACCCCAAGCCCAAAAATGGTACTGCTTAAATACACCCTAGGGCGGCATGTACTCCGCTGATTGGCTGCTTGCTCATTGCCCCATATGACGCCCCGGGTTGGGCAGTGACTTGGCGCGCTTTCGCAACTTGCACATGTGCTCTATTACTTGTTTAACTAGGGCCGAGTCCAGATGTCGGCGCCATCTTGTAATGGCGATTGCATTCTCTCAGCTCTCCACATCTCCCCCTTTTTGTTTTAATAGATGAAAACTGCCTCAAAGCCTTGTAAGCGCGGCACAAGAAAGCCCTAAGCTCGATCAAGCAAACTCCTTCTTTAGGGAGTAAGCGATCAAGAGCTTTAGATTACTCCCTTACCCCACCAGGTGCAATGGAGACAAGTCCTCTGGGTGCAGGGGCTAAGGGAGAAGATTAAAAATGGAGGTGACACCCATTCCCGTGCAATGGAATAAAATTCCAGGGAGTGCAAGGGCTGTCATCCTCCTATCTTGGTACCGCAGCCGCTTAGGCAAAGGCAACATTGTGACTTGGATCAGTCATCGACTCATTGCAATGGGTAAAACCCCTGAGGTGCATCGACTGAGTGTCACAGTCTGTTTTAATTTTTTAACATGGATAACCAAATTTTGGGAGATGATCCTTGCTCCAAGGCCACAAGTGCTTGCGCGATCACGACCTTGTCACATCGTTGTTGAGCTCTGAGCTTACAGACCAACCAGAGCAGAAACACTAAGCCACAACATAGGGCAGCACCAAACAACCCTACCCCCACCCATTCCTTAAAATAAGAAAAGGCGGAAGAAACCCAGGATAATAAGCCATCTGTGAGTGATAAATCCACTCGAGTAGAATTAATGGTCACCACTGCCGCCCTTAGCTCTTCAAGTAGTTGCAGGTATATTCCTTGAAAGATCATCTTCAGCTGCCGCGAGCTTTCGCGTGAGGCGCTCTGGTACCCAGAATGGATTGTTTTCTTTCTGCGGAAAAACACAAACAGCTCCCCTGGATCATATTAAAATGGGATCCGGGCCTTTCCATTGACTGGTCAAGACATCTTTCCACTTGACCATCTCCTTTGGCCTATCAGGCTCTGAGCAATGACGGTCAGCCACCGAACGACCCTGGCTGTCCAGATTTAAAAAATTTAGAGTAAAAAGTTCTATAGAGATAAGCACTCGTGGCACTGGGGGTAGAGCCTCCTCGACTCCCCCTTTTTGTTTTATTAAATAAGATTTAAGAGTACGATGAGCTCGTTCTATAATGCCTTGTCCCTGGGGGTTATACGGGAGACCTGTCAGATGAGTCACCCCCATGTGGAGACAGAATTGTCCAAATTTTTGAGAGGTATAAGCCGGTCCATTATCGGTTTTAAGAATTTTGGGCTTTCCCCAGGCACTCCATGCCTCAAGGCAATGTTGAATAACATGAGCTGCCTTTTCTCCGGTTAATAGGGAAGCAAATATAATTCCAGAACAAGTATCAATGGAGACATGTAAATATTGTAATTTGCCAAAAGATGGGATGTGAGTAACATCCATCTGCCAAACCTGTAATGGACAAATTCCTCTGGGATTAACACCAACCTGAGGCACAGGTAAAAACTGACAACAGTTTTGACATTGAGTAACTATATCTCTAGCCTCTTTTCTAGTTATGTCAAACTGAGGACGTAGCGTCTCGGCTGTGACATGAAACCTTTTATGAAAATTCTTTGCCAAATCCAATTTTGAGGAAAGGGCAAGCACAATTAATTTTGTCGCTTGATCAGCCAGGTCATTTCCAAGGGACATAGGTCCCGGTAGTCCTGAATGAGCCCTAATGTGTGTAATAAAAACAGGGGATCTCCTATTAATTAAGATAAATTTAATCTTTTGAAAGATTTTTGCAAGTTTACTAGATGCCTTAATTAACCCAGCAGCCTCCAAAATCTTCGTTGCATTTACCACATAACAGGAATCTGAAACAATATTTAGAGGATCCGGAAATCTTTCTAGAACTTCTAATACCACTAAACATTCCACAATTTGGGACGAGGTCTCATGATATTGTTTAGAAACAACTTTGTTATTAACCGCATAGGCTCCCACTCCTGTCTTTGATCCATCAGTATACACCACTAATCCATCCCGAAGTGGTTCCGGGGAAGTGATGTGCGGGAACACGACTGCTTGCATCAAGACAAATTGTAAAATGGGATGTCTAGGATAATGATTATCTATTAGACCACCAAAGGAGGTGACTAGCACCGCCCAAATGTCAGAAGTAGCAGTTAATATTTGGACTTGATGGGCAGTATAAGGCATTATCAAAGCTTTGAGTTCCTTTCCAAAGTGGGTGGCGGCTGGTTTCAGTCCACGAAGGGCAAGCTGAGCAACTGCATCTGGATACCATTCAATGATTTTTGCAGGGGAGGCATTGGGATGAACCCATAACAAGGGTCCATCTTGCCACAGCACAGCAGTCGGTAGACCTCTGGTTTTAAGGACACATAGCTCAAAGGCTTTGGTGTCATCCATGCACTTTAGCTGGGCATCCTGTAAGGCATCTTCTACCAATTTTAGGGTGCGGCTTGCCGCCGGCGTTAAGGTTCTAGGTGAAGAAATATGAGCATCCCCCTCCAAAATATCAAACAGAGGTTTTAATTCAGCAGAAGGAATTTTTAGAAATGGCCTCAACCAATTTATATCACCCAATAATTTTTGAAAGTCATTTAAAGTATGTAAATGATCCCTGCGAATCTCTATTTTTTGAGAAACTATTTTTTCTGGGTAAATATCAGTCCCTAGAAAGGAACCTACTTCTGAAATTTGAAACTTTTCAGTAGCAATATGTAAACCCCATTGCCTTAGGGTTTTTTGCAATAGAGGATATGCAGTCTGTAAGACAGCTAACTCCTCATGACACAAAAGAATGTCATCCATATAATGGATCGACAACAAGGAGGGACATTGTTTCCTAACCGGTTCAAGGGCCATTTGTACATACAGCTGACACATGGTGGGGCTGTTAGCCATGCCCTGAGGTAAAACTCTCCACTGGTATCTTTTATCTGGTTCCTGGTGATTAACAGTGGGTAGAGTAAAGACAAATCTAGGTCCCTGGTTCGATCCTGGGTTTCGGCACCAGTTGTGACACTCGCGACTGTCTCGCCAGCAAGAACACACGCGGACACCAGGATCCTTCTGCAGCAAGCGTTTATTACAAATGGAAAGAGGAAGACCCCAAGCCCCAAAATGGTGCTGCTTAAATACACCCTAGGGCGGCGTGTACTCCGCTGATTGGCTGCTTGCTCATTGCCCCATATGACGCCCCAGGTTGGGCAGTGACTTGGCGCGCTTTCGCAACTTGCACATGCGCTTTATTACTTGTTTACTAGGGCCGAGGCCGGATGCTGGCGCCATCTTGTAATGGCGATTGCATTCTCTCAGCTCTCCACATCACCCCACCCATCATCTCACTAGTAAGCTCACATTTTAAATATCATATTATAACCCCCAGAAGTTGCACTCTGATTTCCTGACTATAGCATACTCTATCGGGAGTATTTTCTTTCTTTTCTTCTTTTCCTTTTCCTTCTTTTATATTTTTTATCCTCCTCATTCCCTCTTTCTTTCTTTCTTTCTTTCTTTCTTTCTTTCTTTCTTTCTTCCATATCTAGTTGTTTCTTTCCTCTCCCTTTTTCATTTTTTTTCCCTGCAGGGTCTAGCTACATACCCAAGATTATTCTTGAATTTAAGTTCCTCTTGCCTCTGACACCTGAATACTGGGACCACGGGCAGGAATTATCACACTGAGTTTTACTCTGCTCTGTATCTGAAAGCTGTGCCCCCTTTAGACTTTTCCTAGAAAGTGATGGTCCACAATTGATTATTGCCATTTTGAAACTCATCTTCTTTTTCTATTACTCATATCTAATACAGCAGTGCAGATTATGCACCCAAATATGCCCCAGGCACATGCTTCCTTCCAATCCCACTATTTTCCTCTCCACTCCTGTTCTCACTCCTTCTGTCACTCTCAGCCTCTTGGTGAGGCTTTGGCTGGTTTTAGCAATTCAAACATAGCAAATCTCTCACATCTTTCTTTGTGCACGTTCCAATTTTTATTTGTTTGTTTGTTTGTTTGTTTGTTTTGCTTCACATGCTGTAGTTACTGTGATTAATGCACTTAATTCATCAACTAGTGATTTTCCTACTTATTATAACTAGATAGAAAATAGATATATTTTTAGAGAATTACTTATATCTTTAGAAAACTCTGAAGCTATCCCCTGACTTAATTTTAATTTATTTGAAGAGGATAATCTCAGGACAAAAAAAAAACTTCCTAGATAAGAGCTAAAGTAATATTTTTTTGTTGTTTGTTTGTGCTGTATAAGCTGAGTTCAGAAGTTTGAACATCCAGACCTTGAAAGGTAGAGGTGAATACAATAAATAATCGAGCATTGGAGACTCTTGTATTCTTGTGTTCTGACTCCAGATAAAGACAAATGTGCAAAAAGAAACCACAAAAGTCATGGTTAACTTTTGAAAAGGCTGCTGTCTAGCAGAGTTATAGAAATCACTTCCCATTGATATCTTTTCTCAGAAGAACAGAACAAAAGGAAACAAAACAGACTTTAATAAACCTCAGATCTATTTGCAGTCTTATTTTCTCTTCCCTTCACTGTAATGACCCTCTTTTACACTGGGAATAAAGGTATATTAATTCACAATTCAAAGCATTGACCTAATTTCCAAGGGAGGAACAATAGCTGTTTCTAAAATCTGAGTTGTCTTGCCAGTGTCGCAGTCTGTAAGTTGTCTGGTGAACCTATTTACAGAGGTAAGAACCCACATACTCTGTCTTTAATCTTATTCTAGCTGGCTGATGGATGGAAAAGGTCTCTCTGTGAGTGCCAGCTCTAAACTCTTCTTCCATGTGTATTCAGTATTGACCCTTCACTCATCTGCAGTCTTAACTAAAATGTCTTCAAAATATGCTGCTCTGACTGTAAATGCTTGATCGATTTATTTTCACTTGTTCTAAAATAATATCTGACTAAATTTCCATGACATCCATAATAATGTTCATTCTTATTTGTTATTGTCACATCTTTTCTTAATGGTACATAGTTTTTGGCTTTCAACTTAGTTAGATTGTATGATTAACTCAGAAAATGGTCGTATAATTAACTCAGAATATGGTCCCTGAGGAAATATATATTTCATTGTCTTGTTTTTGCTATTTTTCAAGACAGGGTTTCTCTGTGTATCTCTTCCTGTCCTGGAACTCCCTCTGCAGAACAGGCTGACCTTGAACTCAGAGATTCATCTGCCTCTGTCTCCTGTAGATTACAGGCATGTGGTTCTACATATGCACTCCTGATGAGACCTAATTGACTAGGATCAGAAGGAAGGAAAAGAAGATCTCCCCTATCAGTGGACTTGGTGAGGGGCATGCAGGTAGAGGGTGGAGGAAGGGAGGGATTGGGACAGGAGGAGGGAGGGAACCACAGGGGGGATACAAAGTGAATAAAGCGTAATTAATAAAGAAAAAAATTTCTATGCAAAACTCTAAAAAAATAGAAAAAAGAAAATGGAGACTTAACATTCTTTAATGATGTGAGCCTTGGTAGGTTGAACAAACTCCAGGGCTGGAAGAACACTCTTTAAAGGTGGGTGTGTAAAGAGGAAAGAGGACTTTGGGAGGAGTAGGTTGAAGTGGATATGATTAAATTATGTTCTATTAAACGCTCAAATAATTTATAAAACTATTATGTTTTTTAAAAATATGTATTTTAATAGGATACAGAAAATATACTAAAGAAATACATGAAGAATTTTTTTTCATTTCTATACATGAAGAATTTTAAATGTAGACTTACACTCAAGATTATGTAATCTGATATGTGTGTTTTCTATTATAAATTGTTTATTTTAACTCTACATTTAATATTTGATACATTTACATAATTTATATTACTATTTTCATTAATTTACATATTAATATAGGTCATCATGTGTATATATATTTAATATAAGCACTCCATGTACTATAACCCTAGATTTGCAAAATAAAGGTTATTGCTGTCAACAACAAGGCATCTCAATTAAAATTTCCAACTACATCCTAAATATAATCATCATACTCTTCTGTGGTAAGAAAAACAAACAACTTTTATCATTTTATAGCTGCAAAATATCTTCCTAACATTACAAGAGTGATTTTTTTCAAAAACGTGATAAACATTTATTTGCAAAGTTAAACAAAATATATCTTGTATATTCAAAATAAAATTGAAAATTACTCTACCTACATTGTTAGCTAGGAGATAAATGTCAGAGGAGTGCAAGCTATATTAATCTTTAAGCAACAGAGTTTCAAAGTTTTTATAATCAGTTTGCAAGAACAATGAGATAGAAATATAAAAATTATGCCAAATTTTTCATATTTGTAATGTTCAACAAAGAAACCAGCATCTATGTTTAGGAAGATGATCTAAATTTGTTTATTAATTAATTCAATTTACATCTCAGTCAGGGGCCCCTTCCTATTCTCATCCCAGTCCCACCCTCTCTCCTGCATCCTTGTCCTTATTCCTTAGAATAGGGGAGCCTTCCCTCCCCAGGCACCCCAGCTCATCTATTCACATGAGGACTAAGTTCTTCTTCCTCCCCTATTGCCTGGTAGGGAAGTCCCATCAAGGGGAAGTGATAAAAAAGCAGATACCATAGTCTGTGTCAGAGACATGCCCACTCTCCTAACAAGTGGGCTCATATGAAGCCTAAGATTTCCATCAGACTTATCTTCTTGGGGTCTGTGCATTATAGTTTGTCTATCCTGTACTATATGACTAACATCTGCTTATGAGTATATACCATGTGTGTTTTTCTGCTTCTATGTTACCTTACTCAGGTTGATCTTTTCTAGTTCCATCCACTTGCCTGAAAATTTTATGATTTCCTTGTTTGTAATTGCTGAGTAGTGCTCCTTTGTGTAAATGTACCTTAGTTTCTTTATCCATTCTTTGGTTGAATGACATCTAGGTTATTTGCAGTTTCTGGCTATTAAGAATAAAGATGCTATGAACATGGTTGGGCAAATGTCCTTATTGTACAGCGGAACATTTTTCAAATGTATGCCCAAGAATGGTATAGCTGGGTCTTGAGGTATGGCTATTCCCAGTTTTATGAGAAAGTACCAGATTGATTTCCAAACTGGTTGTACTAATTTGCACTCGCACCAGCAATGGAGGGGGGGCTTTCTCCACATCCTCACCAGCATGTGTTGTCGTTTGAGTGTTTGATGTTAACCATTCTGACAGGTGTAAGATGTAATTTCAGAGTCATCTTGATTTTCATTTCTCTGATGACTATGGACATAGAGCATTTCTTTAATTGCTTCTCTACCATTTGAGATTCATCTGTTGATAATTCTCTGTTTAGCTCTATATCCCATTTTTAACGGGATTATGTGGTTTGTTGGTGTTTAATTTCTTGAGTTTTTTATATTCTTAATATTAGCCCTTTGTCAGATATAGGGTTGGTGAAGATCCTTTCCCAGCCTGTAGGCTCTGGTTTTATTCTGATGACAGTATCTTTTAAATATGGGTCAATTGGCATTTTTCTACATGTAGACTTCCAGTTAGACCAGCACCATTTGTTGAAGACCTTCAAAGAACAGCTAACACCAAAACTCCTCAAACTATTCCACAAAATAAAATCAGAAGAAACATTACCAAACTAATTCTATGACACCACAGTCACCCTGATACCTAAACCACACAAAGACTCAACAAAGAAAGAAAATTTCAGACCAATCTCCCTTATGAGCATTGATGCAAAAATCCTCAATAAGATACTTGCAAACCGAATTCAAGAACACATCAAACACACCATTCACCATGATCAAGTAGTCTTCATACCAGGGATGCATGGATGGTTTAACATACAAAAATACATCAATATAATCCACCATATAAACAAACTGAAAGAAAAAAACATATGATCATCTCATTAGATTATATGAATCTTAATAAACCCTTTTTTCTGCTGCCTTTTCTTACATGAGTAATGAGTTACTCACTATGGGATTGCTTCTCTAATCCATTTATGGACAGTGCATTACAGCACTGGCAAAAAAAATGGTGGCTCTGGCACCAGGGACTCCATGGGTTATTGGATAAGAGATACTCAGATTTTCCTAAATTCTTTCAGATGAAAATTGAGCAGGGCTTATGTCTTGGTCTCAGTGTCTCCCAGAATACACTAGAGAACAAAAGGTCACTACACAGACAATGATAGGAAGAATAACCCAGAGCCATGAGAGTAAAACAGTGATCTGACCACACAACTCTACTATATTATACAACTTCGGGAGATGGAAATGCCACTTCCATATAAAGCACTCTAGAATGGTGCTGTTACACAATATGGCTACAAGGACCTGACAAGCACGGTGGTGCTGCACCCTGTTATACCTACCAGCTTCGGTCTCCGTGACTGTGTTAGAACGCTTGAAGCCTTGGACAAGAGTGCAGTGCAGTGGTTCCAGGTGCAACTGAATTATCAGAATAATAGAAAATAAAACACAACCAGGAGATTCAACAGGCATATCACCCACTGTGATTTATTTATTTCAGAAGTTTGAAAGAACTTGTACCTACTGAGGGGCTTAGAGCCAAAGTTCTGTGAGTGATTCCATCTTGCTGCTCAATAAAGATTTAATCCGGAGTACTTTTTCAGGAGCATATCACCAGGCACTTTCCATAGTCTCTTCCAGTCTCTCAAGACTCTGGTAGGACCTGGTAGGTACCACAGCATGAGGAAGAGTTTGGAAACAGAATTCAACGAGCTCTTGCTAACTTGTAGAAATAGGCAAAAGCATAAAGCAAGGAAAGCCTCCTCTTTTCCCTACAAAATACTGTTTAGTTTCTCAAATGTGGAGGTGGGGAAGGGAGAAGAACACATTTTATTGATCTGCTTTCCCAGGTTAAAATAGACATTTGCAAAGTAGTCAGAGCAGTATACATCATTACTTTAATATTATTTAGATAAGAAAATGAGTTAACTCCATTACCTTTAACTGAATTCAAGATATTGTAGTCACGCAAACAGGAAAAGAAGAGTGGATGAACATGACCATTGTGCTTATTGAAACACAGACAAAATGTTCCACCCATCCAGCTGCCCACCGATATCACTTTTTCTCATCTACAATTACATTCTGTCAGCAATTATATTAAACTCACAAGGACATATAATATGACTTTGGTATTTTTAAACAGGAAGCTTCTCAAAAAAGCTTAAAATGGCCTTGCTAGACTTTTCTCTCCAAACAGTTTCCTCATTATACTTTCACCTCTGAATTCACAAGGCTAAAGGCTCTGGTTGAAATATTTTCTGGTGACATTCTCCATACTGTGAATACACCTCAACCTGTTGCATAATACTCAGTTTATAGTATAACATTTAAGAAGCAGGAACCCAGAAGTTAAAACTCTCACAGCAGCTGACTGTCACATCAGTGTGCAGAATTTGGTAGAGCACAGCCAAGCAGCTGCCTTTCCTAGATGCTCATGAAGGCATCCATCATTCCACTAATGTTGATGTTGTTTGTTGTTCCATCCTACTGTATTATCCATAAATGATCACTAACAATGCAGCCATGATGCAACCACCTCCAACACCTATGATTCACACCCCAGGGTGCACTACTGTGGAACTGTTCCAAGCAGTTCCCTTACCAGCTTCTGTTATTTTCAATGGGAGGAGCTATCGGTCAAGACATCATCTATAAAGCTGAAGGACAATGGTTATAGCTCAGAATCAAATTGCAGTATAATCTCAGGAAACTTTCCATAAACTGTATATTATTGTACTAAACTTCCCACTTTTGTTGTGCACCAATATTGCTAACTTTTTTTTACAAGCTTAGCATATTTGAAAGTATTTTAAGCACAGATTTCAAAAATAATCTCTTTAGATGATCTTTTTAACAGGTAGATGTAGAAGTGGCAAATAGTCCATGGATACTCAGAGGGGTCTTCCAGACCAGGCCTTGAGCATAGAGGTACCCAGGAATGGAAGGCTGGTCCAAAGATCACCACATCAGATTTACATGGTTTAACAAGTAGATGCCTTAAACACTAGTAATCTTTGTTTTCTTTATATTTTTAAATTCACTTTACCTCCCTGTCACAGACTTCTTCCTCCTCTCCTCCCACTCTCACCATCTCACCCTCTTCCCCTTTTGCCCACTCCCTTTCTCCTCAGAAAAGGGGAGCCCCACCCTAACCTGCCCTGGCATATAAAAGCACATCAGGATTAAGTCATTAAGCACATCTTCTTCCACTGAGGCCTAACAAGGCAACCCAGCTAGGAGGAAGTGATCGAAAAGTAGGCAACAGAGTTCATATCAGAGACAACGCTGACCCTAATTGCTAGGGGACCCTCATGATGACCAAGCTGCCCATTAGCTACAATGTGTATGGGACCTAGGTCCAGTCAATTCATGTTCTTTGGTTGGTGGTTCAATCTCTGTGAGCCCCCATGGTAGTTGGTTAGTTGACTCAGTTGGTCTTCTTGTAGAGTACTTGCTCCCTCCAGGCCCTCTATCCTTCCCACAACTCTTCCACAAGGCTCCTTATGTTTGGCTATGGGTCTCTGCATCTGTTTTCATCTCCTATTGTGTGGAGCCTCTTAGAGGACAGTTATGCTGTTCTTCTGTCTAGAAACCTAGCAAAGTATCCTTAAAGCATCAGGGGTTGGCTTTTTCCATGGGGTGGGTCTCAAGTTGAGCCAGTCATTGTTAGGCCCTTTCCTCAATCTCTGCTCCATAGTTACCCCTGCACACTTTGCTGGCAGGGTAAATTTTCTGTTGAAGGTTTTATGGGTGGGTTGCTGTCCTCACCCCTCCACTGGAAGTCCTGCCTGGGAATAGAAGATGGCCACTTCAGTCTCTGTCTCTTGGATCTCCAGGCTCTCCAGCTAGTCTCAGAAATGCTCCCTTAGTTTCCCTTTTCTCTCCCAGCCTTCTCACTTCCCACCCCTGCTATCCCCCAACCTGATCCTCACCATAATCTTTGTTTTTAATTTTCATTATTCCATTATAAACCAGTTTAGTCAACTCACATCCCTTTACTATGCATGAGCAATAAGTAAGGGAAAATGGCTTGCATATGTAAAAAAAAAAAAAACAGTGTTACAGAAATATTAATAGAGAAAACAGACTCAACTGTTAGAGGTTTGATAAGTCAAGCAGCTGGGTTTACACTGGGCTTAGTTTCAAGTTAAGCATTTCTCAGTTAGGTATTCCCTAGCTCATGGCACACCTTTGCATGATTCCACATAGTATTTAGAAGAAGTCTGTATCGTCTTTTGACTTTGCGAGTGTTTTGTAGCATTCTAAAGAAACAGAAAGGCAAAAACAAAAACAAAAAAGCTTTAAATTTACATGACTTATCAGGGAACTGCTTTTTTTTTTTTTAATTTGATATCATCCCCAGGAAAATACTGAGGGCAATGTTCTGAAATTAAAGAACAGAATTATATCAGTCATTTTCTAGACTCCCAAACTACATGCATTTGACAATGTGGTTGGTAAATTATAATTCTGGTGATAATATTCATGCACATATTTTGATGTGCAAAACTAAGTCATTGCTGTCATCAAAACTTAAGGACAATGGACAAGTTCACAGTGGTTTCTTCTTAAGTGTCTTTGTTTCCTGGGCTCCTTCCTATTTTGATTCTGTAGATAAGTTACTGTGGATGTAAACATGTTTTTTGTTTGTTTGTTTTGATCTCAGGTATAGAATATGGGACTGATTCTGATTCTACAGCAACAAACTATTTGCCTCAGGCAGGCTTCAAGATAGGCTCTTTGCCAACTACAGATAGTTTCAATATGAGGACTCTGAAAAGGGAATAAAGGCCAGAATACAGAAAGAGAAAAGGGGCTCCAAAGAAGAAAAATGTTGCTGGTGCTTCCCCCATGCTGCTCCTGGTTGCAATGTTGGAGTAGGGGAAAAGAGATTAAGGAACTTCATGCAAATGCCAGGATTTCCTTGTTTTTAACAGCTGAGTAGTATTCCACTGTGCAAATGTACCACAATTTCTGTATCCATTCCTCCACTGAGGGAAATCTGGGTTGTTTTCAGATTCTTGCTATTCTGAATAGAGCTGCTATGAACATGGTTGAGCAAATGTCCTTGTTGTAGAGTTGAGCACATTTGGATATATACCTAGGATTGGTATAGCTGGATATTAAGGTAGTATTATTCCTAATTTTCTGAGGAAGCACCAAATTGATTTCCAAAGTGGTTGTACAAGTTTAAATTTCGGAACTAGAAAAGATCATATTGAGTGAGGTAACCCAGAAACAGAAAGACACAAATGGTATAAACATAAGTGGTTATTAGACATATAATATTAGACATATAATATAGAATAAACATACTAAAATCTATACTCTTAAAGAAGCTAAACAATAAGGAAGACCCTAGGGAAGATGCTCAATCCTCATTCAGAAGTACAAGCACCATAGACATCGGAACCAGACAAAGACAGGGAATAGGACAGGAGTCTACTTCAGAGGCCCTTGAAAGACTCTACTTACCAAGGTATCAAAGCAGAGATGAGACTCATAGCAAACTTTGGGCAGAATACATGGAATTTTATGAAAAAACGGGGAGACAGAAAGACCTGGAGGGGAAAGGAACTCCACAAGGAGAACACCAGAGCGGAAAAATACCTGGGTCCAGTGGATCCTGCAGAGACAGATAATCCAACCAAGGACTTTGCATGGGGAGGACCTAGACCCCTTGTTTAGAGGAAGCCCCCTTGCCAGGCCACAGAGGAAGATGATACAGCCAGCCTTGTTGAGACCTGATAGGCTAGGGTCAACTAGAAGGGGAGCGGGTCCTCCCGTATCAGGACAGGGCATAGGGGGAGAAGTGAAAGGGTAGGAGGGACTGGGAGGAGATGAAGAAGGGGGCTGCAGTGGGGATACAAAGTGAATACATTGTAATTAATTAATTAATTAAAATAATAATAAGAAGAAAGATGAATAAAATAGAATTTTAAAAGTAACGCCAATAAGTGGCACCCAGATGTAGGGTTGGGGATAATGGAAAACATGGTTTCTAATGCCACAGATGAGACCTCAGGATACAGAGAAATGAATATGGTGCTTCAGGATATGACTAAAAGGTTTACTGTAGCTTCTACCTCTCATTTCTCTCTCACTTTACTCCCAGAGGGGATTTTTCTGATTTCGCTTTGTCTTCCTTCATTCTGTTTTAAAGAAGTTTGTGAGAATGGTTGAACCATTGTAAAAGTTGTGAGTGGTTATACAGCGGGTTAAGAAACAAAAAAAAAAAGATGGATGAAATTAAAACAAAGAATCGAAAGGTTCGCTCGTTTTAGAAAAGATTGCAGAGTTGACAAGGTAGCTAGAGACTTTTCAGGTAGAGACTGAAACACTAGGAAAGCAAAAAGCACTATTGGTACATGGGGAAGACCCTGAAACTAAGAGCCAGTGTTTCCCACAATCGCTGCTCAGCCCTGCTCAGAGCACTTTCAGTGTCAAGTTCTCACAGACCCTGAGTGAGCCAAGAGGCCTGGAGGAGCAGAAAGCCAAACTGGGTTAATGGGTTAAAGAGAAAAAGCCCTGAAGTTTGTGTCTCCTCACTGTGTCATCCCATTAAGTTCCAGCTTCATAGATAATTGTTAATAAGTCCATGGTGTCTTCCATGTCCTCTCTGCTGTGGTACCATAAAAAAATCAAACAAGTAGACTAATTGATCCTCCTCTTCTTAGCCCACCTCATTTCATTTCTGCTCATTTTTGTAAACAAACTACAAGACAAAGCCACATGATTATCTCATTAAATGTAGAAAAGGCCTTTGACAAAACTAGCATCTTTTTATGACAAAAGTCCTGCAGAGATTGGGGATACAGGGGACCTACCTCAACATAATAAAGGCAGTTTAAAACAAACTCATAGCCAAAAATCAATCAAATGGAGAGAAACTAAAAACATTTCCCAATTTCACTAACTCAGGAACAATACAAAGTTATCCACTCTCTCTATACCTAGTTAATGTATTTTTTTTTTGTAGTTGGAGCTAAAAAGATAAGAAAGGAGAATGAGATCAAGGGAATACACATCAAAAAAGAAAATAAAGTATCTTTATTTGTAGATGATCTGATGGTATACATAAGTTAACAAAAAATTCCTTCAGGGAACCCCTACAACTGCAAAAAAAAAACACTTCGAGCAAAGCAGCAGGATGCAAAATTAACTCACAAAAATTTGTTGTCTTCCTACATACAATAGACAAACAGACTGAGAAAAAAAATAAAGGAAACAAACTTTTACACAATAACCTCAATATATAAAAGATCTTGGGATAACTGTAACAAAGGCAGTGAAAATATATTATTTTTATTATTGTATTATAAAACTTATGATATTGAAGAAACAATTTTAAGAACATATCAGAAGATGGAAAGGCTTTTCATTCTCATGATCATATATCAGTTTGATTAATATAGTAAAAATGGCTATCCTACACCATCCTTGCGATCACCATAAAAACTTCAACACAATTTTTCACCGATCTTAAATGGTCAATCTTATGCTTCATATGGAAAAACACACACAACAACAACAAATAATAATAGCAACAACCAGATACACTCATTATTGCAATTGAACTTAAATCCAAGACATAAATCCTTGCACTTACTGAAATCTCATTTTTGATAAAGAAACCAGGAATTCACACTAGAAACAAATTTCAAGAAAAGGTGCTTAGTGACTGAATGGCCTACATGTAGAAGAATGCAAACAGATCCATACTTATCACCCTAAACAAAACAGAACATTAAGACAGATTAGAGTGAAGTTGATAGAATTGAAATTAGAGAACCTTGAACTAACTTACTGGCACAGAAAATAAATTTCAGAAGAGAACACTGATTGCCCAAGCACTAAGATCAGCAAAGTTAGACCTCAGTGAAGAGCTATGTCCAAAATATATACAGGACTCAAAAAACTGGATATATAAAAAAAATAATCATAACATTTTTTAAATGTGGTAAAGATCTTTAAAAGAAGAAAACTGAAAGGGCAAATCAAAATTACTTTGAAAATTCATCTTACATTCATAAGAATGGCCAAGATCAATAAAACAAATGACAGCTCATGCTGGTGAGAATGTGGAGTAAGGGGAACATTGATCCATTGTTTGTGGAAGTGTAAACTAATGAAGCCACTATGAATATCAATGTGCTGGATTCTCAGGAAGATGGGAATCTGGAAATCAATCTACCTGAAGATCCAGCTATCCCATTCTTGGGCACATATCCAAAAGGTACTTCATCTTACTAGAGAGATACCTGCTCAACCTTGTTCATTGTTGCTCTATTCAAAACATCCAGAGATTGGAAACAACCTAGATGCCCCTCAGCAGATAAGTAGATAAAAAAAATGGAACATTTATCAAATAGAATCATTATCAAACGGATGGAGCTAGAAACATAATTGTCCTGAGTGAGGTGACCCAGATTCAGAAAAATAGAAACCATATGTATTTGCTCACACGTAGATATTAGCTGCTGAGGCAAAGATAACCTAGCTACAATACAGAGAATCATGGAAATTAGCCATTGAGTCTGGTACTTGGGACAGGTGCAGATAGATCTTCCTAGGAAAGGGAAATAGAGTTATGAATGGCCAGGGTTAGGGGTACTATAACAGGTGGATCAAACAGGGAGAAGAAGGAGGTGGGATGATGCAGAGGGTATGGGGCATGAGAGCTAAAATTAAGGTTCACTGAGAGGCAATATAGAAAACTAATAGAGTAATAGCTTCCTAAAGTATATACTTAGGTTAATGTGACCTAAATGAAATTGCCAAATAATGGTGGAGACAGCCACGACTGTACATCTTTTATCATCAAATGAAGTCTCCTGTATTGAGAATAGGTTATATTTAATTGAGTTGTTGGCCAAAGTGGTTTTCTTCCTAGGAGACACAATCTCATTTAAATCTCCCTGTTTCTCTGGATCTTGGAGACAAGTTCCATATTCTCTCTCATCTAAGGCTCTTAGCTCCAGATGTTTAGAGGTGAGTATGTAACCTGGGTTAGCTACAGAAACTAGGTAATCAAGCAAGGATCATTGTGTGGCTGGGTAGGCTGGCAGATGAGCAATAGAGGGAGGTAGCAAACATACAAGTGATCTGAAACCTACTTTAAAATAAGAATGGAGTTTACATCAGACACCAATTCTCAATGTGTTACACACCATACAGTGGCCTTAAACTCAAAAAAACAATCAGCAGTTATAAGCTCACCCTCACCGATGAGTTCTCCTTTTCATGGAAAGTTAATGGAGCAAGGAATAATGGCACTTGGGTAAATTAAACCTGTCTAACTTTTCAAACAATGAAGACTTTATCTTCTAAATTTGGACTCTCTTCAAACAAAGAAGATGACTTTTCAAACCCGAATATTGAGTACGGATATTTATTTATTTTATTAGTTAATTAACTAACTTTATATCCCTATTAAAGATTCTCCTCTCTTCTTCTTGCAAACCCTTCATTTCACCTACTCTCACCCTATACCCTTCTCCCTTTCTCCTCAGAGAGGAGGAGACCTCCTATGGACATCACCCCATCTTGGCATATCAAGTTGTAGTAGGACATGGCACATCCTCTTCTATTGAGGCTAGACAAGGCTGCCCAGTTAGGGAAAGGGATCTAAAGCAGGCAACAGAGTCAGAGGCAGTCCCTGCTCCTGCTATTAGAGGTCACACATGAGGACCAAGCTGTAAGTATAGGAGGACTCAATCCATCCCATGCATGCTCTCTGGTTGCTGGTTTAGTCTCTGTGAGTCTCTATGGGCCCAGGTTAGTTATTCTATCTAGACACCTTCATAGGCATCTCTTTCATTAAGTTAGGAAATTTTCTTCAATGATTTTTTTGAAAACATTCACTAGGCCTCTGAGCTGGGAATCTTCTTTTTTTCTATTCCTAGTATTATTAGGTTTGGTCTTTTCATGATGTCTCTGATTTCCTAGATGTTTTGTCTTAGAAACTTTTTAGATTTCACATTTTTATAAACCAATGTATCATTTTCTTCTATTGTATCTTCTATGACTCAAAATTCTTTCATCTCTTGCATTTCTTTGATGATGCTTGCATCTGTGGTTTCTGTTCTCCTTCCTAGGTTTCCATCTTCAGAATTCCCTCATGTTTTGTTTTCTTTGTGCTTCTATTTCTATTTTTCATGCCTTGAGCAGTTTTATTCATTTCCTTCACCAGTTTGATTATATTTTCTTGTATTTCCTTAAGGGATTTATTCATTTCTTCTTTAAAGTCTTCTATCACCTTCATAAGACTGGATTTAAGGTTAACATTTTCCTCTGCTTCAGCTATGGTAGGCTATCCAAGGCTTGGTATGGTAAGATAGCTGGGTTCTAATGCTGCTGTATCTCCCTAGATTTGCTGATTGTGTTCTTATGCTAGCCTTTAGTCATTCGGTTGTCTCTACTGTTGGCAGGTCTCTGGTATTACAGCCAGAGTTGTGAGCCAGAAAATGGAGTCCAGGGAAGCAGAGTCAGTGTACAGCTGTTGGCAGTGTTTTAGAGGGACCAGAAGGCAGGGGATTGGGAGGAGTTGAGGGCCTCACCGGGCAGTCCCTGAGGGCAATAGGCTTCAAGGAATGCAGGCAGCGCTGTAAGGGTGGAAATGGAGTGCGCAGGAGACCAAGTATGTTGATTTAAACTGGTTTTTATTTTTTATTACTATTTATTTTTTTCTGAATCATCTGTACTAAGGCATATGAACTGGATTTAAAGTTTAAGTTAACTGGATGGGCCAGAGGTCGTTACTGGAAGCCTCATTGTTTTAGCCACCAGAATGATTTTTTTTAATGTTATTTGTCATTAGCCATTTTAATTATTCTATTGATATTAACTTTTAAATTTTGGATATTTTTTTCTCAGTTCTCAACAATAGCTTGTCCTATGCTTTTCTTGTGTGTGAGAAATACATGAATACACATGCAAATCAAAGAATCAAGGAAACAAAGGAAAGCCAGTAGGGAGCCAGGAGCCATCAGAGTAGGAAACTCGGATTGTATATGCTGAAACCCTATTTTTAAATCAACCACTTCTTATGCAATCGTGTATGAGCAACTTAGAAACAAGGCATTCTTGCATCATCTTAGACTTGATTTTATCAGATATAAAATGCTGGCAGCCTATTTCATATTCCTCAGAGAATGTAAAATGAAATCAGAGAAGCTTAGCCGCAAGCCTATGTCATATGTCTCAGAGAATCTAAGAAGGAATGAAGAGCATTTAGCTTTAATGACAGCTTTCTTTTTGTGTGCTATGTAATTTTCTTTTTAAGTAGGGCCGTCTAGCTGTATCCCAGTGCCTCCATCTATCAGAAGCAGCAGATGTCCTCCATCATCTACTTAAAAGTACACACAATCAATAAAACCTGGTTAGTTCCCTATAAACTTGGTAGGATTATGACTTTAGAGCACTTCTGCTCATGCACAGTCTCTCAGTAAGTGGTGAGTTATTGCTTGTTCAATGTACACACTTCTATAGCTCCACTCTTCCCATCTCCCAACCTCTTCCTGCTTTTCCTTTCCAAGCACTGTGTTAATACCACTTTATGTTTATATAGCTTGAGCCAGCACTGGGCTCTTCCTTTCTTAATTCCCGTGAGTTCCATTACTTCAACCTCATCAGTGCCATTGTATTTTGAGTATTTCCTGTGTGGAAGCCATTTCCAAATGTCAGACTAAAATGAGAATCCACATTCATCCCACAATTTCAAAAGCATGATGTAGCAATTCTTCATCACAATCAGACTACTGTGCTAAAAACAAAAAACAAAAACATGGGTGACCTTCCTTTCCTAAGACCAAGTGCAAATAAAACCACATTTTCTTCATATGTACTTCATCTGACAGGTCTATCCCTGCCTCACAGGCACACAGTACAGGTCTCTTAAACAGTGAGTGTTAGAAGTATCAATATCCTTTACTCCTTTATCTCCTTCCTTCTAGTCCTTTTACAGTGACAGGACATACTTGTTTTGTCAACTTGCTTTTCCAACTTCTTTTTTCAAGAAAAATTTAAAACATAATTACAAAGTTGAAAATAAAATCTGTACTGGGTTGTTTTTAGAAATTTTATTTCCTCAATTACAGTATTTTTATAGACTGCAGGGTGAGTTATGCCAATTTTGGTGTCACGCTAGAACAAACAGGCTGCTTGACACGAACAATATCTCTCCACGGTGCATAGAACACAGAAATCATCAGCCGTTCAAGAATTATGTCATGAGATACCACAAATTTTTAATTTGACCAATTGGCTATGTGATTTTCTATATGATATATATCATAAGTATATATGATAATATATAATATATGATATAAATCATGTCATTATTCTCAAATACATATATATATAGTATATATATATATAGTCTTTATTCTCAATTACATTCACCAAACAATCATCTCACCATTCTTTTAAATTTTCTTCTCTGTTCCAATTTTCACTTTTTGTAAAAGTTTAGCATGGTGGCCATGTGCTGTTTATGAAACTCACTGAATCAATCTGATTTTCATCCTTGAATCTAGTTCACAGCCAGAAAGTTCTATTATTTGGACATTCTCCAAATTCATGGGAAAATAACTTAATACAGGTTGTGCATTTCTAAAATGCAAACTCAAAATCTGAAATGCTTCAAACTGTGAAATATTCTGAATGATGGCCTACTACCACAAGTGGGACCTATAATTCTGGTGGCATGTTAAAGGTTATTGTCAAAACACAGGTGTACCAAAAAGTGTATAAAATTACATTTATAATATACAAAACTACAAAATAGTAATGACTTTTATGTTTTGACATGGGTCCCAGCTCCAGATAGTTCATGCTTATTGAAATTAAGAACTTTTGGTTCTAAGCGTTGAAAATGTGGGATGATTAAAATATATGCTTCTGAATGAAAATGATATGACAATAACACAAGTTACCAAAAAAAAAAAATCAAATACCTGTTCAATAGCCTTCAGGATCTTAAAACCACTTAAGACAATGAAGGAATGAGAAATTGACACAGACCCCTTCCCGAAGGATAACTTTAGATATGACAATATAGCCAAAAAGGACTTCAGTGGACAAAGTGATAAAGTTGGAACAAGGTCTAAGCAAGAAATCAAAAAATGTAACACCTGGAGTTCGGGGAGATACTCAAGATCCAGACTACAACATTCCAAACATCAATCAGCATTATTGTGCCAGTCTCAACTTTCTGTTATTTACTATTCTGATGCTTTATCACATGAGCACACCAGGGAATCGAGTACAGTAGAGAATATAGGGGCACTCAATGAATTCTTTTTGTTGTTGTTGTTATTTGGTTTTTAAATTATTTTTTTCTGTGTTTAACATGAACTCAAGTGGGTTTTTTTTTTAATTTGGCAAATTTATGAGCAAACAGGTTCATATTCTGGAAGCTTTATTTAAAGCTTTACTTTTAGTGATATGGAGACTCTGAAGGATGAGGTACTGAACTGATATGAAACAGCCTTCACTTTGTGTCAGAAGAACCTAAGTGAATCATCTATCAAGATTATAGAAACAGCAGCATCAGGGGCCAGGCCTGCAGAACATGGGACACAGGACACAGGCCCTCTCAATTTCTTTCAACATGCTGGGGACATGAGCAAAAGAGAAAAGAAAAAAAATCTACTTGCATGTCATCGTCTGTGAATAAAAGACACATGCCTGAGACACAAGGAAAGTTCTAGGTACGTGTGTACCGTTTACCATTTTTTTATAAGAACAAACATGAAGTTTGAAACTGCTAATGGTAATATTAACCATGTTCTTCTGCGTTGATGAGTACAATAATCTAGAAGAGTTTATCATTACTCAGAAATGAAATTAGAACAGATAAGTAGCTTCATTCACATATACATAAAGCAAAAACTCATTTCAAAGGTAAATGAAACATAAATTATTGACATCACTTTTCTTAAAAGATAGGCTTACCAAAAAAGAAAAAAAAAAGATAAATTTAAGCAAATGAGGATAAAGCATTGCATCTCTTTACAAGGATGAGAAGAGAAAGGATTAAGAGGGATTATTTTGTTTATTGTTTGATTTTTCAAAGATACATTTGGCAGTGGGACAAAACAAAAGCCTCATGCACCTCTCATGGTCTTTCATCAGGGCGTTGTATAACCTGAACTCTCCCGTGAGAAGGGAATCTTAAGGTATCTATGGTTTGAAAGATACATGTCTAGCATGCACACTTAAATGCTCATGTGATAGCAGTTGAAGAGGTAGAGAAGATCACAAAGAGGGAACACTTATGACTGAACCATCACTTTATGAATGGAATGGAGAGAGGTAGGCAGGGTCTTCTTGCCCTTTCTCCTGCCATGCGAGGAGCGTCAAGAAGGCCCTCCTTCATACCCACAGGCTGGCAACTCAATCTTTCACTCCCCATCCATCAGAATAAATGATTTTCATTTTAGCATTTTCTTGTAATATCACATACAGTTGAGACAGGAATAAGCCCCTTTCAACTCAGGCAGCAATAACACACTGACAACATTCTGAATTTTGTCCATTATGTGAAAGTGAGCAGTTTGTTAATTTTCTGAGTCTCAGACCCTTGACTATAAATGTTAGACACTGAAAGCTCTTAACAGTTCAGTTATGAATATATGAAATTGGCTTCTAATTAGTAACATAGAACATTTTAAAATTTTATGTGCACAGAAGCATAACAAATTTTCAAATCAAAACAAAAAGATTCTACTTAGTACTGCTTGCTATGGTCTCTTACCTTCATGCATCAGGACCATTTTGCAGATGAGTTTTGAGGACTCAGATAGATGCCCCTCAACTTGTTACGGGGTTAAGTAACAGTTAACCTATCGTAATTGGATGTACCATAAGCAAAACCTACATCTAACACCCCTTACCTAACATATGCCCTCATCAGTAGCATGGCCACTGTAGAGAACTGTCACTCTAGTGCACTTGTCTCCCTGGTCCATTAGTTAAATTAGTGCATGGATGCCTGACTAGGATGCTGCTCAGTGCCACTGGCCAATATCTGAAGAAAAACCTTAAAATGCTTGTTGTTTGCCTGGGCAGAAATCAAAATTTAAAGTCTAATTTCTACTGAATCTATTGTTTCTTCCACAGCATTGAAAACTTACGCTGAAACATTTTAATTTGGGGGCCATATGAATTCATTTTATTTTTTACTCTCTTGATTATATTATTTGTGCTATAAATGTATGAATACCTATTTATTTATATATTTATAAAACACAGATCATAACATCAACCTATGGACCTACTATTGTTTTCCAGGAGAACAATGAAAGAGAAATTCCTAATAGGTTACACATCCCTTATGAAAATGTCTTTCTCTTTTAATAGAGGGAACAACTAATTGCTTTGTCTTGCCTTTCTTTTGTAGCCACTCCCACCCCATCACTGAGTTTTCTCCTGAACTAGTGAAGGGTTTCACAACTACAAATCCCAAACTACAAGCATTCCCGTACAAGTTCCAGGGTAGAATGCACCTTGTAAGTAGTATTTCAAGTGCTGTCTCTCTTGAGGAACAATGTGCAATTTAAAGCAAGTTCTTCCATGTGTGCAAAGCAGATACTGACAAACGTTCACCGGTTCACAGTGGGGAAATACAAGATCATGTTTTTAGAAGCTACAGATTTTATTGTGTATATTTTTCATAAAATTTTCCTCCCTGCTTCTCTCTGCCTGCTAAAGAATGTAAAGCTGACAAAACTAAGGTGTCGAGAGCTGAGTGCATTCTAATCAAAAATCTAGGATGCAGTTATCCTCTTTAGTTGACAGCAGGTTTTCTGTTTGGAAGGTGTTTGTGGTTTCAGTCTTATATTGTGCAGATGTATTTTTATACGTATCTACTATTTAATGATGATCACAGTAGGTGGAAATAATTTGGGCTAAAATTTTCCTAGTGAGACAACTTATGTAGCATTTCCCACACCAAAAGCCATTTTTAGTAACCAGAAGGGATAGATATTTCAGCAAGCATGGAGCCTACAAGAGTCTGCTATACCAGGTCCTCTGTATATATATTTTTGTTTTGTTTTCTTTTTCAAGACAGTGTTTCTCTGTGTAGACTTGACTGTCCTGGAATCACTTTGTAGACCAGGCTGGTCTTAAAATCACAGAGAACCACCTGCCTCTGCCTCTGCCTCTGCCTCTGCCTCTGCCTCTGCCTCTGCCTCTGCCTCTGCCTCTGCCTCTGCCTCTGCCTCTGCCTCCTGCCTCCCCAAGTGATGGAATTACAGATGTGTGCCACCAAACCTGACTTTCCTCCGTGTATATGAAATGGTTGTTAACTCAGTGTTTTTGTGAGACCCTTAACAGTGGGTGCAGATATGTCTCTGATTCTTTTTGCCTGCTCTTGAGACTATTTTTTCCTTCTATTGGGTTGCCTTGTCTAACCTCAACATGAGGGATTTTGCCTTGCCTTATACTATCTTGTATTGTCATGTTTAATTGTTGTCATTTGGAGGCCTATTCTTTTCTGAAGGGAAACAAAGTGAGAGTGAATCTGGGAGACAAGAAGGGGGAAGACTAGGGGGAGTAAAGGAAGAGGAAACACTGGTTGCAATGTATTATATGTGAGAAGATTCTGTTTTCAATAACAAATAAAGGAGTATTTTACCAAACCACACAGAGACTTTAAAAGACAAAGTCTTGAGACAGAATACCTCAAGGAGCATAAAATGAACCACATGTTATCTTAAAACTTTAAAAACTATTCAGTGATGTTCTATTTTTAAAAAATGGTAACTAAAGAACTAATGAAGTTATTGTGTACAGTTGACATAAATATTCTGTTATCTCCATTGGAGAAAAGGACATTAAGACAATAAGACAGACTCCCTAGAGGCTGTTCAATGGATCCTCAGTTGGACAGCATTTTGAATCTGCAACCATCAGAAAACTATAAATTCTTTCTCTTCACTTCTACTTAAAAGTAGAAAAAACGTTCTTTGGGTATTCACTCTCCAAGCTGACAAAGATGTGATTCTCTGTGATTTGCCTTTGGAATTCATGTGACTCCTGTATTGCATTTCCTTTGTATAGTAAACCTCTTTCAAAGGAAAATGTCAATATAAAACGAAAAACAATAGGAGGAGCACACACTAGAGTGATAGCATATTTACCACAACCCAAGACTGTGCTCTTGCACTGGAATTTTCAGTGTAGTCTCTGTGAAGTTACTGGCCTATAGTACTGGGTCTCAGAACCCAGAAGCTTAATCACCACATGTAGGTACTTTCCAGTACGATCCCTGTGCAGCTGCTACCCAGAGTGCACTAGGAGTAGCAATGTTTTAAAGTAAATCAATAATCCAAATGAGCTGAGCCTGCAGGTCCTTCCCATAGCATCAGCACTTGATGCTGATATAGGCAGAAGGATTGCTGTAAACACAAGGTCCACTTGTGCTAGCTACATGGCAACTTGCCAAATTTGTCAGAATGTCAAAGTCACACAAATTTACAAAGCTATGTATGACAGTAGAGAATTTGAATCTCAAGACAATATTAAGGAAAAGGCTCATTTCAACCTGTGAAAAATGCGCTGTTGACAATGTATGTTTGTGTTGACTAGGTGTGCAAATCTGAGTTTCACTAAACTACTGAGCATGGTAGTTAGTGAACACTTACGATCCCAGTAGAGGAGAGTCAGTGTGTGCATAGTTTCACATGAACATACACGGACCCATCTATGCACAGCCGTATTATTAATTTGCTAGATTTGCATGGGACATATCTGTAATTTCAAGACTATGGAAGCTGAGGCAGACTGATCACGAGTTCAAGAGCAGCCTGTCCTACATAGGAGGAGAATAAAAAACAAAAAAACCAACCAAGAAACAAAAAACAAAAAACCAACAAACATCCCGAATCAGGTAACTCGAACCCAGAAAGACACTGTATATACTCACTTACATATGGATATTAGCTGATAAGTCAGAGATGGTAGTAATAATACAATCCACTGACCCAGAAGGCTAAGTAACAAGGAGGGCTCTAAGGAAGATTCCTAGATCTCTCCAGAAAGAAGAAAAAGAATACATTCAGCAGGTGAACTGGGGGCACGTGGGGATGGAAACAAGAGGGAAGAGATGGGGCAGGGTGATAGAAGGCGAGAGTGCTGGGTTAGAGAACTGGACCTGGAGGACATGGATGGGGGATGAGGTGGGAACCTAGTCGAGCAAAACTGTCAAGATTTTATGAGGGTGATCCTGGGGAGGACTCCTAGTAACAGAGGATTCAGAACTTGAACTGGCCATCTTGTAACCATTCAAGGCTTCCGGAGATGGAACTGGAACAGCACTCAGAAAGCCTTCAACCTGTAATCTATCCCGAATGCAGAATGTACTGGGGCATTGGAGGCCCAGAACATGTAGGAGTAGCCAGCAAAGGAAGAAGCGTCTAATTTGAGACCCACACCATGACAGGGAGCCCATATCCAACACAGCCTGGGTGACCGGGAACCAAATGCTGGATAGTCCAGAGACTTATGATAGAAAAAAAATAAAATAAATCAACAAAACGATTCCTAATGATATCCTCGTATACTCATAGATCAGTGCCTAGGCCAATCATATTCGAAGAGGCTACTGCTGGCAGCCGATGGGAGCAGATGCAGAGAACCACAGCCAAACACTAGGCAGAGAGACAGCCCTACTTGAAGATGGTAAGAGGTGGAGAAAAAAAAAATGTAGGAGCCAGGGGGATTGGGGACGCCAAGAGAACACGGCCCACAGATGTCAGCTAAGCAGGGCTCACGGGTGCTTCCAGCGACTGAAGCAATAACCAAGGAGCCTGCATGGGTCTGTGCTAGGTCTGCATAGAGGGTATGGTTGTCAGCTTGGTATTTTGTGAGGCTCCTAACAGTGGGCGAGGGGTGTCTAACTCATCATCTTTTGGGACCCTTTTGCTCCTATTGTTTTTCCTCACCCAGGTTTGTGCCTAGTAGTACTGCAACTGGCTATGGTGTATTCGGTGGATATTCCAAGGAGACCTTCTCTTTTCAGAATGGAAAGGAGAAACTGGATCCAGGAGGAAGGGAAGTGGGGTTGAGGAATTGGGGTGAGGGGAGAGTGAAAGTAATAGATGGAAAGGAAACTGTATGTTTGAAGACAAAAAAAATGGTTCACCTCAATAAAATTTTAGTTACTTTTTAAAGTAATTTTAATTATGAAAAAGCTAATTGGTGTCATTCAGTTTCCTTACATGCTTTAGATTTTAATTCTGTGGTATGTTTAATTAAGTAGGAGTCATTATACCCTTTTTAAAGCAGGTTGCTGTTGTTCCAAACGTGAAGCTAGCTGTGCCTCTATGACCATAGTGTTGAGACTTTAGTCTGAACTTGGGGATTTATTAAGCCACACAAACAATAGCTGCTGAGGTCAGAATTCAAACACAGTTTGATCCAAAACCTAGACTTGCGACCTTACAAAATATACAACCATCAACTCTAAAGCCTAACTCAGAAATATATTAAAAACTCAAACGTTAAGATAATCTATTAAATATAATTATTTTCATTAAGTAATCAGAAAGACTGTTAATGGAGTATTTTTTTTACACATAAGTTACTAAAATACAATGAATACATTTTGGGCATATAGATAATAATGCGTAAGATATCTACGGCATTGACACAGATAATGGGTCATATTCATTCCCAGAATCCTGGTAAGATATTAAGTTTATCAAAATTCATAGAAATTATATCATAAGAAAAGCAAAGTTTGTTCATTGAGATATTCCCTAAGCAATTATGTTTACCTTTATCCATATTCTTGAATACAAATGTATACTCATCCCGGTAATATTTATTTTTCTTTTTCCTATGCTATCTACTGAAAATTATTTATCTTAGAGAGAAGAGTATTAAGTGCCTAAAGAATATTTTTTTAAATATTACAAACATGGTTGTGGAATGAAACAATTTTACAAAATCACACTTTTGTTGAACCTTCAAATAGTGTCAGGTGCTTAGTTGGTGCAGTTAGATCAGTGACAGCTATGGAAGGGAGAGGTCCAAAGACTGGCTCAATCAAACCACAAAACCAGGCAGGTGGAAAATTGCATTTTGTTTCTATGAGTTCGGTAAGCTGTTACTTGAATATGTATGCATATATTTATTTTCTATGTTTACTCATTTAGAGTTCTTCGCTCCTTTCTTATCTTCCCAGAGCTCCCACTTTTAAAACTATTTGATATTTTGGTTTCACTCTTTTAAATCCTTGACATTATTTCTAGGATAGTTAGGCTTTCTTCATCTAATTTTCATCATAAATTAGTATTTATGAAGGTATCCACTTGCGAATCCCAGTGTATTAGTCACGCTCCAAACTAAAATTATGTATGAGTCCTCTGGAAGAATTGAAACAAGGCTACATGTACTGACTCAAATGAATACGGGGCTGACATGCACAGAGCCTGATAGCAATGTGCAATGGATGATCCCACTATGGATTATTTCTAAGTCTTCAGACACAGTCACGGTGTGCTATAGACCAAGGTGTTCTCCGTGGTATGCACAGCCCCATCAACTGCTTTCATGTATTGTTGAATTAGCTGAAATTGATTTCAAATTTTGTCGATCTTTCTACAGGTGGCTTGAAAGAGGCACTGTTGATTTCATCAGCTTCTTACAAAAAAATTAAATGCCTGGAAAACTTTGATAATGGCTGTTTTAATGTCAGAGATATCTGGCTTGGCACTTAAGTGCAGGAGTTAGTGGATTAACAGGACCAGACATAATGTTAAGCACATGTGTGCTAAAACCACACTAAAGCACTCTTGACTCTCCTCAAGTGGGGTGAGAGTGTCAGCATTGGTTGAGCTGTAACTATGAGTCAGGCCTTGTTTCATGTGCTTTTCATATCTTACTAAATCTTAACTAAAATTTCTTGACAGGATTCTCCTTTACTCCATTTCACAGCTGAAAACTTTGAGGGTCAGAAAAATTAAGTACTTAGTAATTAGGGTTCAACATTTATTGAAGCAATTATCATGTGCCATCATCTTTTCCATTTACATTTCATGGATGATTTCATTTAATCTTCATAGCAGTGCTATGAGGAAAATGTTATTCTTACTCTATAGATGAGTAAATGAAAACTTAGAAATTTATGTCACTTACATAAATGATCTAGCTATGAAAAGAACAGAACAAAGCTGAAATCAAGCAGTGTATGAAACACTTTCTAATATCATACGTAATTTTTATAAAGCAAATTTGACTAAAGAAATTTCATACTGATTTTTACTAAAGTGCAACTACAAAAGAGTAACAGTAACAAGTAACGTTGATATTCTTCTGCAGTTATTTACATCCTGAAATAGATTAAGAGGAGAGAACTGTGCCCTGTTGTGCAGGATGTTCTGTTCTTCATTGAGACGGTGTCCAGCCTTTGCTTAAAGTTTTTCAAGGAGTAGAAGGCTCTGCATCTCAAGGTTTACCAATAGAACTTTCAACATTTACAATGGTTTTATATATTGGGGTATTTATTCCATAAAGCAGGAAACCAATTTTCTAAGCTAAACAACACAAGGCTAAGCTCCTTCTGAACAGTTCAGCATCTTGTATCCATTATCCCTGCTCCTTGGTGTTCATCCTCTTACTTGGTTTACCCTCGTCTGTTTTTCCCATTGACAGAAAAGGTAAGTGAAATGTATCAATGACACAGACATTAAAAAAATTAGTTATTCTTTCCTCATATAATACATCATGACCACAGCTTCCTTTCCCTCCTCTCTTCCCCAGGCCCACCCCCATCTGTCCCTGTCTACCCAGGGAAAAAAAATCAGGCCTCCCAGGGACATTAACTAAACTTGGCACAACAAGATACAGTAATACCAGGCACAAACCCTCCCACCAAGGCTAGTAACTCAAACCTTTTTTTTTTTTTTTTATTTTCTTATACATCGAAAGCTCCACACTCCTTTGTGGGCACACCTGTAGGTTCAGCAGAAAATAATGTTGAAATGAGATGAATGCAAGTTTGAGACGAGCCTGGGCTATAGAGAGAAAGCTTTTCTCAAAAAATAAAAATGCAGTCATCTCTCATTTGCTGTCCTTGATGCTATACATGTACAATATTTCATTTTTTTTTTTTTTACATTTTAGCAAGGATTTCTTTCTGAAAGAGTAGAAAGAAAATATCTATATTTCCTCACTTAAAATAGATTGACCAGTGGAGGAGAGAGGTAATAGTTGTGTATCACTGGCCCTGATGGCCTTTCTGTGGAATTCCATATAGCCAAGGCTGAGAGTTTCAAGAAAGGGTTTGTTAGGACAGCCTTTGTCCTTCCTACTGTCATTCTTTCAATAGCATGACAGTACCATGTTCCGTGGGTTCCATGATCCTTTATCAGTTGTTGCTGTGAGACTTTTGCCCTTTGAATATCTCAGTTCGTCTTCATGCTGCCTGAGTCTCATGACTCATCGGGATGGCTGTTGGAATGACATGCTCTTCTGTCAGGAGCCCCCCGCCCCAGCACATTCTGAATCAGGTGTCTTCTGCTAACCTAGATGACAATTTTCTTTAAAAGACAAGTCACAGGAAGCCTGTTATCCCTTCTCTCTCACGACCCTGTTTCGTTCCCTGTTTTCCTGTGCTTTATCGGGTCACTCCCTCAGGTAGGTGGTACAAGAAAACAGAGAAAATGTCAAGACAGCAGGAAGAAGCCAAACGCAAATCACTAATGAGAATGCACTAATTTTAGATATCTAAGAAGGAACTATGAAGAGCGAAAAGCATCTGATGATTTTTTAAAATCTGCATTTTTCAATCTTGATTGCTGTTGCTTTGGTCTAATGATTTCATAAGTTTTCTGCCTTATTTACATTCATTTAGACCTTGAGAATCAGATTTTTCTCCTTATTCGTGTACTGTGTGGAAGCTCAAGCTTCAAGACAAGCAATCCTGGAAACTTGGTGCATGCTGTGGCTCTTTCTATGCCATCTAAATCTCTTTAAGAGAGAATCACTTATTAAGACACATTTAACACATAAAAAATATCACTAATAGTTATTATCATCTCCATTTATGTATCATAATATAACTTAAGTTTCAGTAGGAAATGCTGTTTTGTGGCCTTGTAATACTAGTATCCCAGTAAGCAGATACAGGGCGCATGGGAAAGAAGAATTTTTATCCTTCCTTCCTGGTTAGAACTTAGACAAAGTGTATGGGTTTCACTTCCCAGGTGAACTTCTGGAAATGTTGTCATCTCAACTGTAAAAAGTTCTATCTAGAAACTGAAATTTTTCTACATATCATTAGAATGTATTCTGCTTGAGAAAGTTCCCAAAAGGAAGGCATAAAGAAAGAAATCTTGTGTATTAATGGGAGAGCTGTCAGGGAAGCAAAGCCTGAACTTCAAGCTGTAACAAGAACCAGGGAAATGACATTTGCATTAAGATGCAAATTTCAGGCAGTGACACTGTTCATTTATGTAAGATGAGTTTATTTTGGTTTAGGGAAATATAAATTAGAACCTGTGTTTTCTCTTACAAAAACTCTTTCCAAAAAATGAAACTTAAGCTTGTCCTTGATATGTCAAGAAAATGCAACTGCCACCTGACTGACTAAATACAAGTATCCGTAGAGTGCAAACATGGGCTTGTTTAAGAAAACATGTAAATTAGGAAGATTATTTTCAGTTTCCTCCAAAAGCCTTCAGAAGCAATGGGAAGTCTATAGGACCCTAAGAATTATGAGCTATGTTGAGACTTCCCTCTGATGCCTGAACATTATGTAAACACTATTAGATGCCTTAGGCAGAAGTTATGTATTTCTCAGAACTAAAGGTTGAACAAATAATTGATTCCATCTTCCTTTTCCTGGTCTTATCAATAGATAATAAATTTTACCTTTTCATACAAGCATATGTTCTTGTCATAGACTTTGTCAACTTGACAGAAATCTAGACAATGTTAGGACTAGGAAATCTCATCTAAGGAAATTCTCTCATCATATTGAGTTTGTTTTAGGGAATTTTATTAATTGCTAATTGATGCAAAATGGCCCTTTTCTCTAATACCTGGATGAGAGGTCATAGGCCTTATACAAATGGTAGCATAGAAAGCCAGAGGACGTGGTGCAGAAACTACAGTTCCTCTGTGGTCTCTGCACAGTCTCTTCTTCAGTTCCTGCCTCCAGGTTCCTGCCTTGAGTTCCCTGACATCGCTCAATGAAAGAGTGTATGCTATCAGATGAAATAAACCCTCATCCCCCTAAGTTTCATTAGGTCATCTCTTTCATCACAGCGACAGAAAGAAAAGTAGGACAACTCATCAATATGGCATTGTTTAAGTAGTCACTGATCATCACATAAGGAAACTTCACACACCAACCCTTAGTCTACCTACTTCGGTTTAATACAATAGTGAAAACCTCCTTAAAGTGAAAATTAAAATAAAAATTGCTTATCATATTCTAATTCTCCCATTTTCACCAACCACATTGGAAAGGTATTATTCTCTATCTTATCCACTGAATTAGACTACTTGATGAAGAAATGTGCGTTTTCAGTGACTTTCTCTCTGGACTAGAGCTGGCATCCAGGAAAGGCAAAATTGTTATATACTAATTTTGTTGTTGCTAGTGTTGTTCTGCTTTTATGCTTTTTGATGCAATGTCTTGTTATTGATCTATGTTGGCTTGTAGCTCACTTTACTCTCAAACTAAACTCCTGAGTTCTATGGTTGTTGTATTGTTTTGTACTTTATTAAGTAATAGCTTCTAAGCATTTCATATATTAAGAGGGATTTCTTATCACAAGCTTAATGGAATTCAGAAACATCCTTAACCAATTAAAAAGCAATAAACAAAAGCTGGCATGTGCATGTTTTTTAAGAACATTAAGTGGTTGGGCTATATTCTGCCTCTAGTACAGTTTTGTAATAGTAAATCATAATCCATAATTGGAATGTGAGGAGACACACACACACACACCATGTAAATAGTTGCTCAAAATGGAGGATATTTTAGTGTAAGTAGAAAGGTGGAGAAAATATTTCCAATAACACTGTGGTTTTAATTGAATAAGAACTCTCCCAGGAAAAATTAGGAATTGAGTCACCATCAGCCAATGAGTGGTATGATACAAGAGGTAGTCTTAAGTCTCATAGTTTAAAAAAGAAAAAAAAAAAGGAAAAAAAAGCAAGAAAGAAAAAGAAAAAACAAAAAGCAGGGACTGTTTGGAGTACGTCCTTCTTAGTGACTTATTTAATCTTTGTCATAAGGGTACGGAGGAAGTACTGCTTTGATTTCTACCGTGTGTCACCAGCCACAGGTAGGACTCCTGCCTTTCCTAAGAACTCTCTCATGTGACTTCTGCATTCTTCTACCTGCTTTGGATGATTTTCTCCAATAGTTTGTAGTGCTTCATCCATTTTTCTTTTGAATTTTATTTCAAGGGGTCTCTTCATGTGATTCAATAAAAACATGTCATTCAATCCAAACATGGCAGACTGTGAAGACTGCTTAGACAGAGGGTGGAAGATGGCCTTTGCATGCATCTATCTGTCCTACTGACAGCATTGTTGGGGTGAAGCCTGTGTCACTTTAACCATCTAGCAATGTTGAGTGACATATTTATTTATTTATTTATTTAAATTTTTGAGAGAAGAATTCTCTGTGTATCTCTAGCTGTCCTAGACTCATTTTTGTAAACCTGGCTGGCCTCAAAATCAAAGAGATCTACCTGCCTCTGGCTGCCTAGTGCTGGGATTAAAGGTATGTGCCACCATGCCTGGCTGTCGAAATCTTTTTATATTTACAGTCAATCACATGCATTGTTTTCAATGCCACATCCATTTTCACACACACACACACACACACACACACACGTATACACACATATATACATATATAAATATATATATGGATATATATATAGATGGTATATATACATATATAGAGAGATTATATATATATACATATACATATATATATATCATATATATATATATATCATAGCCTATAAGAGAGGCTTAGGAACAATAAAATATGTATTGTTTTCTAGAAGTATTTGCAAGGCCCAGTGTAGCTTGAACTATTTCCATTAAGAATTAACTGTTTTATATTTTATATTAAAAACTAAGTGATGAAAAAGAAACATGTTCTTCACAAGCAGATTCAGTGGATATTGGCTCTTGCGGTAAAATGAACTCAACAACAACAACAAAAGCAAGCCAAAATGAGTTATTGCTTTACATATGTATTAGGTAAAAATAATAAGTCATCCAGAGACTGGAGAGGCAGCTCAGTTGATTAATTGCTTGTGTTACGAACATAAGAATCTGAGTTTGATTCCCAAAACCCACTTAGAAATGCCAGGTATGTGGCACAGGCTGGTAATACCAACGCTAGGGAGGGAAACGGCAGCGCTCTGAGCGTCACTAATCAGCTAGTTTAGCCATATTGCAGAGCTCCAGCCCAATGAGAAACTTTGTCTTAAAGGATGTAGCTAGCAGTTCTGATTATGACACCCAAGATGGTGTTCTAGCTTCAAACACAAGGGCATGTATGTGTGTGTGCATGCGCACATGCAGGCACACGCCCATCAATAAGTATGCTAATTTAACATAAATGCACACAGAGATTTTGTTGTAAATATAGTTGCCTGCTGCCTTTTAGAAAGCAGAACTTTTCAGAAAAATAATGAATTCATAATATTAGTCTGGACTATAAAGAAAAAAATGATTAATTCAATAGTTGTAAAAAAATTAAAAATAAGTGAATGACCCCAAACACAGAGATGTATTAGTTCACTTAGTTAAATGTTTAAAAGAAAGAGAAAGTGGTATTTTTTTCTTTGAGAGGAAGAATCAAGAAAAAAAAAAAGGCTGATGGATAAATATTATTTTTTAAAGGCACGCATTTTATTTTTAGAGTTTTCATGAAAATGGATACAGGAATATTTTAAATATCAAATTCAAATAAATGTTTTATCCCTAAATATTGAAGTTATTAAAATCTGGACTCTTATGCCTAATGACTATAAAATTTATTGCTATCCTTATCTTGATAGTGTAATTAATCTTTCCTTTTTTTTTAAGTGCCTCTTTAGTAGGAACAAAAGCATAGCTACTTTACCCCTACAGATAGTTTTACAGTTTTACCCTGAAGAGTTATAGCAAAGGAGATCATAGCTTCAGGCTTCATGGTGATTAATTTGAAACTGAAGTAGAGGACACAAATAACCTTCAACTTTTATCAGTGAAAAAATCCCAGAGACATTTATCTCTCTATCAAATATCTGTCTCCCAACAGGAGAACAACAGATTTTCCTGACATCCCTCAAAATACACAAATGCATTGGATGTCAAGCCATAAGAGTCCATCTAAAAATATTTTTTTTGAAATCCCTCCATCAGAATCCACAACAACTACAAATTGCACTGATGCTCATGAACAATATTACTACTTAAGTTTGTTTCCTTGTGAAATTGATTGCTTGACCTAGAGATGGCTAGTGAATATATAAAACTTTGTACCACTACAAACACAATATAAAAATAATAATTAATTATTATAATTTGCATGGCCTCTACGGAGTTAAGACCAATAAATCACCATCCTGGTGACAAAGAAAATATGTATAAGAACTGTGCTAAAAATTATTTTAAAATAATGTGTCCACTGTGCAGCTTACAACAATAATAAATCATAAATACACCACAGAAGTATAATTCTAATGTAGCCACTTTATATTAATTTTTCAGGTTTCATTTGATTTCTAATAATATTCATTTTTATGCAAAATTCTAAAATAAATATTGTGACTGTAAAATTATGTATAGAGAGATAATATTTCTTGATGTTTCCTCTCAAGGCAAAATAGCACCTTTTCTTTCCATTTAACATTTCACAGAGTTGATATATCTCACTGAACTAATATATTTCTATGTTTGGACAATTTAACTTATTTTTAACTTTGTCTTATGTCAGTAGACTAAGATTATGAACTCTATTTGTTTCTGAAAAGTTCTGAAAGTTCTGTAAAGCTGCTTTCAATGGACAGAAAGCAAACTATATTTACCATAGCAAGAATCTACGTTTACCTATGTAAAAAAAAAAAAAAAAAAAGCTGATTGTTGCTCATAGAGCCTGTGCTGTTGGTGTTCTGTTCAGGAAGTTGTCTCCTGTGCCAATGAGTTCAAGGTTCTTTCCCACTTTTTCTTCTAAAAGATCCATTATGTCTGGTTTTATGTTAAAGTCTTTGATCCACCTGGACTTTAGTTTTGTGCAGGGTAATAAATATGGGTTATTTGCATTTTTCTACATGTAGATATCCAGTTAGATTAGCACCATTTATTGTAGATGCCATCTTTTTTCCATTGTATGATTTTGGCTTCTTTGTCAAAAATCAAGTACCCATAGGTGTGTGGGTTAATTTCTAGACCTTTTATTAGATTCCACTGATCCACCATTCTGTTTCCATGCCATTACCATGCAGTATTTGGCTTCTTTGTCAAAAATCAAGTATCTGTAGTGTGTGGGTTTGTTTCGGGGTCTTCTATTTTATTCCATTGATCCACCATTCTGTTTCTATGCCAGTACCGCGAAGTTTTTAGTACTATAGCAGCTTGAGATCAGGGATGGAGATACCACCAGAAGATCTTTCATCTTTCATTGTAGAGCATTGTTTTATCTATTCTGGGTTTCTTGTTATTACAGATGAAGTTGAGAATTGTTCTTTCAAGGTCTTTAAAGAATTGTATTGGTAATTTGATGGGAATTTTACTGACTCTGTAGATTGCTTTTGGCAGGATGGTCATTTTCACTATGTTAATCCTACCCATCTATGGACATAGGAGATCTTTCCATCTTCTGATATCTTCTTCAATTTCTTTCTTCAGAGACTTGAAGTTGTTTGTTTGTTTGTTTGTTTGTTTTTCCCAAACAGGTCTTCCATTAGCTTGGTTAGAGTCACACCAAGGTGCTTTATGTTATTAGTGGCTATTGTGAAGGGTATAGCTTCCCTACTTTCTTTCTCAGGCCTTTTTCTTTCCTATATAGGAGTGTTACTGATTTTTTTGAGTTAATTTTTTATCCAGCCACTTTACTGAAGGTGTTTATTAGCTGAAAGAGTTCTCTGGTTGAATTTTTGGGGTCACTCATGTATACCATCATATCATCTGCAAATAGTAATACATTGACTTCTTCCTTACTGATTTGTATCCCCTTATCTATTTTATTGGTTTTATTGCTCTAGCTAGGACTTCAAGTACTATATTGAAGAGAAATGGAGAGATTAGGCATCCTTACCTTGTCCCTGATTTCAGTGGGATTGATTTAAGTTTCTCTCCATTTAGTTTGATGTTGGCTATAGGCTTGCTGTATATTTCTTTTACTATGTTTAATCAATAAGTGGGAACTCATGAAATTGAAAAGATTCTGTAAAGCAAAGGACACTGTCATCAGAACAAAACGACAGCCTATAGTCTGGGAAAGGATATTCACAAACCCTACATCTGACAGGGGGCTAATATCTAGTATATAAAAAGAACTCAAGAAGTTAAAAAACAACAAATCAAAGTAATAAAGAATGGGATACAGAGCTAAATGGAGAATTCTCTATAGAGGAATATCGAATGGCAGAGAAACACTTAAAGAAATGATCAACATCCTTACTCATCAGTGAAATGGAAATCAAAACGACCCTGAGATTTCACCTTATAACCATCAGAATGGCTAAGATCAAAACTCAAGTGACAACACATGCTGGAGAGGATGTGGAGAAAGGGAAACCCTCCTCCACTGCTGGTGAGAATGTAAACTTGTACAACCACTTTGAATATCAACTTGGTGATTTCTCAGACAATTAGGAATAGTGCTACGTCAAGATCCAGCAATACCACTCCTAGGCATATATCCAAAAGATGCTCAAGTACACAACAAGGACATTTGTTCAACCATGTTTGTAGCAGCTATTTGCAGATGATAGCCAGGACCTGGAAACAACCAGATGTCCATATAGAATAGATGAATAGATACAGAAATTATGGTTCTTTTACACAATGAATTAACTCAGCAATTAAAAAAAAAAAGGAAATCATGAGATTTGTAGGCAAATGGTGGGAACTAGAAAGGATCATCCTGAGTGAGGTGTTCCAAAAGCAGAAAGACACACATGGTATATACTCACTTATAAGTGGATATTAGACATATAACATAGAATAAACATACTAAAATCTGTACAACTAAGGAACCTAAGCAAGAAAGAGGACCCTAGAGAAGATGCTAAATCCTCACTCAGAAAGGCAAATGGGATGGACATTGGGAGATGGAGAAAACAGTGACCAGGACAGGAGCCTACCAGAGAGGGCCCCTGAAAGACTACCGAGCAGGGAATCAAAACAGATACTGAGGCTCATAGCCAAACTTTGGGGAGAGTGCAGGGAATTTTATGAAAGATGTGGGAGATAGAAAGACCTGGAGGGGACAAAGTTCCATAAGAAGAGCAACAGAACCTAATCATCTAGGCCCAGGAGTCTTTTATGAGACTGATACTCCAACCAAGGACAATGAATGAGATAACCTAGAATCCCTGCACAGATGTAGCCCATGGCAGCTCTGTATCCAGGTGGGTACCCTAGTAAGGGGAACAGGGACTGCCTCTGACATAAACTCAGTGGCTGGCTCTTTGTTCACTTCTCCCTGATAGGGGAGCAGCTTTACCAGGCCACAGAGGAAGACAATGCAGCCAGTCCTGATGAGACCTGATAAGCTAGCGTCAAATGGAAGGGGAGGAGGACCTCCCCTATCAGTGGACTTGGAGAGGGCGTGGGAAGAGAGGAAGAGGGAGGGTTGGATTGGGAGGGACTGAGGAAGGGAGATACAGCTAGGATACAAAGTGAATAAACTGTAATTAATATTAAAAAAAGAAAAAATGAAAAGAAATGCTGTGTAGGCCTGGCAAGATGTGTCAGTGAGTGAGGGCACTTATTCCCAAACATGATGACCTGAATTTTATTACAAGGAGACACAAAGTCGAAGGAGAGAACAAATTTTCAAAAGTTATTCTCTGACCTCCACATTTGTGCCATGGCATGCCCCAGTTGCCTTTTATAAGACTCAATAAATAAGTATAAAAAGTAAATATTAAAAATGAAATAGAATACTTCTTAATGTCAATATTACATAGAAAATTCAGAAAGTATTTTTGTTCTTATTCCATTGTGGCATATAATGAATGAAAGTAGGTGAGAGCATATGGGAATATGAATGTGGTGCTTTGAAAAATTAGAAATATTATATACATGTGTATGTTTCTGTTATTATTATTGTTGTTGTTGTTGTTATTTTTGCTTTGTCTGATGTGGCAAATTTGAATAAGTTTCATTCAGCTTCATAACATGGCTTTTTAAGTTTCTTATTTTATAAGTTTTACCAAATTTTGTTAGCTTCAGCGAGGCCTTAGCAAGATGAATATGACTAAGCATCATTCTATTCCAAAAGTTACTGGGTAGAGATGATAACGGAGGATAGATTGTGAGAATCTTGGGAGAAAAAAGACTACTCTGAAAACAATCTGATCTCATTACAATGGCAGAGTCTAGGATGATTCAGGTGATTGTTGGGGGCTAATTTGTTGTTGTGGCTAAAATCTGTAAAACATGTCTCAGTGTAAGCCACTAGGGTTTATATGTACCATGTGCATGCAGTAGCTTATGGAAGCCAGAAGAGGGCATCAGATACTGTCAGAAAGAGACTTATATGGGCAGCTATAAGCCACCCATGTTTGCTGGGAACAGAACCTGAGTCCTCTGCAAGAGCAGGAAACAAGTATTCTTAACCACTGAGCTGTCCTCCCTCCAGGCTCTCGTGAATTTGGTACTAATGACTCCCTCAGTGAGTCAAGAAACCCAAGAATGGGCTAAGGAGATACCTCAGTCAATAAAGTCCCAACTGTGCAAACATGAAGGTGTAAATTTGAAACCCAGGAACATATAAAAGCCTGTTGTTGTGATATGCATCTGTTACCCCAGTGCTGGGGATTAGAGACTAGTATATCCCCAGAGCTAACTGCCAAGCCAAAAAAGGCAATTGATAAATCCCAATTTAGTGTTAAACTTTTTCTTAAAAAAATTATGGAAGACATCATACACATTAGACACAGGGCCCAAAGAACTGTGACCTGGAACTGACCTGAAAGCTGCCTCCAGGAAAGTTCTAGCTTTCATCATACCTGAAGGTGTCCTGCAAACTTCCAAAGGAGAGAAGCAACCAACAAACAGTCCTACCCAGCTATGATGCGGATGAACTACAACAATGGCCAGCTTGGCGTGATAATCCTAAGGGAACAATACTGACACATATGCCTTGAGAGCAACAACAGCTCTCTACTTTGCCTTAAGACCAGGGCAGCAAGACTCAAACCGTGGCTGTTACTGGAAACCTAATCAACTACTAACAGCTAGTAAAGTCAGGGTGGATCTTGGAGGAGAACCTACAACTTCTACTCTATCAAATCAACATATTGCATAACTCTATCCTAGATGTTTGTTCTTATACCTGCAGATAAGAAAATCTTTGCCCTGTTTAAAGGAAACTTCTCCATACAACAGATGAAGACCATTATAAAAAACCAAAGCTAATCAAAATTCAGACTCATGGAGCCCATTCACAATGGATACATCTATAAAACTCTCATGTACCTCAGGGAACAGTGTGGAAGAGCAAGGAGATGTTAAGAGCCAGAGGATCAGGGGGATTTCTGGGAGATTATGTCTTAGCAAGGTCAGAAGCTACACATAAAATATCTTCCCACCATGACTGCCTAAACATGAAATGAACCAGGACAATAACAATAGACTTGCCAAAGTGGATGGAGTTGGTGTTGGAAGCCCAGGATTATCAAACCTACACTAAAAAACACAGAAAACTAAATAGTTCCGATAACATGAGAAATTGTCATGTCCATGAAACAGCACTCCAATTGGTTGCCCAATACAAATCGTCATTCTTGAAAACATGCATATGAGTAAGAGTGTTCAGACTGAGCAGATTATATTTAGAAATATATATATGTTATTTAGTTATGCATATATTCATGTAGCAATATTTTTAAAATTTGGCAAGAATTTGAAAGTGAACAGGGTGGGGGAGGTAAATCAGAGGGCCTAAAGTGAAAAACAGGAAGGGAGAAATGATATAATTATATCAGAACCTCAAAAAAAAAGAAAAGATTGAAAATAAAACAAGATAAAGAAGGAGAAAAGAAGGCACCTTCCCAATATCAGTCACTAGCCTTCGCATTCTTAGACATCTATGGGTTTGTCCTTGAACACACAGATGTATAACATGTGTATACACACACACACACACATACACACACACACACACACACGCACGCACTGCAATAAAAAAAATAAAAAAACAGAAACCCAACTGTAAAGAAACTTTGGTTCAAGAGATTATTAGCTGTAGGTGGTCATCCACTGCTGTTTGTGGAATCACTCTTCTCTCCTGATCCTGAAGTTTGAAAGCTCAAGCTGGATTGTGATAAGAAAATATAGCTGTTCCCTTTCTCTGTTTTCTCTCTGTGCTTACAGTTTTCCCAGAGAGTTGCTAGTTTAGTTAGGAGAAATGAAAACACCTCCACCTCAGTGTCTCAAGAACAGCAGTTATTTGGTTGGCACTCCAGGTAAACTGCTAATCCTCACAAGAGTAACCATGGAAATGGGTGTCATAGAAACCAGTTAGAGACCCATTTTATGCTACTGCATACATGTGTGTCAGAAAGCAATTTACATATGTATCACTCTATCAGAAGACTCTTCGCTATAAAACTAAGTATAATGTTTATGGACAATTTGACCTAAATAGCCAGTAAGCAATCAGAATAAAAAGTTCACGGTAAATCAATACTTATGATGTAATAAGTAGAACTTTATATGTTCAACAGAAGCCTGTAAGCTTTATTAACAAGAACATTCACTTATAGTCTCATCTATTAGCTTTATTGCTACATTGATTGGGAAACTCTAATAAAACCTTGTTGAGACTTTATAATCAAATAAAATGTAATGACAAATGAATTGCATAACATGTAGGCGTGATGGGTGTTGACAATAATTTAACAACTGCAGCAAATGCATTTAATCAATAAGTGGACAGTATCTTGTGTTGAGGGGATATATATGTGTGTATATATATATATTATATGTATATATTATATATATTTATATATATTATATATATACAGATAATATATACATATATTATCTGTACATATATATTATCTGTAGGAAATAAGCAGTACAAAATCTGGTAATTAAGTAATGATTGGGGTAGTAAAGCATACTTAATGGGAAAAGATGCATTGGAGTTGGGCCAGAATGATGAAAGTAAAAAAGACTGATTAGGAGAAAAGAAAGGCATTTGAATACATGAAGCAGAAAGTCCACAGATAGTTAACAGACTGGGAAGAGATTATTGAATAACAAAAAAAAAGAAGATTAATGAAAAAAACTTAGAATGTGTACTTAAGGGAAGCAGGTGAATTAAAAAGATCAGAAAACTAATGTGGTTATTAATAAGTCTCAGAGGGGAAAGGCAGAGTATAGAAAGACAGGAGCAACTTGTTAGGAAGGGGAAAAATGAAATTAAAACAATACTGAAAATCCCCTTTGCAAACATTACTTTAACAGAGGATTTGAAAACAAATAGTGGATGATACAAACATGGCTGAGACATAGGAGTCAGGCTGAGGCATTAAAACCCAGACTGCAGCAGACACTTCGAAACTGGGAAAACCACTGTCACTGGGCTTTGTCACCGAGAAGTTTACTCCTGGTTTCATACTTCAGCAAAACTGGTTCAGAAATACAAGCTAGGCAACCTGCTGCGGGATTTAAAAATTGTAGTCGAACCACAAGAAATTGAAAGAAATTGAATTATCTGAATGGGAACCAGGAAAACATGCAGGAACAAAACCATGAAATTATAGGAAAACCTTTCGAAAGTCTGTTTGCAATTATGTAGCCATTCTTATAAACCACACACACACACACACACACACACACACACACACTTAAACATATGGAAAAACCCTCAGATTTCTGATGTAATCAAAATTATGCAAATTTAACCTCTAACATTAAAATTGCATTCTATTTTAATATCAAAATATTTAAGTGTTACTTCCTTTTCTGAGATTTTAACATAGTTATATAATTTCCTTTTTCCCAAACCTTCCCATGGTCAAACAACTCTCTTTCAAATTCTTGGCCACATTTTCTCTAATTGTCATGCTTTATGTTTGTTTGTGTGCATGTGTGCATGTGTAGGTGCATGTGCATGTATGTATTTTGTGTTTGTGTTTTGTGTTTGGGTTTCAATGATTGTATCTGTATTCTTAAACACAAGAGAAGGGAAAAAAAGCCATGGCTGCCTAGACATGAGCCAAAGAATGAAGACACCAATAGACATGCTTACTTGGACAGGGCCCTAGGCCTCAGGCCAACATAAGGAGCTATAGAAATTGTGGTACTTTTACACAATGAAATACTACTCAGCAATTAAAAACAAGGAAATCATGAAATTTGCAGGTAAATTGTGGAATCTAGAAAAGATCATCCTGAGTGAGTTATCCCAGGAGCAGAAAGACACACATGGTATATACTCACTTATAAGTGGATACTAGACCTATAAGATAAGATAAACATACTAAAATCTGTACACCTAAAGAAGATAAACAAGAAAGAGGACCCTGTGTAAGATGATCAATCCTCACTTAGAAAGACAAATGGGATGGACATTGGAAGTAGGAGTTGAAGGGGGAGTTAGTATGACGTGGAGGACAGGAGCTCCACAAGGACCAAATATATCTAGGCACAGGGTTTTTCTATGAGACTGTTTCTCCAACGAAGGACCATTCATGGATATAACCTAGAACCCATGTTCAGATGTAGCCCATGGTAGCTCAGTGTCCAAGTGGTTGCCCTAGTAAAGGGAACAAGGACTATTTCTGACATGAACTCAATGGTGGGCTCTTTGACCTTTTCCCCCCACCCCCAATGGGGGAGCAGCCTTGCTAGGCCACAGAGGAGGACATTGTAACCATCCTGAAGATATCTGATAAGCTAGGGTCAGATGGAAAGGGAGGAGGTCCTCCCTTATCAGTGGACTTGGAAAGGGGCAGGGAGGAGAGGAGGGAGGGAGGAGAAGGGGGAGGGAGAATGGGATTGGGAGGGAATGAGGTAGGGGGCCACAGCTGTGATACAAAGTAAAGAACCCGCGATTAATATAAAAAAATAAAAATTATAAAAAATATAAAAAAATACTGGGAGGAAAAGAAATAGTTTTCCCCAGGTAAAAGTGCACCAACCCTTTATCCAATACCAAATGGCCGCTCTGTAAACATAAATACAAGTAACATAACATGGACTAAACATGAACTTTTACGTATGTGGGTGTATCTGTGTATGTGTATGGGCACACGTGTGGGTGTTTGCAGAGACTAGAAATGGGCATCAGAATCCTTGGAGTTGTGGTCACAGAATGTTGTGAGCCTCCTGGTATGGTACTATGAATCAAACTCCAGGCCTTGGTACTATGAATCAAACCCAGCAAACATTCTTACTGAGGAGCCATCCTCCAGCTCCTGAATTTTTAATTCTGATTTTTATCTTATTATGAATTTACAAGATAAAATGCGTATTTCTGAGATGTGATGCTATTTTAAGACTCTATCCTTGTGGTGTAGCTCAGTGTGGAACTCTTGCCTATACACGTGAATAAATGTGGAGTGATTAAACAGCTAATTAACAAATCTATCAAAGAAATATCCAGCATTTTTTGTAGAGAGAGTGTCTGAAATTTGTATTTTTAGTAATTTAAAACACAGTCTAAAATATTATTATCTGCACCATCTTCTGCAATAATCTCAAATATACATTCTTTCTATCTAACTTCACACCAGTTAACCAACATACCTCTATGCAGTCATTTTCACTACCACCTCTGCTGATGGCAGCCACTTTTCTGGAGTCCATTCAGTGGATTCAACTTGTAAGGTCTATAACATGTACAATGGGATTGGATGGTGTTTAGTACAATTCAGCACCTCCCAGATTCATCACGTCCTGAAAAGACAGAAACTCTTCTTTTAAAATCTGAATAAGGAATAGGCCTATAACAAAATGAATAAATAAATATTAAAATTTAAAAAAAGACCTGTATGTTTTTTCTGAGGGAAGATGTGCTCAGTGCTAACTTTAATGTGACCTGTACTCACAGCCCTTTAGAGGGATTGAAAGTTTAATACAGTCTCTCAGATGGATTTTCAGAAATAATATTTCTAAATGATGTGGTGGGATAACATTAAATTGCTCATCAAACTCTGTACTTCCACCATACGTGATGTAATTTTTGGCAATAGTGATCCAAGTTCCTTGTATTCCCCCTTCATCTTTTCTAACTTCTTAAATATTTAAAAATTGTATATAATTTTCAAGCCTTTTTTCTTATTCCAAGATGCCAGGCAAACATGGAAGGAGGTAATACAGAGGAAAGGGGATGAATTGAGACAGACTTTAAACTGTCAAAAGAATAAAACTTAGTGATTCCCTACAGGAGACAAAATGTGCTATCAACTATGGAATACTTAACTTCTAATCTCAGAATCATCAAATAGACAAGCCAGCCAGCCTCTGGGTTTTCTTATATGCAGTTACTAGCTTTTGCACAAGGAATCTCAGCTAACTTAATACTATTCCTTTAAAAAAAAAAAAAAAAGCCCTAGGTAATGACTTGAATCTCTAAGACTATGTACCTAGTACAAACCAGAGAACTTTAGGTTGTTTGTTTGTTTTCTTTTCCCAAGTATAGACCACATAAAAGGCACATACTCCAGTGATTTTTAGAGCAAATGCCACTGAAGAAGCAAGAGGAGCTCAAAGTTGGAAGACTCCGGGAATGGTGAAGCTACACTGAGGAGAATACAGTTGTTTCTCCCATGCTCCTTTGGGTCTTAGATTTTTCTACATCATTTCTCTTAATTCAGAAGAATGAGGATTTTGGTGTCACTGATAACATTAATCCAACTGCCAGCAGAATTTGCCTTTGATATAAGCAGGGGCATGAAGACCTGCTTCGACCTCAATCTCTAGCTCAGGCCTGTTCAAACCATGCAGTATTTTGTGTGTTATGTCTCTTCACCTTTGCACCTCATACTGGTCTGCTGACCAAAAATTTCACTCTGTATTTGAACCCAAAAATAATATCCCTGTTTTAAACCTTCTTGATCTATCTTCCCAATTAAGTGTCCATGTTGCCATTCCATGTCTATTGTACAAATTTAATGTTTACTATCTTGACCTTAAGCTGCCCACACATTTAGGGGGGTTGGGAAATATTATGTCTATGCTTTGATAACACATAATGAGAAAGGACTAATGAGAAAGGACAAAAAAAGGAGAATTTAGTGTTATATTGTGTGAAGAAAAAAGAGAGAGAAAAAAAGTGTGAGAGATATTAGAAAGAAAAGTAACACTGACTGTCCATGAGTCAAAGAGTTAAATTAAATTCATTTGTATTTGCCAAACTGGAAATAGTTCAGTGTTTAAAGTTATTTGCAATCCAATAGTTTCATTTTATTGAAAATAATTTTTTTCAAATAATGTATCTTGATCGCAGTTAGCTCTCTCTCAGCTCCTTGCAGTTTTGCCTCACTTCCCTTCTCATCTGGATCCACACTTTTCTGTCTCTCATTAAAAAATAAAAACAAACAAAAAAACGAAACAGGGCTGAAGAGATGGTTCAGTAGTTAAGAACATTGGTTCTTCTTCCAGAGGTCCTGAGTTCAATTCCCAACAACCACATGGAGGCTTTCAACATCTGTAATGGAATATGATCCTTTCTACTGCTGTGCATGAAAACAGTGTTCATATACATAAAATAATTAAATTAAAAAAACAGGATTCTCAAGGATAATGATAAAATATAATGGGAAAAGACAAAAATTAACATATCCAGATAGGAAAAAACAAACAGAAAGAAAAGAGCAAAAGAGGCACAGTAAACAGAGAGATGCAGATGTGCACTTAGTTGAACACTCAGGGACCCATGTAAGGCTAAGTATTCTGATGTCTCACACCATAACGTCTGGCTGTGTGTCCCTGTATCTGTTCCTATCTGTTGCTGGAGCTTCTCATATGATGGCAGAACAAGGCACACTCATCTATGAAGATATGAGGATAGCAGAATGTCATCAAGACAAATTTTATTACTGCATTTCTGTGCTTTTTAGAACAGTAGTATTTGGTTTTACCCGAGGTCCCTGAGGTATCTAATCTCATGCTCTTGGTCAATCAATTTGTGTCTGCTCTTGGTTAAATACCATAGAGTGGGTCTTAAGTCAAATTAGATATTGGTTGTTTATTCCCACAACATGCATTTCATTTCATTACAGATTTTTGATGCATCATAATGCATTCCCAAATATTTCACTAACATTTCTCTGCAACACTTCTTCTCCTTCAAATCATTTGGACTGTGAATTGTTTTTATTCCTGGAACTACAGGGAAGAACTCCAAACATTGATTGATAGACTCTACACATGTTTCTACAAAGTGCAGCTGTCAGGCAGGTACGAATTCAAATATGATATCAAAAGATTACTTTGATTTTTGCCTTTCAGAAGAGTTGTTTACAATTGGTTATATATACCATTAAAAGTCCCATTACTGTTTTATGGGGTTAGAACGATTGACATGGCTTTTAGGCATGCTTAGCATAATTCCAGAAGACGCACCTTCACTTTCCAACACCCAAATTGTGAGGCTCACAGTCTCCTACAACTTTAGCTTTAGAGATTCAACACTTTAAATTTAATTAGTTGAGCAAGTTCAATGAGAGACCTCACTCTCTACTCAAAAAGCCTCATTACCTCTAATTTTGACCTAAAATTAAATATAAAATCTATAGGTCGCAATGTCTGGTTTGTTCAGGTTTATGAAGTAGAAGCACTAGAAAAATGGTACCAGAAATTTCACAGCCAGGATGGAATAAAACTGACTTAGTTCTAAAAATATCTTGACTGAAGGAAGCATTTATAAAAAGTGAGTACATTATGTATTTTAATCTGTACATCGAGTCTTCAGCATCTCATCTCCAGAACTTATTAGCATATAAGATGGATATAAAACATTCACTATATATATTCTGCAGCTCAGGTAATGTAGCACAGTGCTGACAGATTCACAAAGGGGATGGCAAATGAAGTCTGTCTTAATGCAAACAACAGAAAGAAGAAAACTTCATTAATTTTATCTCACTTAACAGATCTAAAATAAAATATTTACAAATCATACCATTTCACCAGTTTGATGATGTGCTGTTCCCACAATTGGTTTATCTTTATAAATTCATAATATAGCAAACTTGGGACCTAATGTCTAGTTTTCACTAAATACACACTAAAATTTGATGAAATTAAACCATTGCTAAAATGCAACTTAAAATAATATGCAAATTAAGTAATGATGGTAGATTATTAGTACATTACAGATTACAAGAGAATCTTAAAATTTTAGGATAGGCATTGTTTAGTTGTTGGTATTTTAATTTAACTTAAAGACATACATCTATGAGCTTCTAATTATTGAATGTGATTGCTCTAAATGCCCCTTATTTCTCAATTGCTCTTGTTATTTTGTTTTGTGCAGAAACAGAATTTTCCTGGGAGACATGACATAAACATGCCTACTCACCCCAAGAAATGAATCTACCACAGCCCAGGGTAATTATTTCACTTCAGTCTGACTTGGTTAACCAATATTTTTTCACTGGGATTGTAACAGGAGTATACGTGAGGGGTTACTTACAACAGCAGAAATGACTCAAAACAGTTGCTTCTGGAACAGCCATCTGCAATATCGATGGTAACTCAGACAACCTGCATCCTTTGAGCTCTCTCCACAACTGGAAAGGAGCTTGATAGGTGAAGGGTCCTCTTCCATTGAGGCTAGGCAGAATCTCAGCTCTTACTGTTTACTCTTTCGATAAAGTGGGTAGGGATCTTGGAAAAGCTTTCAAGTTTCAGCTTTCCAAGATCTGGTATTTCCTTACCTCCTGTGTCTCCTAAGCGTCCCTTTCCCTCCCAGAGAGAATCAGGAAATTCTACAGGAAATTCTATAAAACACAAACGTATTCTGTGTGTTCACTACAGCCTGAGGTAACGGAGTGAGTGCTGCCTCTGTTGCCTTTAGCAGGGAGACATAGAATCAGTCTTCAGGCATTTGCATTGTTCCTTCACCGTTTTTGAAAATAGTGTGAAAATGTTCCTCATATTTCATGCCAGAATACAGTAATCATTTGCAAATGATAAAATGTAACTTCAAGAATTAATAAAAATACATAAAAACAGGTGAATTTACATTATTATGTTTACTATTCTTAACTAACAGTATCAAAACACAAGAGGATAAAATAGAAGCACAGGAAGGAGATGAAGAAAGAGGCTACAGCTGGGATAAAATGTGCGTAAATAATAATGAAGAAAAATTTAATGTAATCCATGGCAGTTTAGTGTCATAGTGGGTTCCATAGTAATGGGAAGAGGGACTGCCTCTGACACAATCTGATAGGCCTGCTCTTTGATCATCTCCCCCTGAGAGCAGTCTTACCAGGCCACAGAAGATGACAATGCAGCCACTCCTGATGTGATCTGATAGACTAAGATCAGAAAGAAGTAGAGGAGGACCTCCCCTATCAGTGGACTTGGGGAGGGGCATGCATGAAGAAGGGGGAGGGAAGGTGGGATCTGAAGGGGAGGAGGGAGGGGCTTATGGGGGGATACAAAGTGAATAAAATGTAAAAAAATAAAAATTAAAAAAATTAAAAAAGAACAATGATGAGTGGAAAAAAAAAACAAACAAAACAAAAAACAACGAATTTCAAGTCCTTAGCTCAATTACCTCTCAGTGTAAAACAGAAAAATAAGGACAAGTATGGCTATGGTAATTAATTTTTTAATTAAATTATATTTATTAATTATAATTTATTTACTTTGTATCCCAGCTGTAGTCCCTTTCCTCATCCCCTTCCAATCCTACTCTTCCTCCCTCTTCTCATCCCTTACCTTCCCCTAGTCCACTGATAGGGGAGATCTTCCTCCCCTTCCATCTGACCTTAGTCTATCAGGTCTCATCAGGGCTGGCTCCATTGTCTTATTCTGTTGCCTGACAAGGTGGTACCCTGGGAGGGGGTGATCAGATTGCCTGCCACTGAGTTCTTGTCAGAGGCAGTCCCTGCTCCTATTACTAGGGAACCCACTTAGACACTGAGCTGCCACAAGCTATATCTGTGCAGAGATTCTAGATTATCTCCATGTATAATGTTTGTTTGGATTATCAGTATCAGGAAAGACCCCTATGCCCAGATTATGTTGTTCCGTTGCTCTTGTTCTGGAACTCCTGTCCCCTCCAGATCTTTCATCCCCCCATTCTTTCATAAAATTCCTGCACTCTGCCCAAAGTTTGGTTATGAGTTTCAGCATATGCTTTAATACCCTGCTGGGTAGAGTCTTTCAGAGGTCCTCTCTGGTAGGCTCCTGTCCTGTTCCCTGTTTTCTCCCTCTTCCGATGTCCATCCCAATTGCCTTTCTGAATGAGGATTTAGCATTTTCTCCCGGGTCCTCCTTCTTGCTTAGCTTCTTTAGTATGTTTATCCTATGTTATATGTCTAATATCCACTTATAAGTGAGTATATACCATGTGAGTCTTTTTGCTTCTGAAATATGTCACTCAGGATGATCTTTTCTATTTCCCACCATTTGCCTGCAAATTTCATGATAGCCTTGTTTTTAATTGCTGAATAGTATTCTATTGTGTCAATGAACCAGAATTTCTGTATCCATTTCTCAGTTTAGGGACATATAGAGCTGGTTCTCTGGGAAAAATCAACAAGATGGACAAACCCTTAGTCAAACTAACTAAAAGGCAGAGAGAAATTATCCAAATCAGCAAAATCAAAAATGAAAAAGAGGACATAACAACAGACACAGAGGAAATCCAAACAATCATTAGGTCTTACCACAAAAGCCTATATGCCACAAAAAATTGAAAATCTAAATAAAAGGGACAATTTTCTTTTTCTTTTTTTTTTTGACAATTTTCTTGATTGAGTCTATTTAGCAAAATTAAAACAAGATCAGGTAAATAGATTAAATAGTTCTATATCCACCAAGGAAATAGAAGCAGGCATCAAAGTCTCCCTTCCAAAAACAAAAACAAAAAACTCAGAACCAGATGGTTTCAGTGCAGCATTCTACCAGACCTTCAAAGAAGAGCTAACTCCAATTCTCTTCAAACTATTACACAAAATAGAAACAGAAGGATCATTACCAAACTTATCCTATGAGGTCACAGTCACTTTGATACCTAAGCCACACAAAAACCCAACAAAAAAAAGAGAACTTCAGACGTATCTCTCTAATCAACATTGATGCAAAACTACTCAACAAAATACTTACAAACCGAACACGTGAATACTTACAAAAGAACACGTGAAAGAAATCATACACCAAGACCAAGTAGGCTTCATCCCTGGCATGCAGGGGTGGTTCAGTATCCATCAATGCAATCCACCATACAAACAAACTGAAGAAGAAAAACCACATTATCATCTCCTTAGAGGCTCAAAAAGCATGTGACAAAATCCAACATCCATTCATGTTTAAAGTCTTGGAGACATCAGGGATACAAGGCACATACCTAAACATAGTAAAGACAATATACAGGAAGCCTATAGCCAACATCAAACTAAATGGAGAGAAACTTAAACCAGTCCCACCGAAATAAGGGACAAGGCAAGACTGCCTATTCTCTCCATATCTCTTCAACATAGTACTTGAACTCCTAGCTAGAGCAATAAGACAACTAAAGATCAAGAGGATACAAATAGGAAAGGAAGAAGTCAAAGTATCACTATTTGCAAGAGTAGAGGTCTGATCTCTGATATTAGAAGTAAATTGGGACTTTGTACCGATGTTCATTTAGGTGTCATCCACCCAAAGAGCATCAGACCCGACCGATACCTTTTTCTCAGAGGCGGGACCTGGGGCATCAACCCGCATGCAACCAGACATGCTCTTCTCTGGGTCGAAAGCGGCTGACCCTGAATGCAGTGCTTAGCCTCGCATCCTGAGCATAACACTGATGCGTCTAAAACAAAAAGGGGGAACTGTAGAGAGCTGCAGAATGCTATGCCTTAAAGATGGAGCTGGTTTCTGCCTTCCACCTTCCCGATGGTGAGTGCTCTCTGTCACAAACAACTCCACATTTGGCCAAGGCTGAGGATCTGGCTTGCTTCCATGTATGTGGACCTATCTGCATTGTCCACGTGGCATGCCTGGGTTGGCTACCCAGAGGCTATTTAAGCTGTGGGCTGGCTTTCCCCAGGGTCCGAGGATTGTTCAAGGTTCCTGAATAAACTGCATTGAAAAAAAAAATGTTAACTCAAAAAAAAAAAAAAAAATCAGTAGCCCTTTGTATACCAAAGACAAAAGGCCTGAGGAAGAAATTAGGGAAACTACTCTCTTCAAAAATGGCCATCCTGCCAAAAGCAAGCTACAGATTCAATGTAATTCCCATCAAAGTACCAGCATAATTAATTATAGAACTTGAAAGAACAACTCTCAATTTCATATGCAAAAATAAAAAAATACGGAACTGCTAATACAATCCTGTATAACAAGAGATCATCTGGAGATATCTAAATCCCTGATCTCAAGCTGTACTACAGAGCAATAGTAATAATAATTGCATAGCTGGCATAGAAGCAGAATAGTGGATCAATGGAATTGAATAGAAGACCCAGAAATAAACCCACACAACTGTGGATACTTGATGTTTGACAAAGATGCGAAAACCATACAATGGAAAATTTGATAGTTAATTTTATGCTTCAACTTAACTGGACCATGATAAAGATTCAGGTCTGCTTTCATTTATACTTTACTCTAAAGGTACATTTTTCAAGACATCGTTAAAACTGATAAGTGGGTAACTATTTGTGATTATCCTCTATAATTTATAAATTGAAGTTCTTTAGACAAACGAGTGAAGCTGAATGAAAAGAGAAATAATTTCTTCATAGAATTTCTGCTTAAGTATCTTGCTTTTGAACTCAGAAGTGTAACAATCACTCTTATTTGAACCATCAGCCTGCCAGCTTGCCCTACTGAGTTTAAGCTTACCCCCCAGAAGAACTTTAGAATAAAATCAGCTAATTTCTTAAAATAAATCTCTACCTATCCATGTGTCAGTTTTCATTTATGTATGCACCTGATATCTATCCAGAGTTCATTTTCTCTGAATATCCTGGGTAATATGATCACAGTATCAAAAAGAATATGGACATCAACCAAGTTACAATTAAGCATAAAACAAAATCGGGCACCACTGTTTCTTATGAGTCGATCCCTCATTTTTGATCAAATCTTTTTATGGAAAGACATCTCTATCAAGACCCTCACCCATTAAGTTGTCATTAAGAAAGGTCATTGTCTCCTTGTTAACTGATTTTATGGTACCACAGGCAACATGTCATGCTGCCCAGATTATGATTTGATTTTTTTGAATATTTTTCTCCACCTCCTAGGCTCCAGTCATTTGTGTATTACTTGAAAATCACCTGAGATAATTGCACATTGGATCAGAAATGAACCCTTGATCAAACAAAGCATGGATGGTTTACTTTCTGAGGATATGATGGTCAGTTTAGTTAAACTTTGGTTACCTCTGACAGTCTTCTTGTAAATGAAGAGAAAAATAACTTCAGGGAAAAGGGAAACAGGGATAAAAGAAACATGAAAAATAAAGCAAAGAAAGCCACTCTTTATACAAAAAGACCAAAAAAAAAAAAAAAAAAAAAAAAAAAAAAAAAAAAAACCTAAGATCAAACTAAAATCAATGGTAACCTGATTCAGTTGCTAAGGGTTTTATGAAATGGATCAATAGTGTTGGACGAAATTCCTACCTCTTTTCATCTTTCTTCAACTTCATTATCTTCTTCTTCAAGCTTAACTGAGTGACTTATTCACAAAAGCTATGAGAAAAACAGGCAACTGGTTCTTCTTGATAAAATCAACTATCATTTGTCTGTTCTTTGATGTCTATTTGTGTAATCTTAAACATTCTAGACAAACGAAATCAATGTCTTTGCTTTTCATTCAGTGACATTGCAGAAATCATATCATCACTTCCCTGATGAAACTGACTGTATTACTCACAAAGAATTCAGAGTATGTCAAAATACAGGTTTTGCTTGTTTTATTTAGGGACAGAAGAATAAAGGTTCATAAACTAAATTGTAAAAAATGCTCATATTTGTCAAAATGATTCAAAGTTTGAAATATAATTTAAAATAATTAATGTGGTAAACTTCTTAAGTAAAACATGGAATTATCTGTAACTAAACATAGTAATATTTTACGTAGGTGTTTGAGGTGAAGTATACTACTAAATACATTTTAACCAGGCTTCTGGACCATTGCCAACCTTAGCCAACAGAAGAGGACATTTCCCAGCTGCACTGTGGGAGCTCACTGAGTAAGCATAAGGTCATACCCTGTGACTGTGGAGACTCGGGTTTATGAGATCTAAAGTCAATACCCCAAGCAATTACTCAGCTTATCTGTTGCTTCAGTTTAATCAAGAAACTGTTTGTATAGTCTGCCTGACAGTGACCCAGACTTCCACTAAATAGAAGTTTGGGTCAGGAATAATCTTTTCTGTCCCTGATATAGGCTTGCTTTTATCACAAAAGTTCAGACAAACTTGGCTCTTCTTTAGAGAAATGTTACATCTCAAGAGTGATAGTAAAAATTAAAAAAAAAAAATGTGTTTTTCATGGCTATACTACCCAAAACCAAAATATAAAAGAGAAAAAAATTGTAATTACTTATTTTATTAATTAAGTACCTAAGTGTCATAATGTACTGATTATGCAAAAATTAATCTGGGATGACATTGATATTTCAGACATGTATGACAAAACAGCTCATGAATGACTTGACTCTTATTTCATAGTATTTGCGATGAGGCTTACACTGTAATTTAATGCTAGAGAACTTTACTTACATGCTAGAACCCCCAGGTTTGATCCCTAGTGGTAGCAAATATAATTAGTAGTAATAATATCAATTCATCTGAAATTATATATATTTAATAGATTAGCATATGTAAGTCTCTTTAAAATGAGTAATAAATGCTTCTTCAATTTGCACATCAAACCTCCTCAGGAAATGTAGTAATTTGGGTGAAAATGGCTCTCAAAAACTCATAGGTTTGAATACTTGGTCCTTAGTTTGTAAAACTGTTGAGGAAGGATTAGGGGTTTGGCCTTTTTGGAGGAGGTGTCTCCCTGGAGACAGGCTTTAAGGTTTTAAAAATCTCCCACTAACCTTAGTGCACTCTCTGACTCCTGCTTACTATTTGAGAGATGTGAGTTTTCACCTTTTGTTCTTGCTGTCTGAGACCTGCTATGTCCACTCCAACATCATGGACTTTAACTTGCTGGGAATAGCACTGCTTAAACCTTTCTTCTGTAAGTTTTCTTGCTCATGATGTTCTACCACAGCAAAAGAAGAGTTACTAAGATAGAAGCAATGTTTACATTTCATGAAAAAGTAATTCTAAGAATGCATAGCTTTGGATACTTTCCCATTAAAAAAAAATCCAGTATTCACTGAGTCATTGTGATCTAAACTAAAATTAAGTACTTACACAGCACAACACTACTGAACAACAACTTGTTCATCCTCAACATATCTTTATTTATTTCTTCAGTATATGGCAATAGAGAATCGACTGTATTTCCTACAATTATTTAACTTGAATCTAATAGAAATATTCTTATTAGTCCTGAGTAAAACATCAGTATCAAAAATCTCATCTCAACTGCAATGCTCCATGGTTAATTTGGGTTAATTTGTTTATAAATGTGCCACAGAGACCTGTTCAGTGTATTTGTTCTTAGCACAGATAACCTCAGGTTATTCATCTCATAAATATCATCTATTAATGGGAATGGGACTTAGAGAATTGCTAACATATTATTTTATTTTTAACACTTTATTTTAGTTTTTGGAAATATATATAATTGCATCATTTCTTCTTTACTTTTCTCCTTGCAAACCTTCCCATGTAAACTCTCTCCTCTCTCAAATTCATGATCTCTCTTTCTATTCCTAAATATATAAATACTACCAATATAATGCAGAAAGAAGTGATAAAATGATAACCAGCTCCAAATGATACATCTACAACACAATCTAAGGCCCATGGATCATAGCACAGGGTGGGGTAGAAATATTTAAGAGTAGAGAAAAAGAAAGTTTGTTTTGAAACCACAGCTCCTAGAAATATCGTGAAGTTACATATGCTTTCTGTGGCTAAGGGCAAAGAGAAAAGAAATCACAGAAGAAAAGGATCATCAACTGTGAACTGTAACTGTATGGCATGCCTCACGGAACTATGCAACAGGTAATGAAAAAGGGTAGCAGAGTGATGACATACTGTAGGCTGTCTTTCTTCCTATTTCATTGTGTTTATCTTTGTTCTCCACCTTGCGTCTTTTGGAATTCCAACAATGTTTGGGGACTTTCAAGCTGCCTTGAAGAAGCTCCCATGAGCATGAATAAGGCAAAGAAGGGAAACTTGTGCACAAGGGATGATGATACCCAAACTAAGCCACAGGACAGTGGAGATCTCTGAGCCTAATTCAGTCCTTTCCTAGTTAGTGCACAAACTTACATCTTCCACAGTCTGTTACTCAGTTCCTAAAAGCTCTCCAATTCCCATGTGTGTCTCTGTAGCACCCGGCCACACCCCTTCACCTTTCCTTGCCTTGTATACTTAGTGCCTGTCTCTCCTCCTACTTTGAAATGGAAGACCATTCACCTGGCTCTTCTTCATTCATCTCCCTCTGAGCCTGGCATACAACAGGGGATCTATAACTTCTTTTTCATGAGTTAAAAGGTTACCCTTGCTGGACAATCTTAATGTCTCTAAAAGACCTTTTGTATTCAGTTAGAAAATGAAGCCTTCTTGTATATAATAAAGTTTTCCACAACACAAACAAAGGCCCTAGCTTTGTCTCTTAATTAGCAAGATATGTAGAATGCTCTGAGAAGGAAAGGAAAACTGTAGCTTCAATCAAGGCTCATGCATATATGCATTAATCGGATGGCCTGTTGTATAGAAGCTCACAGTGCTTCTGAGAGGGCAACAGCTGAAGTCAAGGAAACAGAAGGCAGAATTAACCCACTGCATAAAGCCATCTCTTCCCAAATGCCCCTTTCATTTCATTAGGTATTTTTCACAAAGCATAAGTTTTTAAAAAGTCCCTAAGCCATGAAAAATAACCCTTATTCATTAAACTATAAATGCTTTCGATGGGTGGTGGAAAAATGCTCTCATATGGAGCAGTGCTGTTTCTAGGATCTTTGATACTCACTGTTGTTGTTTGGCTTTACACTTGTAATATATGGTTCATTCTCTGTAGTTAATAGTGCCATACCACACCTAGGCATATATCCGAAAGGGGCTCAAGTATACAATAAAGACATTTGCTCAACCATGTTTGTAGCAGCTTTATTTGTAATAGCCAGAAGCTGGAAACAGCCCAGATGCCCCTCAACTGAAGAATGGATGCAGAAATTGTGGTACATCTACACAATGGAATATTACTCTGCAATGAAAAATAAGAAAATCGTGAAATTTGCAGGTAAATGGTGGGACCTGGAAAGGATCATCCTGAGTGAGCTGTCCCAGAAGCAGACATATATAAACTCACTCATATAGACATATAACGTAGGATAAACCTACAAAAATCTGTACATCTAAAGAAACTAATCAACAGAGAGGACCCTGACTTAAATGCTCAATCCCCATCCTGAAAGGCAAAGAGAATGGACATCAGAAGAAGAAGAAAACAGGAAACAACCTAGAAACCTGCCACAGAGGGCCTCTGAAAGGCTCTGCCCTGTAGACTATCAAAACAGATGCTGAGACTTATGGCCAACTGTTGGGCAGAGTACATGGAATCTTATCAAAGAAGTGGGAAATAGTAAGATCTGGAGAGGACAGGAACCCCACAAGGAGAGCAACAGAACAAGAAAGTTTGAACACAGGTGTCTTCCCAGAGACTCATACTCCAACCAAATACCAGACATGGAAATAACCTAGAACCCCTGCACAGATGTACCCCATGGCTGTTTAGTGTTCAAGTGAGTTACATACTAATGGGAAGAGGGACTGCCTCTGACATAATCTGATTGACCTGCTTTTTGATCACCTCCCCATGAGGGGGGGGGAGCAGCCTTACCAGGCCACAAAAGATGAAAATGCAGCCACTCCTGATGATATCTGATAGACTAAAGTCAGAAGGAAGGAAAGGAGGACCTCCCTTATCAGTGGACTTGGGGAGGGTATGTGTGAAGAACGGGAGGGGAGCGGGGATCAGGAGGGGAGAACAAAGTGGTTTATTGGGGGATAGAAAGTGAATAAAGTGTAATTAATAAAATAAAAAAGAAAGAAAGAGAAAACAAGACAGCAGCAAAAAAAAAAAAAAATAGTGTGGGAACAAAAACAGCAGTGTCTAGCAAAGAACGAAATAGGCCATTTCCAGTTTAATTAAAAAACACAGTGATTTGAGTAAGAATAGAACCCTCTGAGGACAGAAGAATGTCACAGAATGTTATCAGATGCAGCTTCTCAGAGGAAGAGGCAGATAGATAGAAACCTACAGGGTGGATGGGAGAATGTGACAAGTTACAGACAGTAGTCAAACATGCAGAATGCTCTACAGGGCATGGTGAGTTAGAGAAATATTGCCTGTTGAGTAGATCTCATAAAGAAGAGCAGATCAGAAGTGGTGGAAAGTACACAGGGAAATAGAGAATGATCAAAGTCAGATCAAGAGGTCCTTGAAAAGTGGGCCAAGAGTTTGCAATTCCTCCTGGAAGCATGAAGGAGCTATTAAAGTTCTTACATTAGGAGGCGATAGTATCCACTTTTCACTTTAGAACCATAGATGCAACTGGATGTAGGTAATGAAAAGGGATCACAGAGTTGAACACTAAGTTTAGATGCTGCGGAAAATTTGTCTTAACACCCAGGACAGGTTAGAATGGTCTAAATAGAGGAGGAAATGACAAACTCAGAGAAGCGAAAGTATCAATTTCAAGTACTGTTAAGGCTTACAGATTGATTGTAGTTGAGGGACAGAGCAGGGATGAGATTCTTGTTTACACAGCTGAGTGAAGAAAATGTTTCTGGCTTGCTGCAGAATTATGCGGCCTGAATGAGGCTAGCCGGTGCCAAGTGAATGGCTCGGCAGCATGTACATTCAACTAGAGCACTGTAGGAATACGAGGAAGATGCTCACAGAAGTTACATGGTACTGAGCAGAAAGCTCTGCATTTCACAGGGATAGCTCCAAATATGCTACACATAAGGAGGTTTTTGTGAGGTCCTGACAAGTGCTTGTACAATCACAAAACCAAGTAAGCCCACATGTGCAGCTATTCTTCTGTTCCCACAATCTATTCAAGAAATCAGATGTCCTTCCTGCAGCAGACTGCTTCCCCTCAAGTCTCTCAGTGCTCTTCAACCTCTCTTGGAATACTTTTCTACTAAAAAGAGAAAGGTTACCAATGTAATTTCAGTAGTCATCAGGACTCTCAGATTTTGTCCTTCCTTCTCCTCTGTATGTTTCTATTTCAATTAAAAGTCACTTGTTGAAATCCTACTTCCCAAAGTCCTGGGATTAAAAAGTGTAGATGAGTCTCAACATCCTCTTTGATACCCTGCTGGGTAGAGTCTTTCAGAGGCCCTCTGTGGCAGGCTCCTGTCTTGTTCCTTATTTTCACCTTCTTCAGATGTCTACCCATTTGCCTTTCTGAATTAAGATTGAGCATCTTACCCAGGGTTCATCTTCTTGCTTAGCTTCATTAAGTTAACAGATTTTAGTATGTTTTTCCTATATTATATGTCTAATATCCACTTATAAGTGAGTATATACCATGTGTGTCTTTAAGCTTCTGGGATAGCACACTAAGAAAGATCTAGTTCCCACCATTTGCCTGCAAATTTGATGATTTCCTTGTTTTTAATTGCTAAGTAATATTCCATTGTGTAAATGTACCACAATTTCTGTATCCATTCCTCAGATGAGGAACATCTGGGTTGTTCCCAGGTTCTGGCTATTATGAATAAACCTGCTACAAACATGTTTGAACAAATGTCCTTGTTGTGTACTTGAGCATCTTTTGGATATATGCCTAGGAGTGGTATAGCTCGATCTTGAGGTAGCACTATTCCTAATTGTCTGAGAAAACGCCAAATTGATTTCCAAAGTGGTTGTACAAGTTTACAATCTCACCAGCAATGGAGGAGGGTACCCCTTTCTTCACATCTTCTCCAACATGTGTTGTTACTTGAGTTCTTTATCTTAGCCATTCTGATGGGCTTAAGGTGAAATTTCAGCATCATTTTGATTTGTGTTTCCCTGTTGACTAAGGATGTTGGACATTTCTTTAAGTGTTTCTCTGACATTTGATATTCCTCTATTGAGAATTCTCTGTTTAGCTCTGTACCTCATTTTTTAAACTGGATTACTTGATTTGTTGCTGTTTAACTTCTTGAGTTCTTTATATATTCTGGATATTAGCCCTCTGTCAGATATAGACAAACTGTGGGCAGAATGCAGAGAATTTTATAAAAAAAGAGGGAGATAGAAAGACCTGGAAGGGTCTGAAGCTCCACAAGGAGAACAGAAGAACCAAAAAATCTGGGCCTACAGTCTTTTCTGAGACTAATACTCTAAATAGGGACCATTCATGGAGATAACCTGGACCCCCTACAGGGAGGTAGCCCTTGGCAAATCAGTCTCCAAATGTGCTCCCTGATAAGGGGAGCAGGGGCTGTTTCAGACATGAACTTAGTGGCTTGCCATCTGATTACCAACCCCTGAGAAGGGAGCAGCCTTACCAGGCCACAGAGGAAGACTATAAAAGACAGTCTTGATGTGACCTGATAGGTTAGGGTCAGATAAAAAAGGAGGATGTCCTCCACTATCAGTGGGCTTGGGAAGGGACATGGGAGGAGATGCAGGAGGGAGGAAGGAATTGGCAGGGGATGAGGATGAGGCTACAACTGGGATACAAAGTGAATAAATTGTAATAAATAAAAAACCATATTAAAAAAGGTGGAGATTTGGTTGGTTAATAAAAAGTCAGAAATGAGAGTCTTACAAAAGAGGAGATTGTTTACCTTGTACACCAACTATGATATATAATTTCTAACATATGATTTGAAAATATCTTCCAATGGTCAGTGTAAGTATTAAGAGAAGAATCTTAATCGAACTATGGATTTGAGAAGTAAGGTTTTTGAATATAATTAAAATTAGACAAGATCATCAAAGCAGAATCCTTTCAGATTAAATAAAATGCCATTGAATTTCTGAGGAGAGAGAGAGATCAGAAAAGACTCACATTGAGATATGTGCCCTTTGTCTCTTGCCTAATATACATAAACTGGAATGATAGACTTACTAAGAAAAAGTGAATTTTAGAGTCTATTTTTCCAGTTGGCCATATTTCCTCAGACCTTTCACAGCATAACACACCAGAAACTCATGACCAAGAAAACTTTTCTCATGGCCTGGCCAGAGAATGCAGAGTGAGCAAGAAGCTGTGGTCCCACTGCAGTCACATGTCGAAGGTTCACCCAAAGACCCCCTTTTCCTCCTCTGTTTTTATTCTGTTTGTTTTTTGCTATTGTTGTTTTCTACAAATCCTTATTCCATTACTTCTTCTGGACAGGGAAATGAGAAGAATTCTCTGTGTTGATTGGCCACACTGAAGTTCCATACTGATAACCTCCACACTGCTGATCTGCCCAGCCCTTCTTTAACTCAGGGATGTTGTTGGTAAGGATCTCAATGCAGTTTCTGAATTAACATGACATTTTTATCTGTGACTCCACATTTTCTTTTTAACCACAGAGTCAACAAACCTTGCCACAATGTCACCAAAACACAGTTCCCAAACATCCATTTTCACCACTTTATTCCACAGCGTGTTAGTCCAGTTACTGTCATTTAGTCATTCACTGCTGTGATAGCTCCTGTAGTTCACAAGCAATTAAGCCTGGTTTGCTGTGTAGACAGGTGCCATCTCCTAAAATAAACACTGCAGTTAGTTGGCTCTCTTCTCAAGCTTCTTCTTGCCACCCTTTATCCACCAGCAACAGGATTACTTGCACTTTGTTTTACCTACTGGGAACAGAGCATGTAGTCTAGAAGACTCTATAAAATCTCCTCGTCAGTATACAATGTTCTGACCCTGGGATTCACCTTTGAAACATTGGCCACTTCTGTCTTCCTCAAATTCTCCTTTCCATTTTATTGATTTCACAGTTGCCTCTCGGGACCTTAAAGTTAATAATTTTCACAACATATTGAAGACTTTCTTTGATTAAATCAATTAGAGATACAGAGACACATGCACACAAATATACAGAGAGAGAAAAAGAGAGAGAGAGAGAGAGAGAGCAGAGGGTAGGCTAGCTGAACATGTTTACATTGTGTAAAGTAAACCATTAAGAAGGGAAGATTATGAGTCCATAACTCCAGAGGTATGAAGCTGTCACCATTTGTGACACTTTTCTTATCTCTCAGGAACTTATAGTCCTGATTTAAAGGCATTGGAAGCTAATTAAATAAATTTTTCCTAAATAGACATTCTAACTTGAAGTCAACCGATGAGTGAATTTTATTTTACCTGCCCAATGTCTTCAAATGAAGTCCTATATCACTGTTTAGTTAAATAACTGGAAACTGCATCCCAGTTAAAACAGCACACTGAACATCATCACTGTCACCTATTTAGAAATGGGTTTCCAAAGTCATCACAGACATGTTAAGACCATGTCAGTCATCTTACACTTTATTTCTGTAACTTGCATCATTTTTTTCGCAGCATATGTCACAAGCTAAAATTATGAACTAATGTTAACACATAGCACTCCTCTCCCCCACAAAATGACTTTTTCTCATTCATAAATGTACTCACTCAAGATTCTTGGAAAATGGATCAAAATATTAATGAACTAATGAAGTGACTTGCTTAAGTGTACTGGGTGGTGGTCTTCAGGTTGGAATATAAATATGATTTAGAAATATTTTCTCAGTCATTGACAGAAAGTACGATCAGAACTTTTACAAAGGACATGGTAAGAAGGGAGTTGGAGGATGCCATTGTACCAACCCAAAGTGTAAAGAAAAGACTGGTCAAGAATGACAACAGCAGCATCAGACTAACCTAAGCTACATAGGAAGTCTGTATACAAAAACAAGTGGGGAATTCCATGACATGTTATCAAGTTCTAGCATTGCAACACAAATAAATGAGAAGATACATGGTGGGAAACACAATCAAACAATAAGTCAGGTAAGAAAGTGTGTACCTCTACTCCCAAAGATGCAGGAGGCCAAGGCTCACATTTCTAAGTGTGCCCTGGCAACTTAGTGATCCTGTCTTAGATTCAATTTTTTTCCTTTTTATTTATTTATTTTTTTATTCATTACAATTTTTTCACTTTGCATCCCAGCTCCCCTCCCAGCCCCACTCTTCTTTCCTCTTCTCCTCCTATGCCCCTCCCCAAGTCCACTGATAAGGGAGATCCTCCTCCCCTTCCATCTGACCCTAGCCTATCAGGTCTCATCAGGACTGGCTGCATTGTTTTCTTCCGTGGCCTGGTAAGGCTGTTCCCCCTCAGGGGGAGGTGATCAGAGAACCAGTCAGTGAGTTCATATCAGAGACAGCCCCTGTTCCCCTTACTAGGGTACCCACTTGGATACTGAGCTGCCATGGGCTACATCTGAGCAGGGGTTCTAGGTTATCTCCATGCATGGTACTTCGTTGGAGTATCAGTCTCAGAAAAGACTCCCGGATCCAGAATTTTGTATCGGTTGTTCTCCTTGTGGAGCTCCTGTCCTCTTCAGGTCCTTCTATCTTCCTCTTCTTTCATAAGATTCCCTGCACTCTGCTCTAAGTTTTGCTATGAGGCTCAGCATCTGCTTTGATACCTTGATTAGTAGAGTCTTTCAGAGGCCCTCTGTGGTAGGCTTCTGTCCTGTCCTTTTACCTCTTTTTTTCTCCCTTTTCTGATGTCTGTCCCATTTGCCTTTCTGAGTGAGGATTGATCATCTTAACCAGAGTCCTTCTTCTTACTTAGCTTCTCCAGGTGTACAGATTTTAGTATGTTTATCTTATATTATCTGTCTAATATCCACTTATGAGTGAGTATATACCATGTGTGTCTTTCTGCTTCTGGGATACCTCACTCAGGATGACCTTTGCTAGTTCCTACCATTTTTCCTGCAAATTTCATGATTTCTTGTGGGGTTTTTTTTATTAATTATTTTTATTTTTATGTTTGAGAATATAGCCAAATGGTAGACTGTTTGCCTAACATGTCCAATGGTTTCATTCTCGGTATGAGAAATAACATGTGAACCATCATTCTGTCAATACATTTTATGCTCCCCAGTCTTCTGTGCCAGAAAATGGCCATCAGTTTTGAAAAGAGTGAATTGAACAGCACCTTGCCTAGGCTGAGGCCAATGTAACAACAACACTCTCTGATGTAGCAAGCATGACTTGAGAGGCATAGAGGACCCAAAAACATGGCTTCTGCATTTTATTTAAATAAAGAAAGTAACAAATCCATTTACTACATTTGTCTTTCCACATGAGCTCTACCCAAACTATTGTTGTTGTGGGAAGCTAGAGTGTAGAAAATGCAAACCCAAAGTAAAGAAAACACACAAATTTTGAGTCCCTTGCAAGAATAGCTGCAGATATGCTGGATTCAGGTAATATGTCCACTGACTATCTAGATGAATAGGGGGGTGAATATTAACAAAGAACGCAATGAAGGCATTTGAGAAGTTATTCTCTCTCTCTCTCTCTCTCTCTCTCTCTCTCTCTCTCAACAGTATCTTATTTAGGAAATGAAGATGAAGGCTATAAACTACTGCACACAGCCCAAATATTAATATTCCTTCTCTTCTCTCTCATCAGGAGGATCCAGCAGTTTGATAGTTTTTCTCCGAGGAAAAATATATTAGGCAACAAATGGCATATTTAATTATATTCAATGTGGAGAATGGGCGACAGTAAGAAAACTTTATGGGGAACTATCAGCATACAGATATTCTAGGTAGGACAAATATTGAGGATCCAGGATGACTGACTTTCATGTTGTAGCATTTTTCATTGGAATCCTATGAGCATCAAGGTTCAGGGCAAAGCTTTTATCAGTAGCTGTCCAAAGACAAATGATGGGTCTAGAGCAGTGGTTCTCAAACTATGGGTCTTGACTCCACTGGGAGTTGAAAGACCCATTCATACTTGTAGCCTAAGATGATTAGAAAACAAATATTTACACAACAATTCATAATGGTAGTAAAATCACAATTAGGAAGCAGCAACAAAAATAATTTTATGGTTAAGGGTCACCGAAACATGAGGAACTGTATTAAAGGGCCACAGCCCACTTCTCGAGAGGGAGGGTTCATAAAGTGTTACATTTACTGCGATGTTTTCATGAATTTGAATGTGATAATAACTTTTGAGAATAATTATTAATTTATTTTAAATTACTGGATATGGTGGTTTGAATGAAAATGTCCACCATAGGCCCATAGGGAGTGCACTATTAGGAGGAGTGGCCTCCTTGCAGTAGGAAGTGTGTCCCTAGGGGTTGGGCTTCAGGTTTCAGAAAATCGAGCCAGGTGCTGTGTTTCTCTCTCTTCCTGTAACCTTTGGGTCTGGGTGGAGAACTCTCAGCTACCTCTCCAATAGCATGTCTACCTTCATGCCACCATCTTTCCTGCCATAGTGATAATGGAGTAAAGCCTCTGAACTGTAAGACAGCCTCAATTAAATGTTTTCTTTTCTAAGAGTTGCCTTGGTCATGCTGCCCTTTGCAGTAAAGACATCCTAAGACACTGGGGTTATAACACCTGTGCTGGATTGGTATGAGTAGGCTGTGGCCTCAAAGAAGTTGCAATTGGATAGTTTTGCCATGAGCTCTGCAATTCCTGGAACCAACCTAAAAAATTTCACGGCCAGGGAGGCTGTCCTTGCCTTGCATATGTGAGGCTGTATATTAGAAATTGAGTAAGAAATCTTCAAGAGTGAACCTCTCTGAGAATGACTCATTTGCAATATGTAAAAGGGTCATTTGCCTGCTCTTAAGACAGACATTCAGTGCTAAGCTCCTTTGCATACACTACCATGACTTACTGCACTGAGTAGTAAGTGAAACAGCTCTGACAACATAAACTAAATGTGTGGATTGATGTGTTATGCATGTCAGCTCATCTCTTCATTCAGATACCCAGTATTCCACCATATTAATAACTTTCATTCTTTTATTTACAAAATAGTACATATTATGCTACTTTAATCATATGAAGGAAGAAACATGATCTGAAAAAACAAAGTTCTTTGAACGCTTCAAGTAGAAGAGACAGAAAGACAACCTAAGTTGGCCCTAAACATGGTTTCTATCAGCTTATTCCAATGTCTTCAATGTATTTCATAGAACCATCTTCTTGTTAACAGCATCAGTCAATTGATAAGTGTACATGTAGTCCTTCATCATTGGTGTCTAACCTGTGGTAAAATGCATCATGTCTGCTTCTTGTAGGTTCTATGTTGTAGCTGTTTCCTCTAAGCTGAAATGTGTAGCTGTTTCTTCTGAACTGAAATGTTCTATTAAGGCTCTGAAAGTATTCAAAACATGTGAGTCACCAGGAGCTCCTGAAACACTCGTAATCGCAGGGTCTCATTTCCAGCACATATAAAGATAATAATTAATAATAATAATAATAATAATAATAAATTGCCTTAGAGAGGAGACTCTCAGACTGACTGAGCTGCTTGCAAGTTGTGCCGGAGCCCCAAATATGCAGCTTTCCTGAGCTCTCTCCAATTTCAGTGATGTAGCTGACCTTAGCTTATCTGTGCTCCTGTAACTAATCATCATTTATACTGCTGTAAGTGAACCTCAAAAAAAGAAAGAAAGAAAAAAAGAAAAAGAAAGAAAGAAAGAAAGAAAGAAAGAAAGAAAGAAAGAAAGAAAGAAAGAAAGAAAGAAAGAAAGAAAGAAACCACTGATTGACGAGGCTAGACTTCGGTGGAATCATGTCTCTGATTGATCTGTCCTTTGTTTCTTCAAGTCTTTCCAAAAAAAGTCACACAACATTCAAGTATACATAGGGCTTATTAAAAATTTTGTTTTTATAGAAAAAGAAGGAAATGAAAGAGAATAAGGCAAGGGAATGATTCAAACTTATGTTAAAAATATTTAAAAATTATCACCTTACTTCTCTAGCTGATCATCCTCACTTATGTTTCACTGTCTAAATAGAATTGGCTGTAAGGGAATGCCCACTCTCAGAGACCCAAACACACTTCCATTGTTCCATTGTGTTGGTACTGATTCTGTGGCTGTTAACCTTATTGTGCACATACTACACCTCATATTCCTAGCTAGTAAGGTCTGGGCATCTTTCACAATAATGTCACATTCTCAGTCTATATGAGATAGACTGTCATCACAGCATTGGCCTCAGTCTGGAAAACCAATTATTTTATACACTTCTCAGAGATATGAAGGGTAATTAATGGTGGTGTTTAAACAGTGATATGTACATGAAGACATAAAATAAGTAACATTAAAAAGACAAGACAGAAACTTTTCTTATGTTAGAGATATTTTCCTCATTATTAACAATTCTTCCCCTCTCATTTATTACTTTTTTCTTTTGCAAGTATTCTGAGTACCTTATTAAAATTATAGGCACTCTAATGCCTAATAGCAGGACAGTAATAGTCTTTCAGGAAGAGGAATACAATGCCAATTTCAGGGCCAGTATTTCAGATGAGGCATTGAGCATGAAAATTTTGGCATGTCTTAGGAATCAGAGCTTCCCTCTGAATTATTTGATGTCCAAGGAATCGGTTGCAGAAAAAGTTACATGAAAGAAAGCACAGTGGGTATTCCTGAGGATTAGGAATAAATATTTGAGGAAGTAGAGCACACTTAAAATAAATTTTAAGAACCCGTCTTTAATTCATTTGTAACTTTGATTTACAGGATAGCTTTTAAGAGCATCCAAATCATTCTAGGCGCTATCCTAGTTCAAGCTGTTCTCTCTTTAGTTACTGTGAAGTCTGGACCTGGAGATAAAGAGCTCTGTATGACTTATACACAATTAATTTCCCTATATTTGCATAATATTTTAATTTTTGACTGAATTAATTTATCTAAATTAAAGAAGGTCAAGAATTCAAACTTTAAAATAAAAACAAAAAGCAAGGTCTTTTGTTAAGAAAAGAAGAGACATCTATGTGACATGACATATTTGGGCTTTTATTTAGATAATCACATGAAAAATGGTATTGTATTTCAGATCTGCTTAGCAGATAAATATTCAAAGCAGAGGATTATTACTAGAAAAAGAATGCATCATTTCTCATTATTGTCTATTCTCATCCCTTGAGAATTTGTCATAAAATTTCGGAATAAATTCTTCTGTTTTGCACAATGTGCACTAATTCAACAGAAATTAGAAAGACAATGGTACTGATAGGAAGAAAGTAAGAAATTCTGATAACAGATGAAAATGGTAGCTTATCTATTTTCACAATCAATCTTAACAATTTGCTCTATGTTATCTATGATTAAATGAAGCAATAAAATGCCAAGCATTAACTCATTAAAAAAGAAACAGAATGCATTCATTCATTCACACTTCAAAATTAAACACACTTAAAATTTCAGAAAAGTAAGAGCTTTCTTTTATTGTATGTTAAGTAGCAAAATTGAATAAAGAAAGAAGAAAAATGGCACATATTGGATAAAATTCAAGTTGATACGACACAGGTGATTATGCAGTACATAATACACAATGGGATTACCCCTAACTTATGATAAAACAGCTAATAACACAAAAATCTTGAAAATTGCATGAACACAGGCACATTTACCTATTTCTTTTCTTTCTTTGAAGCACTGGTGTGCAAACTCAGGGTCACACAATGAAGTCCTACACCACTGACCAGAAACACACACACACACACACACTCTCTCTTTCTCTCTCTTCTTTCCCTGTGTGTGTGTGTGTGTTTACTGTTTACATTCTTTTCCATGTCTTCACAAATCACTTGATCCAGTTTTATCGATTTGTCTCATTGAGTTTTAGAAGAAGGTAGATTGACCTGTTCACACAAAGACGTGGCTAAGTGACATTGTTACAGAAGTTTGAGTAAAGTTTGTCAAATGGAGGGCAATATAATATGGAGGTGCTTCACTTTCTTGCAAATCAAAATGGTGGGCCCACCGGTTTTTTCTGAGACTGATATTCCAACAGATTACCTAGAACCCCTGCATATAGGTAATACATGGCAGCTCAGTCTCCAAGTGGGTTCCATAGCAATGGGAACAGGGATTGTCTCTGACCTGAACTCAGTGGCTGGCTCTTTGATCACCTCCCCCTAATGGGGATTCAGCCTTAACAGGCCACAGAGGAAGACATTGCAGCCAGTCCTGATGAGACCTGATAGACTAGGGTTAGATCAAAGGGGAGGAGGCCTTTCCCTATCAGTGGACTAAGGAAGGGGCATAGGAGGAGGTTAAGGAGGGCTGGATTAGGAGGGGATGAGGGAGGAAGCTACAGCTGTAAAGTGAATAGAGTGTAAAGTTTATAAAGTGAATAAACTGTAATAAATTTTAAAAATCCAAAAAAATTAAAAACAAACAAAAAGGTGTATTTTAACTGAAAGATAACCAAAACGTATTTATTGGTGGTTATGCGTAATGGTCCTTTTTTTCTTTCCGGTGTTTAGCAGGGTCATTTACCGTATTGAACAATGACAAGAAATCAATGACTAAAAAGAAGCTTTCACAGTATATTTATTAAAAATTTTAGATGGCATAACTTTTTCACAGAGATAATGACATTCAGTTTTTATGTCTAATATTCAGTTCTTTGTATACTAAGTGATTATTAAAAATCTGTGTATGTGGCCTGGTATAATTTGAATTGAACTAGTTTTCTACACAAAGAATTTCACTTTAGCAATAATACATTGTCAAATGTTATTTTTGAACATGGCTCTTTCTGTGTATTTCCTTTGAAATCTCAAGGACAGAGACTAAAATCCAAACTACTTAGAACCAGTGTGTTGTTTTCTATCATGTTTCCTTCAGTATGGTCTGTGTGTGCTATTTATTCATTTACCAGACATACATTTTCAAAGGCACATCAATCTATCATGTTTATTGTACTGAATAAAATAGTTAAAAGAGAAATCCATTTTCCCATAACTAATACGCACGACACAATAGAGAATGCCTTGTGAAAGTTATTCAAATAAATGAAGATGGAACACTTCCTGAAGGAGCAGAGATGCCATTAGAACTCAGTCTAACAGCTAGGCAGAGATATTCTATAGGTGGCAGAACAATGCCATAAAATAAGAAATAGAGCTATCCATGGAAACATCCACATAGCCTGGGATTCTTGAAGACATAATTTTGCATCTAATTTGTTGCTGGACAGCCAGGTAAGCGGATAGGACTTAACATTTTCTAGTTTGGGGTCTTTTCGAATACTGTTAAAAAACTATTGAGTCAATTCAGTCCTGGTACTGGAAGTCCCGCTTGGTGACAAGGGAAGACCAATGGGGACTCAATGCCCCCAGTCTTAGACAACCTCATTGTGTCTCCTTCATGTATTTCAGGAGGTTTCCACTGCACCAGGTTTCCATGTCATCCCACAAATGCGCTAGTTCTAGCTGTTGTTCCTCCCCACACCCCTCCCCACACCCCTCTCCACACCCCTCCCCACACCCCTCCCCACACCACTGCCCACACCCCTCCCCACACCCCTCCCCACACCCCTCCCCACACCCCTCCCTCAAACCTCTTCTCCTTTTTTGCTTCTCACCTGATCCTGCTATTCCCATCCCCACTTGACCCTAAATCTACCTATAAAATCTATTTTAATTCACCCTCCCAGGGAGATACATGTACCCCCCTTTCCAGTCTCTTCCTCTGTATCCAAATTCTCTGGGTGTAGAGATTTTAGGTGGTTTTTATTTATGTAATGGCCAATATACACATATTTATCATTGTTTCTTGGTTACCTCAATAAGGATTTTTTTTAGTTCTATCCTGCAGATTTCATGATAATTTTTTTTCTAACAGCTACATAATACTCTGTCGTGTAAATGTAGCACATTTTCTCTTTCCATCCTTCTGTTGGGACATCTAAGTTGTTTCCAATTTCTTGTTATTATTAATAAAACTGATATGAACATAAATGAACAAGTGTCCTAGTGGAATGATGGATTTTATTTTGGCCATATGCTCAGAACTGGTATAGGTGGATCTTGAGGTAGATCAATTTTCAACTTTCTGAGGAAATTCCATTAGATTTAATTGACTGCATTTAATTAAGTTGTTGGACAAGGGGATCTTGGAGAGATCCTCAAACAACCCAGGTTATTGCTAGGATAGTGGGAGTTTCTCTCCACACACTGACAATGAGGCCTCATTACAAAGGGCTTACTCTTTGAACATGGAGAAGTTGAGCTGTTGCCTACATGGAGCCTTCAGGTCTGTAATCTAGAGTCTTTGATGAGGAATATAATCTTCAGGCTACCAAAAATGAACCATAAACTCCAACCCAACCACAAAACCTTTGACCAAAAATCTGCCCTGGTTGCAAGTTATGTTAGAACAATAGTTGCATAGAACTTGGAGTAGCCAATCAATGTCTAAATTGACCTAAGGCCCACTCCATCAGCCTAAAACTGCTTGGGTGACCAAGATCCAGACACTGAATAGCCCAGAGACCTAAGGTAAAACCAAACACTACCTGTCTAAAAAACAAACAAACAAAACAACATTAATAAAATGACTCTTAATGATGTTCTACTATACTCATAGATCAACGCCTTGTTTGGTCATCATTAGAGAGGCTTCCTCCTACAGCAGATGGGCACAAATACAGAAGTACAGACAAACATGGAAGCCAGACATTATTTAGAGAAAGCAAGTGTGGGGGGGTTGGAACACTCATCTCTAAATGGGTTGTCTCTACCAAATCCATTCCTTCAGAGGTCAGGGAACCCCATGGAAGGGGATGCAGAGAGAGTGTAAGAGCTGAAGGGGATGGTAAACCTAAGAATATAAAGGCTCTATGAATCAACCGAACAAGGCTCATATAAACTCACAGAGACTGAAGCAGCAATAACAGAGCCTACACAGGTCTTCATCAGACCTCCGTGTATACATTGGAGCTTTCAGATTAGTATTTCTACTGGAATCTTGAGTGTGTGAATGAGTTGGTCTCTGATTCTTATGCCCATCGTTGAGATTCTTTTTCTTCTGTTGGATTGCCTTGTCCAGGCCTGATGTGATGGCTTTTGTTTATTATTATGTTTTATTTTGTAATATCAATATTGAGCCAACTTAAATATTCCGAAAATTCAAGGTAATAGTTACATACATAAAGAATACTCTAGTGGTATAACACAGACACACAAAAGATTATCATTGTTATACAGCATTTCTTGATGCATATCTGTGAGATGCTAAGATGAAAAGTAGAAAGAGCAAAAATTGTGAGGACTATGAATGAACTTTGAGAAAGCAGAGTATCCACAGTTAACAATGCAGGTGGGCTTTTTCTGAGTAACATGCACAAGCAGGGTTACTATGTTGCAGAATTTTATAGCATTAAAAGAAATCAAACCAAAGTTTTGCCTAGGGGAACCCATTTGTATCATCTAAAATACTCAATGTGACATTCATAATAAGATGGAGTTATTCCATCTAGCTTTCTAGCAGAAGAGAGAACACCCTTTGTTCACTTCCTTATCAAGGACCAGCATGATATTTGCAACTTGGGAGTTTCAGAGCTTGCTTACAGACACAGGAGGTGATGCCACCTTTGAGTGTGAGATCAGGCTGTCCTAATGCAGAATCTCACAGGAGTCCTGAGGGTCACTTGCTTTCCATGCCTTTGTTCTGCTGGTTCAGCACTTAGATTTTTCATTTCCATTGCAAAAACCAATAAATCAGCACGTGTTGCCAGAGGAGTTTTAACCTCTTAAGAAGCAATCAAATTTCTCCATCAGGGTGACTCCTGAAATTGATCTGCACATGGCTGTGAGAGGGAAAGAACTTCCATGAATCTGAGGAAAATGAATCACTGATTTAGAGGGTGATGTTAAGTGAATCTGCAGAACTGAGCAGTGCCGTTGTCCTGAGAAGGATCTGGCCATGCCTATAGGAAACAGGACAGGGTATTGTCTATCAGTACCTGACTTTATTGGCATGTGGTACAACTGAATACAAGAGAAATTATTTTCATTTTCTTCTATCTGGCTTTATCTTTTCAAGCAGCAGGGATTTTGCAAATAAGATGAACCAAGAGACATTCTAAAAAAGAAAAAATAATATTTAGTTTAATGTACATATGGGGATGCTCATTGACCAATAACTCAAGAAATGAAGAATGTGTCATACAGTATAAAATAAACGTCAGTGAAATTGTCATAGGCAAGCCAAGAGAAAGAACTGGAGGTCTAGAAACTTCCAAAAGCAAGAATATAACTATGTAGGACAATTAGTGGTATGTAAGGATTAGGTTTTTTGGGGGTGTGTATGTGTTACTTATATGTATATGTTTTACTTTTTGATTTATTTATTTTTATTTATTACAACTTATTCACTTTGTATCCCAGCTGTAGCCCCCTCCCTCATTCCCTCCCAAACCCATCCTCCTTCCCTCTTTTCTTTCTCTACCTCTTAGGGGTGATCCTCCTCCCCTCCCATGTGACCCTAGTCTATCAGGTCTCATCAAGCCTGGCTGCATTGTCTTCCTCTGTGACTTGGTAATGCTGCTCCCTGCTCAGGGGGAGGTGGTCAATGAGCCAGCCACGGAGTTCATGTCAGAGACAGCCCCTGCTAACCTTACTAGGGAACCCACTTGGAGACTGAGATGCCATGGGATACATCTGTGCAGGGGTTCTAGGTTATATCCCTGGATGGTCCTTGGTTGGAGTATCAGTTTCAGATAAGAACCCTGTGCCCAGATTTTTTGGTTCTGTTGCTTTCCTTGTGGAGCTCCTCTCCCCTTCAGATCTTCCTATCTCCCCTTCTTTGATACCTGTACAACCACTTTGGAAGTCAATCTGGCACTTTCTCAGAAAATCAGGAATAGTGTTACCTCAAAATCCAGCTATACCACTCCTAAGCATGTATCCAAAATATGCTAAAGTTTACAACAAGGACATTTGCTCAACTATGTTCATAGCAGTTTTATTCGTAATAGCCAGAACCTGGAAATAATCCAGATGTCCCTCATTGAGGAATGGATACAGAAATTGTGGTACATTTACAAAATGGAATACTACTCAGCAATTAAAAACAAGGAAATCATGAAATTTGCAGGCAAATGGTGGGAACCAAGAAAGATCATCCTGAGTGAGGTAATCCAGAAGCAGAAAGACACACAAGGTATATCCTCACTTATAAGTGGATATTAGCTATATAATGTAGGATAATAATACTAAAATCTAGACTCCTGGGTTCTTAAGGTAGAGCTGTTGCTATAGATTAACTTCTGCCTTTCATACTAGACAAAAAGAAGAGGGAGACACCTTAAGAAAATGGAGGAAGTAGGAGATTTTTCTTGAATATGCTTTTGCTCAACTGCCTTTTTCTCACAATTATCTGTGTATATTTTAGGATGTCCTTTCCTGTTGCCTCTTGTTCCTTCAGCAATGGGACCTACTTGTGTGTTGACATATTGTTTCACAGTTACCTTCATGATAGTAAAACTGTTTACTATCTCTGATCAATGTGAAAGAGATACAAAATGTATCTACAACTTCTGGAATATTTCCCTTTGTACTTTATATAGCACTCTATTGTTTGTTCTCTATTGCTTTTAAAAAAATGTGTCTTTGTTCTGATTTTCCTGACATGCATTTTGATATAATTTTCACCTTAATTGGGTCTTTGGATAAACTACATGTGGTTTAGTATTATTCTCATCTTTCAAATGTGTTTCAAAATGAGCAACATACTTTGGCAAAGCATATTTTTTTTTTTTTTTTGTAGATTAGCCTCACAAGAGAGGCTTCAAATTTTTATTTCCAGAGAAAGGAGGAAGGAGAAAAGAGAGAGAGAGAAAACATGACATAAACTTGGTGGGTAGGTAGAGGATCTAGAAGTAGTTAGAAGATGGGGAAGAATATGATAAAAATATAAAATTCTCAAAGAATAAATTTTAAAATAAAAGTTTATTTTTCTATTTCTGCTTGCACATTAAGAGAGCAAAGAAAAAAAAACAGAATTTCGCTTGACACCCTATTTCCCTCTTTGATGAAGCAGTATTTACCTAATTAATTTAAACAGAAAAATAAATCTTAGTTAACATCTCCCTGGAGTCTGTGTTCTTTAGGCAACGGTATTATATATACATAGAAGAGGGGGCAGGACTGCAGGGCATCATGGCTTCACTATTCCCTTCAGACTTATGTTAACAAACTAGTGTTCAGCTTCATTGATCAGAATCAGGTGACCATGATTTCAGTGGAGTAATTATGGATCTCACATCAAAGAAAAAAAAGCAGTGAATTGTAACTGCTGAAGTCATCAAATAATATGTGAAGCTTATGAACATAAAGAATCAATCAGGGATTGAAAATTCTAAGAATAGTATTGTCACTTTTCTTAAAGAATATAACGCCAATTTCTCCCTTCTTCCTCTGCTGAATGTCATGCGAAATATAATATGAGCGTGTTTTGCCAAACCAGCAACACAGCGGCTTCCTATTTCTATGCCTCTATAGAACAGAATACAACTCTCCCTATTGTGAGTGGGATCATTGGCAACAATCCTTGCTTTCAGAGTTTTGTGTTGTTCTGAATAGAAAATAATAATTGCTTCTTTCTGCTGTTATCACCAGCTTATGTAATGTTCAAATGTAATGATTGCTTTAAAAAAATGTGTAAAGGGAATTGAAGAATGAAACCAGTCATTAAAAGAGGGTGGTAAGCAAGTCCCTCAAGACAGCTGCAATACATTAAATTATAGTTATTTTTTTTCCAAAGTTTTCCTCAAAATTCTTAAGTAGGGATTGTTGGCATGTTAGAGAAGAGAGGGCAAGTTGTGCTAGGCATTTTGAATCATTTCAAACATCCCTACGTTCATTTTTGTTTCACATCCTTACTGTAGCTTTCATGGAAAGTAAAGAGAGAATTAGAACCACCTTTGCTACTCTATGCTGTAGTTCTTGGTTGCAAAACTGTCATGTACATCGTGTGCCTTTGATGTTCCTTTTAACTGTGAAATAGACATTTCAAGGGAGGAGACAGGAATGGTGGAAGAACAAATGTCTCAAACATTACTTTGCTCATTTTTCTTTTTGTTGTTGCCACACATGAGGAGAATATTTACAGCCAGGCCCATGACCCATGCAGAGTTCGAGCCAGACTCTGTATATATTCCTTTACTGGGCTCTCTACCTTTTTACTCTGGGTTAGTGTCTCTAACTGAACTGAAAGCTCACTGGCTTTTCTGTTACACTGCTCAACACTGGGCCCTCCAAGAACTGGCAGCTTTGACTCAACATCAGCCAAGTACGTACACAAAAGAAATAGAAAAATACCACAGGCCAAGTCCTGCATCCCATGCCAGGACACCTTCCCTTCCTATATCTCAAGTCATCCTTAGGAAGGACTAGGTAGAGCAATGGTGTCAGCCATCTTGATTTTATGCATATTAATATCATTTAATGAGCTCAGTTGGGAAGTCCTCTAAAGGTCCCCAAAAAGACAATGAATAATAGAATATGCAAATAAAAAGTGAAAAAAATGACAATAACTACAGAATATACAATAATCATCATCATCACCATCCCTAAAGGTTGATCAAAATAGTAGCTAACTGTTAGTGACTGTTTGACTCTACCAAAGTTTGAATCCCAAATCCTTATTGAAATATGATAATAAAAGATGCTATTGTATGTTTTTAATTTGGGGGAATACTGGAGATTGAATCCAGGGCCTTTATTCAGGCTAGCAACTGTTCTGCACCTAATTTATAACTTCAGAATACTTTTTATTTTGAGATTGGAGTCTCACTAAGCTGTCCACGGTATCCTTGAGCTCACTTCATATTCTAGGCAGCCTATATACCTACCTAAGTCTCCCATTTATCTGGCATTACAAGGCTGGCCCACCAAGCCCATGTCCTAATGCCATAGTAACTAAAAGGTTGGGTCTTTCATGCTATGAGATTGGTCCCATTATAAAATCACTCAAGGTTCCTGAATAAACTGCATTGAGAAGAACAACAACAAAAAAAAAAAAAAGATCAGAAAGAAGGAGAGGAGGACCTCCCCTATCAGTGGACTTGGGGAGAGGCATGCATGCAGAAAGGGGGGGAGGGTGGAACCTGGAGGAGAGGAGGGAGGGGCTTATGGGGGGGATACAAAAGGAATAAAGTGTAATTAATAAAAGTTAAATAAAAAATTAAAAATAAAATAAAATCACTTATGGAGGTGTTTTAATTCTTTTATTCATCTCTTCATCTTTATTTATTTATTTATTTATTTCCTTTACATCCCAATTGCAGCCCCTCTTCTCCTCTCCTCCTAGTTTGACCCTCCCTCTCTTTTTCCCCTAACCTCCTCTCCTACCCCTCAGAAAAGGGGTACTCCCATCTCTGCCAACCCAAAGCAGTACATCAAGTCACATCTGGACTGATAGCATCCTCTTCCACAGTGGCCTGGCAAGGCAGCCCTACCAGAGTGAAGTAATTGAAAATCAGGGAACAGAGTGCATGTCTGAGACAGTCCTGCTCCCCTTACTAGGAGATGCACGTGAAAACCTCGCTGCCCATCCAGTATGTATGTGCAGGGGGCCTAGGTCCAGCCTATGCACGGTCCTTGGTTGGTGCTTCAATCTACACAAGCTCCCCCTGGACCGAGGTTGTTTGTCTATGTTGGTCCTCTGATGGAGCTCCTGTCCTTCTATCCTCCCTCCCCCCACCCTGCCTTACCTCTTCCACAAGCATCCCTGTGCTCCACCCAATGTTTGGCTGTGAGTCTCAGCATCTGTTTCAATCAGCTGCTTGGTGGAGCCTCTCAGAGAACAGTTATGCTAGGCTCCTGTCTGCAAGCATAGCAGAGTGCCGTTAATAGTGTCCGAGTGACTTAATTATTTTATTCCTTTCTGCTTTCTGATAAAATAGTGTTCACCCCTCCAAAAAGCTCTGCAAGTAGGTACCCCCTTGGAAGCAGAGAGCAGCTCCATATGAGACAGTGGACATGCTGATGCTTTGAATTTCCCATCCGCCAGAAGTAAAATAATGAATAAATAAATAACTTCATACTCTTTATGAGTATCCAGTATATGTTATTTGTTATGGTGTCAGGGATGCATTATGGCAGTCATAGTAGAGAAGACATTTGACTTTTAAATACCATATACTTGATTGTCTATTTTTATTCAATGTTACACAGACATTTATGTGGCCTAATCAAATTGTTTTCCCATCTACTGGTATTCCTGACCAGTTATCTTATTGTTGTATATACCAATCAGAAAATTAAAATCACAAAATTCTTAAACACAGAGCAGCCTGAACTTTTCACGGCACTGTCTAGGAGACTTATGCAGCAGGAGACTGAAGATTATTTAGATACCCAGGGATGTCTGTGGATCCTTGAGCAAATCAGGGTTACAGTTATGCTGAGGAGTGAACACTTACATGATAAGTAACCACTGAAGATTTCAAACTACAGTTAACATGTTCATGACACTTATGACATGTATTCTGATATCTTGTGAGAATACATGACATAATCACTATTGTTTCACATAATAAATATGAAAATAAAAATATAAAGCATGAGCTATAGGATACTCAATTGCATTGCCAACCAGAAAATCTGGAACCAGGCCTTGCATGCAGAAGGTGTGATTGATGGGTTCAGGGCTCTTTTTGTAAACCATTGTCTTTTGTGCCACTGTCACATTAATGCCATGCAAACTGCTTCTCATGCAGTGTTCTAGTCAAGTGCTGCTTTAACTGGAATGAACTATACATTATGTAATCTCTCTTTATTAGAAAGACTATCAGTGCAAAGATTTTGACATTTATATCAACTTCTGTGATTATTATAGCAGCTTCCAAAAATTCGAATTTAATCTAATTCGGTTTGACTTAATAGATGATTAACATGACATTAGAACTACATACTCTGTTAAGCATGAAGAAAAATGTTCAAAATATGTGTCATAGATCATTGCAACAGAAGATGAAGCACAACTTACAGGTTAGAGACAACTGGAGAGCAGGGTCTCATTATGGCAGCATTCTTCAGGACAGTGGGTTGAGACACTCTTCCATCTCCGTGCAAACTACAGATTCCTACGGAAAGAAGGTGAGGCACAGCAACCTAACACCAGTAAAAGAAAAAAAAGAAGAGAAATAAAATGTCACAAACACACACACACACACATATATATACACTTTTATATGTACTTTTATAGAATTCTACAGAATTTTATAGACTATACTTTCATAGAATTCTACACAAGCTAGAAAATATAACATACAACAAGATTTGAAAAAGAAAGTCGATTCTGAAGGGAACAACAACAATAACAAAAAGAGTTCTGACTAGCTAAGAAGTGAAGGAGTCATTACACAAACCTTGAGTAACTGGAAAAGAGAGGTGTGAAACTCAAGAAGAGAACAGAAACATAAATGCAATGGAAAGCTGAGAATGTCGAGGAGGATTTTGAACTAGAAGTTGATGACAAGCTAGGAGTTCTTCCTGGGGCCTAATATGGAGGGAATGACAGCAGTGAAAACTCTTAAATTAATGCATTGAAAACTCAGAAATTAAATACTGAAACAGAGTATAAATTTAGTGACTAATAGTGTTTAATAGTTCCACTGAGACATTGTACTTTCACACTAGGTTATCTTTAATTGTTTTGACTAAATTTAACTTATGTTTGAGTGAAAAAAAAAAACAGTCATAAAATTATTGAATTTAAAGACTGAGATCAACCTCTCAATTTGTCTCCATATAAATGGAGCGATCAGACAGCTACTGAATGGGGTATGTGAGGCGAACAGTAGCCACAACGAATTAGAAAAGATGCAATAAAATATTTCTCAATAGCAAAGAAAATGATCCAGTGGCTTTTTCTTAGGCCTAAAGATATATACAAGAGAATAAATCCTACAGAGCATGCCCAGGAACAGAACTCCTAAAGGAATCCAAACAGTGTTCATGTTAAATGTGAATTATTTTATGACTCAACAAAGGTGTTACTAGTCAAACTGAGAGCAGAAGGCAAAAATGAGATCCAAGAACATATGATAAAATTGCATTTTATTTTGTTACAGTCATCAATATTCACCGATTAGACCAACGGCATAATGCATCAGAGTGAGTTATCAATGAATATTCGGCATCTCTCCTCAACTCTGTTTTAACACTGTCTATGATGCTTAGATTGCAGGGTCACCAGTGTCAGAAAATAAGATCTAGAGGTTCATCATCTAGAACTGAAGCCTTGGAAATACTCCACATCTCCCTGGGCATATTGACTGGTGTGGGCACTATGCAGGGCTTGCTTAGGCAATCATTTTGTTGTGTTTTCACAAGTACAACTTCCTGCCACATCTAGAAGATGCTCTCTTAGCATGAGTACTGGTCCTCTGGCTGTTACAGACTTTTCAGAATATCTTCCACCTTGTTCCCTGAGCGTGAGGTGTTCTAGACTTACCGAGACTGGACACCCAACTGTCACTTATTCTCTGCATTTTGACAAATTTTGGACTTTGTAATAACCTCCATCTGCTGTGAATTAGAGAAGCAGATAGAGGAGTGGTGTACATACAGGGTACTCTGGTATAAAATTCTCAAAACATGAAATTTATTCTAAAAATAAGATGAAGTGATTTATGCAAAAATTTTTAAAGGCCAGAACAAAAGAGAGTAGACACCATAACTATCCATATCTCATTACCTAAAACTCAATTTCCATAATATAGCTGAATATCAGGCAAATATGCTCTTCCCATAAGCACAGAAGAGTTGTATATTAATATGACAATTGTCATTGTTTTGCCATCATAAATTACTAGGTTCTAAAATGTTAAGTTAAAGCACTTTCTGTTTAACATTACTGTGGTGATAAGAGAAAACATAGAAATAGAATAAGCTGAGAAACTCATCAGCAATTTCTTTGGTGTAACCTAAAATTACCTGATAAGAGCCAGGTAGGGTCTAAGCAATGGATGATAAGCTAGTCTTTGGAAGATGATGTAGTACCCAAAACTTGACTTTCTAATACCAGTTGTCAGCAGTAATTAGAATAAAGTGTGTTTCTCTCAAATATACTACCTATAGTTCATTGCATTATTCAAGATGTATAATTTGGCCTTCAGAAATTTATCAAGAGATCCTCCAATGTAAAGTTATCTGAAACTTTGATAGAAAATGTTCTTTCTCAAGAAATGATATCTTACTTAAAATTGTTCTATATTTGTTTCCAATCTGCACTCAAATTTGCTATCTATGGCTTGTCTCTTTTTATAATTTTTATTTTATTTTATTTTTAATTACACTTTATTTACTTTGTATCCCCCCTCTAGTTCCCTCCCTCCTCCCCTCCCAAACCCTCCTTTCCTTCCCCTCCTCCACGCGTGCTTCTCCTCAAATCCACTGGTAGGGGAGGGTTTCTTTTTCTTCCTTCTGATCCTAGTCTGTTAGGTCTCATCAGGAATGGCTGAATTGTCTTCCTCTGTGGCCTGGTAAGGCTACTCTCCCCTCAGGGGGAGGTGATCAAAGAGCAGGCCAATCAGTTCATGTCAGAAGCAGTCCCTATTCCTGTTACTATGGAACCCACTTGGACACTGAACTGCCATGGGCTACATCTGTGCAGGGGAGGTTATCTCCATGCATGGTACTTGGTTGGAGTATGAGACTCAGGAAAGATCCTTGTGCTCAAATTTTTGGTTCTGTTGCTTTCCTTGTGGAGCTCCTGTCCTCTCCAGATCTTACTATTTCCTATGGCTTGTCTCTTCTCTTTTTTTTTTTTTTTTTTGGTTTTTTTTTATTTTTAAATTATTTTTATTTTTATTAATTACAGTTTATTCACTTTGTATCCTCCATGTAGCTCCGTCCTTCCTCCCCTCCCAATCTCACTCTCCCTCCCTCTTCTCCACCCATGCCCTTCCTCCAGTCCACTGATAAAGGAAGTCCTCCTCCCCTTCTTTTTTTTTTAGATTGGTGTCTGTTTTTTGTTTTTTGTTTTTTTTTTTTTGTTTGTTTGTTTGTTTTTCAATGCAGTTTATTCAGGAACCTTGAACAATCATCTGACCCTGGGGAAAGCCAGCCCACAGCTTAAATAGCCTCTGGGTAGCCAACCCAGGCGTGCCACGTGGGCAATGCAGATAGGTCCACATACATGGAAGCAAGCAGCCAGATCCTCAGCCTTAGCCAAATGTGGAATTGTTCATGACAGAGAGCACTCACCATCGGGAAGGTGGAAGGCGGAAACCAGCTCCATCTTTAAGGCACAGCATTCCGCAGCTCTCTACAGTTCCCCCTTTTTGTTTTAGACGCATCAGGCAAGAGTAGAGGTCTGATCTCTGATATTAGAAATAAATTGGGACTTTGTACCGATGTTCATTTAGGTGTCATCCACCCAAAGAGCATCAGACCTGTCCGATACCTTTTTCTCAGAGGCAGGACCTGGGGTATCAACCCGCATGCAATCAGACATGCTCTTCTCTGGGTCCAAAGCTGCTGACCCTGAATGCAGTGCTTAGCCTCGCTTCCTGAGCGTAACATTTTAACTTTTTATGGTATCCAACCATGCTTGGGGCGAATGTCCTGCTTCAATGGCTGTAAAGGCCTGAATGATCATGGCTGCATCACACTGTTGTGAGACTCTAATCTTGCATATATACCACAGGCAAACCAAGGAGACCAACACCAGAAGGCCTGCTAACACTCCCATGCCGACCCATTCCTTCAGATGATTCATGGCTGCAGCAATCCATGATGATAATCCTGTGGCTAGTCCTGCGTCCACTCTGGTAGAATTTACTGTGACAATGGCCACTCTCAGCTGCTCCATCGTAGTATCGATATTTTAGGTAATTGGACTGGAGAATTCGATACTACGATGGAGCGGCTTGTCTCTTAAAGCTATTCCCTCCTATAGTTCAGACCTTTATTATAGAAAACATAATAAAATTATTAATTTAAATACCCAACGCCAGTAGCCTATCTGTCCTCCAAGATACTTATTGAAGTTCTCAGGTCTTTTATTGTTTAGAGGGGGGTGGAGTAGTAAATAAATGTGTAACTATAACTTTCTGTCTTACTGAGAAGGAAGGAGGGAAGTAAAGCTAGGGGAGGGACTTGGAAATCTAGTCAGGTAAGAGAACAATAGTACTAAATATAAGATGATAAAATACTCCATTGTCGCCAGGGTTTCTGAACTGTAAAGTAAGTCATGGTCTAACCCAGTGGTTCTCAACTTATAAAGCATGACGCCTTTAGATGTCACACATCAGACATCCTGCATATCAGATATTTACATTACAGTCACACCAGTAGCAACATTAGAGTTATGAAGTATTAACAAAAGTAATCTTACGGCTGGGGAACCACGACCACATTAGGAACTGTATTAAAGGGTTTCAGCACTAGGTTTGTTTTAATCTCATCAGGAAAGTAAAAATCCTATAAGAAGGAGATAGACAAGCACCCTGTTGTACAATTTATAGAAAGAAGATATGAAATAAAAGTGAATATGACAGCTAGAGACAACAGAAGAAGGAAACAGAAAGAGCAGTAAGGAGTAACAAAATAAGCTCAGCCCTTCTTATTTTAGCCTCAAAACCATTCCTAAACATCTTTATTATTGAGATTAAAAGGCTGATGTTATACTATTTCAATCCACATAAAAGATATGCACATGAACATTATCTATTGATAATAAAGCATACATTATAATTATGTATGTAAGTGAAATAAGAGGGTAAATATTAATAACTACAAAATTCTATAAATCAAGGTTTTAGGTTAATGTTCCACTATGTAATTCTAATGTTTTCATCTTAGAACTAAGAATATAAACACTAAGTCAACCTTATAAATACATGGTTAAGCAAGATTACTTCTAACTCTAAAAAGATAAAGGAAAAAGACAACAAATGGGAAATCACTGATTTTATCAAACTAGATGGTTTTTGTGACAAAATACCTGCTAAAAGCAACTGGAAGGAAACTTACTTTGTTCAACATAACATAGGTTTCAGTCCATGGTTGGCTAGATCCATTGTCTTTAGTCATGCAGAAGAGTACAAGCCTCATGACAGCAGAGCATGGTTACGAGAGAGAGAGAAACAGAAAGTGACAGAGAGAGACACAGAGACAGAGACAGAAAGGAGGCAAAAGAAAAGAACAATAACAAGAAAAAACAACAAGAAGAAAGAAGAATATAACAAAGAAGGAGAAAGGTGAGGAGAAGAAGCAGCTCATCTCATACTTGTGAGGAGAGACAGACAAGAAAAATTTGGGTGCAAGGTATGCCCATCACAGGCATTGTCTTAGAGGTCCACTTCTTCTTATTAAGACACACCTTCCCCTCTGTTGCAGCACCAATATTAAAACTTTGTATGCTGGTGATTACTGGTGGGGGAGGTTGTTTATCTATTTGTTTTATTATTATTATTATTAATTCAATTTTTCTTCCTAAATTCAATTCTATTTATACACACATCTATTATAATTCATTCACCCTGCATCCCCACTGCAGCCTCCTTCCTCATTCCCTCCCAACCCCACCTCTCCTCCTTCTTCTATTCCCATTCCCCTCCCCTAGTCCACTGATAGGGGAGGTCTTTCTCCCCTTCCATCTGACCCTAGCCTATCAGGTCTCATCAGGACTGGCTGCATCACCTTTCTCTGTGGCCTGGTAAGGCTGTCCCCACTAAGAGCGAGGAGGTGATCAAAGAGCCAGCCACTTAATTCGTGTCAGAGACACTCCTGTTCCCCTTATTAGGAAATCTGCTTGACACTGAGCTGACATGGGCTACATCTGTGCAGGGGTTCTAGGTTATCTCCATGCACGGTCCTTGGTTTGAGTATCAGTCTCAGAAAAGACCCCTGTGCCCAGATTTTTTGGTTTTGTTGCTCTCCTTGTGGAGCTCCTGTGCTCTCCAGGTCTTTCTATCCCTTCCTTCTTTTATACAATTTCCTGCATTCTGTCCAAAGTTTGGCTATGAGTCTCAGCATCTGCTTTGATACCTTGCTGAGTAGAGTCTTTCAGAGGCCCTCTGTGGTAGGGTCCTGTCCTGTTCCCTGTTTTCTCCCTCTTTTGAGGTCTATCCCATTTGCCTTTCTGAATGAGGGTTAAGCGTCTTACCCAGGGTCCTCCTTGCTTAGCTTCTTTAGGTGTACAGATTTAAGTATATTTATCCTATACTATATGTCTAATATCCACTTATAAGTGAGCATATACCTGTGTCTTTCTGCTTCTGGAATACCTCACTCAGTATTATCTTTTCTAGTTCCCACCATTTGCCTGCAAATTTCATGATTTCCTTTTTTTTTTTTTTTTTTTTTTTTTAATTGCTGAGTAGTGTTTCATTGTGTAAAACTATCAGATACAATTTCTGTATCCGTTCCTCTGTTGACAGCCATCTGGGTGTTTTCCAGATTCTGGCTACTTCAAGTAGAGTTGCTATGAATATAGTTGTATCCCAGCTGGAGCCTGCTCCCTCATCTTCTCCTGATCCCACCCTCCCTTCCTCTTCTCCAGCCCCCTCCCCTAGTCCACTGATAGGGGAGATTCCCCCCATCTCTTACTATCTGACCTTAGCCTATCAGGTGTCACCAGGACTGTCTGGATCCTCTTTCTCTGTGGCCTGTAAGTAAGGCTCCTCTGCCATGGGGAGGTGATCTGAGACAAAGATGTCTAGCCAGTGGTGACTAAGCGTTTTCCTGTATTTGTTGTCCCTAGTGCTGGGCTTACAAGTACTTGCCAGCTCCCAGTTCCCAGGTACAGTGAATGCTCTGGGCTACAGGAAAACCCCTAGTCACCACTGACCAGCTATCTTAGTCAAAGGCTAGCTCCAGGTCTCAAAAAAAAAAACCTCTCTCAAAACAAACAAAGAAAAGTTAACCTCAGCTGCTCGATCTGTGTGAACCCCAACATACTAACAGGCATGTGCAGGAGCCATACACATACTCACATGTACACACACACACACATACACACACTCACACACACACACTACTGCTCATGCACAGCCATACACACACACACATACACACACACACACGCACACAGAGAGAACAGCTTTTTTGATTGCCTTAAAAGGCTCCATAACCACCAAAACCATTGTTATTTGCTAATAATTCAGGACAAAACAATATTGAAAATAGCTTTTTTTTTTTTAAAACCAAACATAAATAATTTTTTCTGAAGTTATGTTAGCCTCTCTAATGTTTCAGGTCTCATTTCTAACTGAATCATGTCAGTGTTGAGTTTAGGCAATGACATTGGTTCCAACCAGAAAAAAAAAAATGCTGAGGTGTACCTTATAGAAAAATTTAACTGGAAGCAAATTAAATTAAGCAATTTCAAATACAAGCAGAAAAGTTTAAGTAGGGATAGCATTTTAAAAAGTGACAAGCATCCTAATCAAAATACTTCAAATGGATCTTTTAACTTTTTTCTTTAAAATAACAAAAAAAAATCTCTCATTCAGAGTTTACAGTGCTGGAGCAAGAAGTTTCTAATATCTAGGGAATCTTGTAATAAACATTATTATTTATATTTTAAACCTTTGAATTATTTTTATTTAAGTAAAATTTATATTCAATAAAGGGCAACCATTTATAATAGAATAAACCTTGGCAAAGTTAGCAATTTTATTCCTCTATATATTAGAGTCTAGTCTTGTATCTAGACAGTCAAACTTCCCTCATCTCTACTGAGTCCCTTTGTATCTATATTTCACCCCCAACTCCTGTGAAACACCTGGCAGTCAGCAACTGTTACTTATTTTCTCCTGGAAGCATTGTTTTTTCCAGAAGAAATATGCATGAATGAATGAATGAATAAATGAGATCATATTTAGTATTTATTTTTGCTTTAATTTTTTTTAGGTCTGGCTTTTTATTTAAGTGTGTGTGTGTGTGTGTGTGTGTGTGTGTGTGTGTGTGTGTGTTTGTGTGTTCAGATGTATAAGTATAGGTGCTCATATGAAGTAAAAACTTCATGTACCAGCCAATCAGTCCTTAAGATGTCTCTGTCTGTCTGTCTGTCTTTCTGTGTGTGTATATGTGTCTGTCTTTTTCTCTTTGTCTCTCTCTCTCATTTTTCCCTCCCTCATGATCTCTTTTAGTACCCTTCTTTCCCTCTCTTTTTGTTTTATTTTGAATGCAGAGGGGAAAGAAGGTAACCAGGAATGTAGTTTGAGTGATGAAAGGCTTTATTAGCTCTCGGACCACATTAGCAACCCTAATCACTGAACCTTGAGCACTTTTTTATACAAACAGAGAGTCAAGGAAACCCAGCAAGATTTATTACTGTATAGTCACTGAGAATTGCCTGGAATGGAAAGCCACTGTTGCAGTCTATGCCTTCATGAACTGTCATCACTGAGGGGCTTAGATGGTTATAGAATTAATTAACTAGAGTGAATGGGGGAACCTCATGAAGACACATGGGTCAGGTACTTACTAGTGGCATAAGTATGGTTAGCATCCTATTATTTCTCTCCCAAAGTAAGAAATTGAAGAACAGGGCCTGAGTGTCTGTTCTCTGGAAATGACACACTTGTACATGTGACTTGAGAAAAGGAGACAAGTTGAAGGTTTTAACTTTCACCAATATATGTGTTTTTGAAAGGTTTTACTGGTTACATCAAAGAGTTCTTGGAAGGAAGAGTCTGTGGTGGATGTGGTAGGAATGACTGCATTTTCCTAATAAGCCTGTGACACATCCAAAATTTAGTCTGTGAATAAATTCTCCTCGTGTTTCAAGACTGGTCCAGAGGATTGTGTCACCCTATCTCTAAAAGTTTCCCATCCCTGGATCACTAGCTTGTAAAATGTGCTCACAGTGGTCACCGGTAGCTGCTTGCTCCAGCTTGTACCACAGAGGACTCTCAAACAACAACAGAAGAGGCTCTGGACAAATCCAGTTCATTTCCTAGCTCTTTTCACTCCTTTACAAACTGCTCTGTTTTAAAATCTGCTAGCATCTAGACAATTCTCTCTCTGGGACAGATAGTGCTTTGATTCATCTAATCATGATGAACAAAACACTTCAGAGGAAAAACAGGTAAAAACTGATCAAAGGCTATCAGAGAACCGTTCATTCCCTGCAAGAGCTCAGGCAACATCCCAATACTGCCTGTGCAGCCCTCAGATCTCTGCTTGAAGAGTGAGCATTTCAGTTCCGTGGGTTAATCCGGCACTCTAAGTAACAGCTGCTTGATGATAAGAATCAGGGAGAAGGCAAAGGAACAGAACATAAGTGGAAGGGGAAAGCAGTTTTCCAAGCACCTTATATCTTTCCAGTGGAAGGCTCCGGCTTTAGACATCCTCCAATCCGCTGGGCTATGTCCATGCAAATTCTCATTTTGCAGCTTTTCTTTTTAAATTTTTTCTCCTTAATCCAGCGGGGAGGAATACGTATATAAAAAGGGCAAGCCATCTGGGTTTCTACAATAAGGAATCTTAAACATGAAATTTGCATATGTTTTTTATTCTCCCTTACTAAAAACATATTAATGCCTTGGGGGAAAGTTTGTGATTAACTTTGAAATGTCTTTTGTAAGTGTTCACATCAGTATCCTCTGTTCCCTCAAAAATGAAAAGATCATGGAATTCAGGATAATTTGCAGAGAAAATGAAGGCTTTGTCTCACATTTGCAGATTCCTCTTAATCTTCAGTTTTGTTTTTATACATTTCATTTTTCGTCTTTGGCCTGTGATGTCAGCCTGTGATGTTTAAGAGTTCGTGGATTCTGTCACTGGGATTTAGGTTGGGACTCTTGTCTCCTGCTGTCAGAACCTCTGCCTCCCCTCCTGTGAACTGTGCTTTCTTGCTATCTATCTCATCATCACCTTGTTCCTGCTTAGCACTAGCACGTGGTTTCTAAAGCCCAATTAGCATATAAGCTAACCACACCCACACCAAAGTATTTGGGAGAACAAAGGAAAACTGGAGTTATCAGCATCAGGGTAGATAAAGGAATTCATTTATTGCAATAGCGAAAACTAATTACTGTGGTGATGGTAAAGAATACTAGGAAGCTATGTCTAAGTAAATAGTCACTTTGGGAGTTATAAAAGCTAAAGTTTATGAGGTAGACACTTATGGTGTCTATCGCCTCAGAAGGAGGGCCATGAATTTGAGGTCAGCCTGGGATGCCTAGTAAGTTTCAAGCCTGGATTATATAGTAGGACTGTGTTTCAAAATACATAAATACAAAATAGAAATGAAAAGATAAATTTCAGTAGGTGACGGGAACAGGCACCGGGTGTAGGACTAGGTGGTTAGATTGAATTTGATGATTGAGCATAAATGAGAAGTGAACATTTTGGCATGAAAGAGCTAATCATCAGTCAGCTGCCATATACTGGGTCAAATATCAGTCAATAAAACTGAAGAGTACGTGAGTTCTTTCATTTTAGTTTTATGAATATATGGGAGGGCTTGTATGCATGCATATGTCCCCTGTTTAAGTGTCTGAAGCAAATAGATGCCAGGAAAAGGCATGGCCATCCCTGAGGCTGGGGTTAGGGGCTTGTCAGCCTCCTGAGTTAGGTGCCAAGAAGCCAAATCCAGGTCCTCTGCAAGAGCGGTCCCAAGGAAAATTCCTTTTTGCTCAAGGTCTCTGTGCTTTGGCAGTGCAGTAAGGACTATGAGGAATTAGAAAAGCATAAGAGCAAAGCCATGGTATAGTGGGTTCCATAGTAATGGGAAGAGGGACTGCCTCTGACACAATCTGATTGGCCTGCTCTTTGATCACCTCCCCCTGAGGGAGGAGCAGCCTTACCAGGCCACAGAAGATGACAATGCAGCCACTTCTGATGTGATCTGATAGACTAAGATCAGAAAGGAGAGGAGAACCTCCCCCATCAGTGGACTTGGGGAGTGGCATGCATGCAGGAAGGGGAGGGAGGGTGGGATCAGGAGGGGAGGAGGGAGGGGCTTATGGGGGGGATACAAAATGAATAAAGTGTAATTAATAAAAAACTAAAAAAAAAAAAAGCTGCTGACATCTTAAAGCCAAAACAAAACAAAACAAAACAAAAAAACAACAACAAAAAAAGCAGAGGGAGAGAGAGACAGAGACAGACGTACATACACACACACACACACACACAGAATGCTGTCCCAAATTCCCCTTCAAATCCATGCTCTCAGTGATCTACCTTCTTCAGCCATGCCGCATATTCTAAGCCCAATATCTCCCAACAGTGTGGCCAGCTGGAGACCAAGCTTTCAGTTGCTTTTTATCTTTTTTTTTTTTTTTTTCCAGAGCTGAGGACTGAACCCAGGGCCTTGCGCTTGCTAGGCAAGCGCTCTACCACTGAGCTAAATCCCCAACCCTTCAGTTGCTTTTTAGTAGAAACTCCAGATGTATTCTTATTGAGATACAGACAAAATAAGACAAAGCATGTTTCAAAGAGTGAATCTAGAATGTATTTGCAGTGTCATATCCCATGCACTGACGTATCTTGATATGCGTCCACTGGGTCTAGTGTGGTGTTGTGGTGGTTGTGATGAGCCTGTACCTGTGTGTATGTTTGCGTGTAATTTTAATCAAATCAACAAGATCTGAAGCTGTATACTATTGATCCAAGAACTGAGAGACTGGGGCAGGAGAATCGTGAGTTTAAAGTTTAAAGTTTTAAAGTTAAATTCAGTCATCTTTATTAAAAAGACAGACTACAGGATTGATTGGTACCCAGACTCTAAAATCCAGAATTCACATTCCCCAATAATCATTAAAGCCATCTGTCTTTGGACATTCATAAATCATTACAAGAGATAGTACAGAATATGAACTTGTCACATGAGATATTTAAGGCATCTGGATACACAGAAAGTTACATATGTCAAAACCGTCTCATAGGCCCCAGACTTCAGGGAGACACTGGGATTTCCATGCTAGTCAACTGTCAGGTATTCTGTAAGTTAACTTCGATGCGAGAATCTCACAAGCATGCCAAAAATGATGATGAGTTCGATTAAAATTATATGGAAAGCTGTATGGTTGATATGGGCCTCATTTTCTTAAGTTGCAATATTCTGAAATTTGTTCTTCTCATTTTTACTTTCTACTAATAGCAATGTGAAAATATAAACATATAGGTTCCCTTTAAATATTGTCAGCTTCTTATGTATCTATTAAATAACTACAACTAGGGCTAGAGAGATGGGTGGCTCATCACTTGCTGTTTCCTCAGATGACCTGAGTTTAGTTCTCAGCACTCACATCAGATTGCTGAAAATTTCTATAATGCCCACTCTAGAAGATCTAACATCCTCTTCTGGCCTCAAAGAGCACCTGTGCACATGTCTCTCTGTCTCTGTCTCTCTGTCTCTGTCTCTCTCTCACACACACACCACTAATAATTAATATTTATTATCTATAATATAAAAATATATAGAGATGAATCTTTAAACAATGACGTAAAGGAAACCAAAACAGCACAGACTGAGGGAAGATGTAGTAGACAGAAGAAATTAGAATCATTTTTGAAAAGATGTCAGTACTGTCTATTTGAGGTAATGACAATTTGGACAAGTGAATAAATGTGATAATATATGATATGAGAAAGGTAAAGGTCAAAGTCTCTGCAGATTTTTTTTTTTTTTTTTTTGTCAAACGTAGTAGCAGAAGCCTGTAATCCTAGTGTCTGGTAGGTAGAGGTAGAAGGGTCTGGTGTTCACATTTATGCTCAGATACACAATGAGTATGAAGACAGGTGGGGTTCATGACAGCTGCCCTTCAAATAAACAACAACATCAAAACAAACAAACAAACAAAAACAAAACAGAACAACAACAAATGTTTACTTCATATAAACAATTACTTTCCAATTTAAATTTAACAAAAAAATATCAAAATAACAATAGGAATAGAGGCATAAAATTCCTTTGAAATTATTTTTCTTGAAAATTTTGGTTGAAATAGTAATAATTGCTAAGAAGTATGGCGGCACATGCCTTAAATCTCAGCACTTAGGAGGCAGAGGCAGGACAATATCTAGGAGTTTGAGGCCAACCTCTTCCACATGGTGAGTTCCAGGACAGCCAGAGATACTTAGTGAGAGTCTGTCTTGAAAAAAGCGAAACGTGAAATATTTAAATAGTTAGAAAATACAAAGTAAAATTGTCTTAGGTTCTCTCCTAGGGTCTATCATCTTTCTAGTCCAAGGTTCTTGGATAGTTCTAAATAGTATTTAACTGACCAATAGTGACCTATCATTATGCTTATAGATAAATAATCTCTCAAATCTCATCAGAGACATCCTGCTGCAATAGATGATAATCAACACAGAGAATGTCAACTGGCCAAGGTGAAGAGAATGAAATACTGCCAAACTCTCAGCCATTAATGGAACATGTCTACTACAGTTCTCATTGGAAAGGCTAGGGTTCCTTGCTGAAGAAGGGGCTGAAAGAATGTGTGTACCAGCAGCAGGGGATGAGTATTAGGAAACAGTGCTTTGTGGACACGGCAGGGCAGCTTGCACATCTGATCTCACAATGAATGTGACACCATGAGCAAGACCCATGCAGAACTATATCAGCCTCAACCTAGTAAAGGATGGGAAGTTGAATACGATATTCCACCACTAACTGGATAATGAGAAGTTCTTAGCTACAAGGAGAGAAAATTCAGTAGTCTCTAAAAGCTTAGTTCTTGATAAGTGAATCACACTTCATTGGGAGGCCACACAACCAAATATAATTGTGCAGCACAAATTGCCTTGTGCAAAAGAAAGAGAGCAAGAACAACAGCAACAAGAACAAGCAACAGTGCAAAGTCGCATGCGAAGGAAAGGTGGAGAGTGTCTGAAAAAAGCTGAGAGAGTGAGAATGATCAAAACACGTGGTATAAAACAACTCAGAGAACTAATAAAAAGCAAAAGAACAAAGTAATTAGATCCAGAAGGACAGAATTTCACAGGTTGCCAGTGGTTTATCTACTTGATCTTTAGTTCCAATAAAGGAATAGCAACTTGGAACATGTCTAAAGCAAAAAAATTACCTGGGTATGCCAATGCAGGCTGAGCACGCTGCACACACTCCACAAGCTCCCAGGTGCTGTGTGGGACGGTGAAACTCCACTGTGTTATGAACACACAGCTGCGCATCCTGTTCTCTGTAAAATGCTGTGCTGGGGTGACAGATTGCATGTAGGTGCAATGTGTACGTAGCTTGTTCCTATAAAGGACAATTTTATAGTCTTGCCATTTCTAAAATGGTTCAGTCCATCCTGAAATCTACTTTTTCATTTCCAAAGGAAAAATTTTAAATTGAAAAAATCGTAAGCCATTCTGTATATTTTTTTTGCAAAGATAAAACATTGTGTATCATTTTAGAAGTGTTTTTCACTTAATTAGGGTTCCCACAAGTTTCTATTCACTATAGTAAGCAGAATAAAACTATTCAGACGATCAAAGATTTTGTGGGTGGGTTGGTGTTCCTTCCCTCTGCTAAGAGACTAGTCTAGTAAGTGGGTGTCTTTTTCAGTCTCTATGGATCCTGCTGCTAGGAGTCATTGATTGAGTACACTTCACATCCTCCCAGGAGCCTAACCTGACTTGGATCTCCAGCTTGTCACAGAGATACCCTCTCTCTCTGATTCTTTTTCTTTTCTTTTTTTTTTTCCCTACAGGTCTTCTGTCCTCTCACCTTTGCTCTCTTTAGGTCTGATCTCTACCCTCTTAACTCTCTGTACCCTCTCTTCTACCTTGTTTCCTCTCATTAGTCACTACGTCTATCCCCCCTTCCGAGTGAGATTTATGCGTCATCCCTTGGATCCTCTATGTTAATTTTCTTTTGGGTCTGTGTCTGCTAATATACTTATCTTGTACTGTATGGCTAAAATCCACTTATAAATGAGTACAGAGGCTCAAAACAACAGAGGCTCAAAACAACAGAGGCTCAAAACAAATGTGATGGGTAAGGCATCTTGTGGAAAGTGAGATGAAGTAGAAAAGGACCTGGAGATGACAGGAGCTCCACAAGAAGACCAATAGAGCCAACTAACCAGGGCTCAGAGAAGCTTGCTGAGACTGAAGCATCAACCAAGGACCATGCATTAACTGGACCTAGGCCCCCTACAAAGATGTAGCAGATGGGCAGCTTAGGCTTCACATGGGTCTTCTAGTAAGGGAAGTGGGGACTACAATAGACATGGACTCACTTGCCAGCTTTTTGGTCACTTTCCCCTGCTCGAACTGCCTTGCCAGACCACAGTGGAAGAGGATATGCTCAATCTTGATGCAACTTGATGAGCTGGGCTGGATGGGAGAGGGAGCTCCCCTTTTCTGAGGAAAGGGGGAGAAGCAGGAAGGGAGGGTGGGACTGAGAGTAGAGGGGGTATGGGCCTGCAACTGGAAGTAAAGTGAATTTTAAAAAAAAGGAAAAGGAAAAAGAAGAGAAAATAATCTATTTAGACGGGGTGTCTCCAACGCCACAAAAATCTTCCTGTGCCCCCAAAGTCTTATTATCATGTTGTGACATGACAAAGTTCACTGAAGATTTTGCCACCCTTCTATGAACTGATGGCTGGAGCAGAGTAAACATCCAAGAATCACTGCTGAAGCAAAAACACAGTGAGTCATACGGTGAAAAAGGAAAAAAAATGTTTAACTGCTACTTACAAAAGCATACAGATTTGTTTGTTGCATCAAAGTAGTTTCTTCTTAGAAAACCTTGATCTTAAGTTTCAATAGAGGAGTACTATCTTGGAGCTCGACAAAGGCAAAAAGATTATCTAGTGATGCCCACTCAGGCAGCATAGGGCCGAGTTTTAAAATTATCAAGAGTAAATAGAAAAAGCCAAGAAATAAGTTATTCAAAAGTGTACTAGAAGATACTAGAAAGGTTAGATGTTACAAAAGAAAGGAATATGCACATGTCCTTATTGATGTGGGAAAAATAATGTGTATCAGTTGCAAATACTTGCTTCAGATCTGATAATTCTCCTTCTGACTCTAGATGCTGAACCTAACACAGGTTCACCTTTGTTTGTTTGTTTGTTTGATTGTTATTTACTTTTCCCTTATCTTATTGCTACGCATAAGGTAAATAATATTAGAAATCACAGTTACTTTAGCAAATAGGTCAGAATAAGTAGGTTCTTGGGTTTTATTTTTAAATAAGAAAAGTTTGTAGCTCTATTGTCCTTGGACAAATATTTTAATAAATAAGATATTCACATGATTAAAACAAATGCTACAGCACTGTTTTCTCATCTCCTAAATGAAGAGAGCCAACCAAGAAAAAAAGTAAAACGAAGGCTTTTTAAAGATGCTAGAACAACAATGTAAAATGAATTTATCTCTTCCTTTCCCTTTTTCCCACAACTCTCATTCACACATGTTTAATTTCATAATATCTGCATGACTACATTCATAAGAACTCTACTTATTGATGATATTAAGTAACAGGAACTAGATTTATTCTCTTATCTGAAACAAATAGAATGTTTTTATCATTTATTTATTTAATCACTTTATGGTCTAATCCTAGCCCCTTCACTCCTCTCCTCCCAGTCTTCCCCTGATGTCCCTCTCACCCATTTCCCCATCTCCTGCTTCAGGGAGTCTATGGGGAAGACCCTAGCAGTGAGAAATATGGAGTCTGATGTCTCCACTTCCTGTAGCCAGGTAGGACTTCCAGTAGAGAGAGAAGGATGCCAATCCACCCAAAATCTTCAACCTAAAATTTGTCTTGCCTACAAAAAAAAAAAAACATAGGGATAAAGGTGGAGCAGATACTGAGAGAATTGTAAACCAGTGACTTTCCCAACTTAAGACTTACTCCATGGGAAAGAGCCAACCTCTGTGACTATTAATGATACTCTGTTATGACTGCAGACTCAAACTTTGCATAACTGTCTTCTGAGAGGCATCATCAGCATTGGATGGAAACAGATGCAGAGAACCACAGTGAAAAAATAGCCCAAGCTCAAGGAGTTCTGAGGAAGGGTGGGAGGAAGGATAGCGAGAGCCAAACTGGAGGGGCCAAGGATACCACAAGAAAACCCGGACCTAGACCCCTACACGTATGTATCAGATGTGCAGCATAGTCAACCTGTCAGTCTCCTAATAATGGAAGTAGGGGCCGTCTCTGACTCTGTAGCTTGCCACTGCATCCCTTTCCCCTACCTGGGCTACCTTGTCAGGCCGCAGTAGGAGAGGTTATGCTTATTCCTACTGTGTCTTGAGGTGCCTGGGTGGGTGGTTATCCTTTTGAGGCCTCCCCTTCTCTGAGAAAATATTGAGAGTGGAGAATGAAGGGAAGCAGGGTGAGATATGTTTGGGGTATCGGCAATGCTCTCCCATTCCTCATCTGTGGGAACCCATAGAGTGATGAATAAAGATGAAAATAAATGAGCTAAGCCCTACTGCAAGCTTTCAGGGTGTGGCGCAGGATGGATAAACCCAGGAAAGGTAGCACATTCTGTAACTTTGGGGTATAGAGCAGGGACCCAAGCAGGGGGTAAAACAGAATCTATGGCTAGAATCCATAGGACAAGGAAACAAAGACATGGGTGCATATAAAGGCACTCCAGCTACCTTCAGAGGCTTCCCTTAACCCTGCAGGGATGGATGAACCAACAGGGCATGGAAGAAAAATACTAGGGAAAAAGGAGGGCTGCATTAAAACATTAGAGCAGTAGCTTCTATCAGGAGCAGTTTTTTTTTTCCCTTGAGATATATTTGGAAATATGATGAATAGACACAGATGAATGGTGCTACTTGACATTGTACAATACATGGCAAAGGTTCCCCACAACACTCAATTACCAGTTAAAATGACTACAGTGCTGAATCTGAGATCCCATGCACAGTGATGAGGGCATGTGTCAGAGGCCTGACTAGGGCTGTTCATAAAACTGAGTGAAAATCCTAATCCAAAGAACATCAAGCAGTTGGGGAAGTTCATATAAGACTAAGTTCTGGTCCAAATTTACCTTACAATGCGCAGAATAATCTCCACACTAAGAACAAATAGCTAAATATATAAATAATCAATTTCCAAGTAACTAGAGCATGCAAAATACATCTCAAGAATGCATTCAGATATGCAAAATTCTCAACACACACAAAAGTAATCTGTACAATACCTACTAAAATATATAAAAACATGTCTTAGTGAAACATCAAAACTAAGGGAGAGACAGAAAAGGTAAAATGAGCTTGTCTTTGCCCATAGAAGATATAATAATATAGGAAGAAAATTTAACTGCCAAAATAAATTTTTGCAAATAATAAGTAATTGTACTGAACTTGAAGCATGTTCAGGCTAAATGTGATGAGACAGATAGCTTTATATCAACTTGACACAATCTAAAGTCATTTGAGACCAGGGAACCGCAATTAAGCAAATGCCTCCACAGGAATAGGCTGCAGGCAAGCCTGGAAAACACTTGTAATTAGTGATTAGCTCTGGAGGTTCCAGCCCTTTGCTGGTGGTACCAGCTTTGGCCTGGTGGTCTGAGAGAGCAGACTGAACAAACCATGAAGTGACAGCCAGTTAGTGACATGTCTCCATGGTTTCTGCATCAGCTTCTGCCTCCAGGTTCCTGTTTGACTTCTTTTTTTTTTCATCAATTACACTTTATTCATTCTGCATCCCCCCATAAGCCCCTCCCTCCTCCCCTCCCAATCCCACCCTCCCTCCTCCCTCTGCTTGCATGCCACTCCCCAAGTCCACTGATAGGGGAGGTTCTCCTCTCCTTTCTGATCTTAGTCTATCAGTTCACATCAAAAGTGGCTGCATTGTCCTCTACTATGGCCTGGTAAGGCTGCTCCCCCCCAGGGGGAGGTGATCAAAGAGCAGGCCAATCAGATTATGTCAGAGGCAGTCCCTCTTCACATTACTATGTAACCCAATTGGACTCTGAACTGCCCTGGGCTACATCTGTGCAGGGGTTCTGGGTTATCTCCATGAATAGTCCTTGGTTGGAGTATGAGTCTCTGGGAAGTTCCCTGTGTTCAAATTTTCTTGTTCTGTTGCTGACTTCTTGTCCTGACTTCTTTCAGAGATGACCAGGATGTGGAAGTGTAAATAAACCCTATGTTCCTCAGGTTGCTTTGGATGTGGTGTTTCATCACAGCAATGATAACCCTAACTAAGACAAACGGCAAAGTCAAGTACAACACCGCTTCCATCTTCAAACTGTTAGAGTCTGACAAAATTCTTAAGAGGAGGGGTGTGACCGAAGTTTGCTGAAATAAATTTAAAATATACTAAACAAATGGGGAAACAGCCCATGTTCAGAACTAAGAGGAACACAATTTGTTTCCACAACAGTGCTTTCCACTTTGATTTATGAACTTAGAGTTATCTTATGCAAAATATCATAAAATTATTGTGTAGAGATCAATGAGCAAACTACTTAGTTTGAGGCAAAGGCTTCAAAACAATTAATATGACACTGTGAACTAAAGTTCTGTCAGAGAATAGAATATGATAATTATGAAAAATAGACAGATGCAAATAAGCAACAAAAGTCATATTGAATCATCCTTGATTCCTTGAAGCAGCCATTTACCAACAGCTTCCATGTTTGACATATATCTTCATGAGATCTAGATAAAATTCTTGGATTATATTTCTAATTTCGGCAGACCTGAAGCTTCCAGAAACCTAATAATGCAACAGTATCTGAATCCTAAGAAAGAGATTTTCCTGAGTCTGCTATAGCAAAGGTCTAACAACCTGATACCCAACCAATGAATTAGGTAAATACAAAGATTCATGGATGTGTTATGTTCTATGACTATGGAAGTTCATATAACCTGCTCCTAGACGTGGCACAGCTGATTCATGGGGACTTGAATCCTCATCCAGAGTCATTCACATCAGGTCCAACTCCTTTTTAAATTTTACTTTAAAAGTAGAATTGAAAAACATACATTGTATATAAGTGGATATTAGACATATAATATAGGATAAACATGCTAAAATCTGTACACCTAAAGAAGCTAAGCAAAAAGGAGGACCCTGGGTAAGATGATCAATCCTCACTCAGAAAGACAAATGGGATGGACATTTGAAGGAGGAGAAAAAGGGACCAGGACAGGAGCCTACCACAGAGGGCTTCTGAAAGGCTTTACCCGGCAGGGTATCAAAGCAGAAGCTGAGACTCATAGCCAAACTTTGGGTAGAATGTAGGGAATCTTATGAAAGAAGGTAGAGATAGAAAGACCTGGAGAGGACAGGAACTCTGCAAGGAGAGCAACAGAACCAAAATATCTGGGCACAGGGATCTTTTCTGAGACTGATACTCCAACCAAGGACCATGCATGGAGATAACCTACAACCCCTGCACAGATGTAGCCTATGGCAGCTCAGTGTCCAAGGGAGCTCCCTAGTAATTGGAACAGGGACTGTCTCTGACATGAACTCAGTGACAGGCTCTTTGATCACCTCCCCCTGATGAGGGAGGAGCCTTACCAGGCCACAGAAAAAGACAATACAGGCAGCCCTAATGAGACAGGACAGGCTAGGGCCAGATAGAAGGGGAGGAAGACCTCCCCTATCAGTGGACTTGGAGAGGGTCATGGGAGGAAATGATGGAGGGAGGATGAGATTGGAAGGTAATGAGGGAGGGGGCTACAGCTGGGATACAAAGTGAATAAACTGTAATTAACATAAAAATTATAAAAAAGAAAAATCCACAAAGATTATATTTCTTGAAGCAAAAAAAAAAAAAAAAAAAGTTGATTCCTTACATAAAAATTAAGACTAACAAAGCTGGAAGACTGAAATAGAGTAACACAGTGTGTCATCCTTTTGATGAAAAATGACGTCAACAAGAATAAGCACGTGTTAAAATATGATAAATAGTTATCATTTGCATCAAATAAAGAGAGCACTGTGCTGGCTCAAAAATGGTGTATCCTCTTAAACAAAGGAAGCAGGAGGACTTTATTCAGGTAGCCTTTACATATCCATACAGGAAAGCATTTTGGTGGCAGACACTTTCCTAAAACACTAGAAAACATGGTGCTAATTTTGGTAAGCTAAAGCAGTTTCACAGTTATCTGAAAATTCAGAATGACTCAAGGAAAAAATAGAAGGACTAAAAGGTAAAAGGAATAAAAGCCTGGGGTAGTTAAGATAGTCACCATTCTGACTGTAGTGATGTTTTCCCAGATCTCCCTAGACACAGATGTTACAGATGAATGCTAGGTAGGTAGATAGGTAGGTAGGTAGATTGACAGAGAGAGAGAGAGAGAGAGAGAGAGGAAGATATAGAGATAAAAAAATGGGGAAATACACATTAACGTGTGTTTCATGTGTATTAACATGTGAACATCTCACAGGTTAACCTGTGCAGTGTGATACCTTTCCATTATGCCTTAGTAGTGCCACTCTATAAATCTTTCCTCGAGCAATAGGATGATTATGAGCACAGGTCCTGCTATGACAGTATCCGACCACACAGCTCATACCCCACTAAACCTCATCCTGGAAAACAATGCAATAAAGCTAAAATTACGCAGCACAAAGTCAAAAGATGAAGTTCAAATGCTAATTTCATGTTCTGGAAGGGAACGCTATACACACAAATGAGAAACAACAGAACAATACTTTCTAGAAATTACAGAGTTCAAAATCACAGGAAACATAAGGGGAAAACATCATTAAATCTAACTGCAAACTGATCTGTGAATTGAAAAGCACAATCAGGAAGTGGTAAATTTCTTAAAGTGTTGCTTTTCTTGCCTTTGGGATGAAAATTACCAAACTACGAACTGAAAGGAGCATATTTTCTACTGCTGAAAAAACTTAAACACATTCATTTGGAAGTAAGCGAGAAAGCGGTTACAGAGAGATTAAATGATGGAGCACGATGAGAGGGACTTTTATAAATAGCAGACGTCCACAGGACCTAGAGGTTTAGAGCACTGTGTGAGGGGCTAGGAGAATGTCCACATGGTGAAGGAAGCCTCCTAGAGCATTAGTCAAATAGCGTGGTTTTAAAAAGAAACCTTAAGCTATTTTGACTGGTCACCCCTTTTTGACAAAGAAATTTTTATATGACTTTCATTTATATAGGTATGGAAAATAGGCATAGGAATCAGACTTTTACAGATAATAATTTGTCCAAAGGAATTTACTGTATAACATCTTTGCTCTGCAAATAATTTTACAATTTATTAAAAACAAAATAGCATTTCCTTATGATTTAAATGGATGTGCTTATTGAATTTTATGTGAAGAATTAAAGCTTGGCAGAATAAGCAGTAGAGCAGAAGGACTGAATTAGTTACTTTTTCTGTTGTTATGATAAACATCACTACCAATAGTGACTTATAAAATAAAGATTTTATTTTGGCCTATGATTCCAGAAGGATAAGAGTACAACATGCCAAGAGGGCATGGCAGCAAACAGTGGGTAGAGTACCAGGAGCTGGAAATGAAGCAGCAAAAGTCGGAAAAGTCTGTAAACCTTCCTTCAACGTTACATTGGTGATTTGAATGAGTTTGGCCCCCAGAGATTCACATGTTTGAAAGCTTGGCCTTAAGTGGCACTATTAGGAGGTGTGGCCTTATCAGAAAAGGTCTGGCCTTGTTAGAGTTAAGCGTGTCACTGTGGAGGTGGGACTTTCAGCTCTTAAATGCTCAAGCTACACACAGTGTAAATAAATCCAGTCTCCTCCGGCTGCCTTCAGATCAAAATGGAGAATTCTCGGCTCCTTCAACACCTTGTCTGCCTGCATGCTGCCATGTGTCCCACCATGATGATAATGATCTAAATCTCTGAAATTTTTAGCCAGATCCAATTAAATGTTTTTCTTTAAAAAAAAAAAAAGTTGCCTTGGTCATGGTGTCTCTTCACAGCAATGGAGCCTTAACTAAGACACTTATACTTCCAGAAAACCTTCATACTGCCAAACTATTTAGACTTTCCTATTGCTAATGTCCATTTCCATCTTCCCATACAGAATCAAGAACCATAGTTTTAAAACTTTTTCTTAAGGTTTACTTGTAAGGGAATGTATAACATTTACTATATTGAAATTAGTCAATGCAGCCACTCCTGATGAGATCTGATAGACTAGAATCAGAAGGAAGGAGAGGAAGACCTCCCCTATCAGCGGACTTGGGGAGGGGCATGCATGGAGAAGGTGGAGGGAAGGTGGGATTAGGAGGGGAGGAGGGAGGGGCTTATGGGGGGGATACAAAGTGAATAAAGTGTAATTAATAAAAATTTTTAAAAAAGAAAGAAATTACTACAAATAGAAGATCTACATGAATTAAGGACACACGTGGTTCTACTAACTACTGAAGGAAGACTGAGGAAACTGAGGGTTAAACTGTTTTGGTTTGGTTTTGGGGTTTTTTTAATAATAATTTTATTTTTTATATTAATCACAGGTTATTTAGTTTGTATCCCAGCCATAATCCTCTCCCTCATTCCCTCCCAATCCCACCATTCCTCCCTCATCTCCTCTCTGCTTCTTTAACTAGTTGCAAACACAGGAGTTCTGATTGTACTCAACAGATCTTGACTAAGTTCTGGAATTGTCTTTTCTCTCCCTTTGGTAACAATAAAGTTTTTAGCACACTGGGATTTTATATCAGAAAATATTAATCAAATTTGAAAATTCCTCCTTTCACAGGCAGCTCTTTCATCAGTAAGGTCAATAAAGTGATACATGACAGCACAGGAGAAACCAAATTCAATAATATATCACCAAGACAGCTGGAATAGAGAGCTATACTGGGACATAGACTAAAAAGCTATAGAGGTGAACCATGACAGGAAGGCAATAAAGTCATAGGGAAAGCAAACACCTTCAAATCACTGAATCAATCCAGTCTGAAGACTAGGCAAGGCCTTCGAAATTCCAAGGAATGGCATTACTGAGAATAGCAATAATGTAGAAAAAGAAATGATACAGAAGTCACAAACTAATAATCTGAGATGCTCTCAGCCATAAAGGGCAGTAGATTTGCTAACTGGACAGTGATAGAAAAGAACATTCGGGGGAAAGAGATATGATGGAAGGCGGCAGAAGGCAAAATGTCACACCAAATGTTTAGTAGCTTAACCAGGGAAGCAAGGATTCTTAGTCTGTGCACTCACGCCTCAGGCCCACGGGTGATGGAGCACAAGCAAGTGCTCAAACAAGCAAGTTATCAAAGTACAGTACAGTAGCTTAGCGGAAAGGAGCTTAGAGGACGGTAGAGTAGATTGTCTGAGGAACTATCTGTTTCTTGTCTCATCTAGTTTTTGGTAGCTGAAGGTGTCTTGGTAATGGGTGTATCTCTCTAATCTTCCTGGGTGACTAGGCTGGATTTCTTCCTCAGTGTCTCCTCAGGTTTGTGTGTCAGTGAGTGTACCTTACCCAGCATGAACATTTCTTCCTAATAAGTTCCCTAATCACCCTAATGGTCATTTTTACTTATATTACTTTATAGCTAGAAGTGCTGAGAACGAACTCATAACATCTGGGTGCAACTATTACTTATCTCACACATTACATACAATTCTCTGTGTGGGGATCATCATGTGTCTATATGTTATTTTACTAATATTATACTGTCTGTAATGTATTGCTAGTAAAAAAGTAAAAATAATGAAATAAACAAACCAACAGTACCAACCACATGCTGACCACTTACAACCACAGGTGAAATTCAGTTTCACTTGGAAAATGTATTTTTTTTAATTTTTAATTAATTTTTATTTTATGTGCATCAGCATAAAGGTGTCAGATCTCTTGGAATTGGCATTACAGACAGTTGTGAGCTGCCATGTGGGTGGTGGGAATTGAACCCGGGTCCTTGGGAAAAGCAGACAGTGCTCTTAACCACTGAGCCATCTCTCCAGTCCCAGAAAATGTACTTTTAACAGAAATGTTGATTGCTGTTTAAATACACATTAATAAAATTAAGGAGAAATAATGGAGACTACTGTTGGAGAGTAAGCCACCCACTATGCCGTAAGCAAGCTCTTCAGCAAGAGCAAAAACTGAGTAATTTTTTTTTTTATATATACTGTCTTTCATTAGCTTGGGCTGCTAGTCAAAATGGAAGATACAGAAAAGTACATTTTAAAATTTAATCTACGTTACAAAATGTTTTCCATTATTTATTTAAGTCTAGTTAATCAACAAAAAAATGTCCTGAATCTCCTGGTTTTCTTGCTATCAAGAGTTGTGCCACGGCTGAATCAAACCTCTAAACGAAACCACTAAATGTTGTGTTTGGGGTAAGAGATGTCATATCACCTACATTATAGATTTCCACCACGAAAGTACACCAAGAGCAACTAATTTCACAGCTGATATCATAGTCAATTCAATGAGATAAATAGGAAGTCATGAATTTGGATGAATTTGATGTATATTTCTATTTCAATATTATTCTTAAAATGTAGGTGTTTATAACTGAATTTTCACAATAACTTTATATGATAACTGGGAAACTGTAAGTTTTCTCTCCTAATTTATAGCAGGGTGCTTTTACTATCACACAATGATAAAGATCAGAAGAAATAGTTTCAAATTTTAGGCACTGAAGTTTAATGACTTTGAAGGTGTTTTTTTTGTTTTGCTTTTTGTTTGTTTGTTTTTCTAGGACTACTGATAGGACTCCCATGAAGGTAAAGCTTTAAGTCAGAATGCTATATTATCACGTGAATGATCTCAACAATTCAATTGTAATGAGCACAACAATGTCCGCCCAATATTTTCAAGCTAATGGTGTCCAGGTCAGTTTCCCTTAGGACAGAGCTTGTGGATGGCCTCTAATTTAGTCTGCTTGCACTCCTCCACCCCCCAGCTAATTCACGAGATTGCTCAGTAATGTTAGGAATGCCGCTTCCATTGTCCTAGTGGGTTTATAATCTGAAAATGAACATATCTTCTTTCACAAGGGTGTAGTAAACTCTGGCAAATTTTAAAAAGATTATATATCCAAATTGCAATTACTCCATGAAGAAAGGTAATTAAGAAAATGAGTAGGAAATTTTGACAATTCCTTTGGAACCAAGCCATTAATTTCTAAGTAAGGAAATGAGAAAAAACCCATACAGGAGCAGCTTCCTCACCATCTTCATAGCCTCTTTAGGGAAGAAGGGATCATTCTGCAATGGGCTGTCTCACGGAGAACGAGAGGCCTGTGACCCCAGATTGCTTCCACTATGCCAGCATCTGCAGTCATTAGGTTCAAGTGGCATTTTTAAAAATTATATTCTATAAAAGAGTCCCAATGAAACAATAATTATCATTTAATGGGATTCACAGTGGCACAATAAATATCACTGATCTTCCCCACCTGAGCTCTGAACCAAGTAAGAAAAGCAGATGGGCTCCAAGATCCCAGCTTTTTTATGGATGGTGGAGGATATAGCTTTATGAGTGAAAAGTGGGCTTTCTGATAATGAGCTCCACTCTAAAGCAGCCTTGCTCACCATATCAAGGGCAGAAAACAGCCAGTGTATACCTCTGTCCTCTAAAATTACAGCTGGAGGTATGGAAACAAAATGCTTCTCAGTCTACAGCGTTGCTTCTGAAGAGAAAGATGGATTTCATGCCAGGTTTCTCTCTTTCACAGAGACTATTGGCAAATGAGTCTCATGATATTATGCTTTAAGCTTAGAAGATAGGGTGTTTATTCCCCTCACCTTTACTCTACATTTTTTTTTTTTTTGAGAATGATTGGCACTGGAAGAGGGAGTAGGTTTTGAGACGTTTCTTCTTTCCAAGCAAAGAATTTTAGATCAGAACAAATGCCAGTAACCTCTAGTCTAAATCTCATTAACCTCTGACCCACTACTAAGTATTCAAGGATGTTGAACTATGTATGGCAAGTCTTACAACTACCTGTGGTACATAACTACCCCGCATTTTATTTGAAGGTGGGCATTAAACACCGAATGCTTAATTAAAATGCTTTGGCTTCTTAATGAGTTGGCACACTAGAAATTATATTAAAAATTAGGGAGAGAGAAAGGGTGAGAATTAAAGGAATAGAACAATAAAGGGACTGAAGCAGAGACTGAGTGAAGGACAGAAAGAGAGAGGGAAAGAGGAAAGAAGATAAAGGAAATTCAAAGGCAGGTCAGACAGACTTCAGAAAGATAGATGCTATTATTCCTGCACAGTGCCTTCTTGAGAGTGTGACAGCTGGGCGTGATGACCTCTGCAGTGTGACTGCACAATTAGCAAGGGTGTTCTCCTGAAGAGTCACATTCTTACTGTTAAGAATATTTAGGAATATTCTCTTCTAGAAGTACACTCTGTTGCAGGTTCAAACCGGCTCAGGTGCCATACATACTGCATGCTGACATGATATATATTCCTTGGGTCCTCAATGCACTCTAAGAGAAATGAAATGAATGGCATCTAATACATAATGGTGCTTCTAATCACGCTAAAGATCAGCATGATCTGCCATAAATAACGGCATAACTACAACCTCCCATTAGCAGGTTTCTGTTATCCTCTCTCCACACAATAAACAAGGCTGAGGCTGTCATTCTTTTGCTGTTAGCGATTGATCAAGCATCATTGACAAGCACTGATATATGAGATTAATCTCTTTAGCTCATTTATTCAAGGTATGATTCTTTCTCAGGCTCTCGCTGGGTAAGCAAACAATAAATATCATTTAAAAAGCACAGGCAATTTTTGATCAGAAAAACTCCGTAATAAAGAACAGCAATCATAAAGTTTAAGAGAGTTTTCTCTTATTCACATTTTCTGGGATTCAGACTTTTATTTACAAACAATATCTAAGCTCTCAATATGTTCCACTCGCTACTTGAATCGGAAAGTAACATTTCAAATGCTTTATGGTAGCAGAATAGATACAGAATCGCCTTTTTAGGCTTACAGTGGTGGTGAATGAGAATCTGCCTGTTTGAGGCACTCACATAAATATGCCACTTGCTTCTGTACTTTAGACTGTCCGCCACATTGATGGCTGGGGCTTCTGATGGCTCTTAGCTTCTGTTATGTTTTCTTCACAGGACAACAGTACCAGGCTGTCTGAAGATAGAGGCCTAGAATAAGTGAACTCTTTAGATCTTTTATGGTCTTAAATATGTTGATCTGTGATTATGGGTAAAAGTTTCAATTTCACACAACTGGCATCCAAGGTAGTTAAGTGGTAAAATTGCTGTTCTCATCAGCGCCCTTGTGAACTACTGCAGCGTCAGGAGTGAGGTATTCCCCTCCTATTCAGTTTGCACTGTGGGTTGTCAGCTGCAGTGACAAGAAGGATTGCTCCTAATGTCATCCTGGTGCTCCACTCCAGTCAAGTTGATCTCCTTTCAGACCAGGAGCACCCTACAATCAGGCTACACTTCAGTTCTGTGTCCCAACTGTTCACTTTCTCTGCGAGGAGGTGATCAGCAATGGTAGCCTCATCATAATTTTATGAAAAGTCAACTCATAAGCCTGATGGATCAGGAACCACTAGGGTAGAAAAGAGATGAATGCATTAAACTTCTATGAAGGAGTAAATTAACAGGACATGTATTTACGTGCCACAGCTCCTATAGAGTATAAAATTTATTATTTACCAAACCTCAAGACGAACATAAAAACGCACTATCAAAGACACTATTTAGATTTAGATTTTTTTTTTTTTTGAGACATGGTTCTCTGTGTGGCTTGCACTCGCCTGGAACTTGTGTGCAAGGATTTGAGACACACACCACCCTCTTCAACTATATTCTTACTAAAACCAAATAGAGAAGTATCAATCAAACCACAAGCGTGTGGTGAACTTGTGATGGGCTGGAGAGTTCTGTGAGGCTTTCGTTACCCGTTACCCACTGCGGACACTAGAACACTATGCATTAGATCCCTTGCTTCACTTGTATGCCAGAAAGAAGAAATCTGTACTTAACTTGGGCTGAGAAGGATTCAAAAGAGGGTTGTGGGACCCTATGTCGCTCGTAAGTCTGATGAGAGCTATGTTATATACCATCTCAGGAGAGAGATGCAGCTAAGACAATTAAATTAAAGCATTGTAAAATTGTGTCACTATTATGATTTGTATTTACAAGGACAACAAGTTTTGAGACCATTCACCCTTTGTTAATGTACTCTTTCAGTTAGAAATAGAGAGCTCTCACTGCCCATTGTAGACATTAGCACACGGATACAAACGCATGCAGGAGTGGCCACCATGATGCTTTTGAACACCAGGAATGCAGACAATGAACCAGGACAACACCCAGCAAAGGCAGGGAGGTGCTGAGAAACATGACACATGAGAAGTAAACAATAACACTGATTGCATTTATTATGTGTTAATCCTTTTGCTATGGTTACTAAATAATGAATAGATAGATAAATAAATAAATAAATAAAAATAAAATGAACTCTCCAAGTTTAACTTAAGAAGTGGAAAAGCTTACTTTGGCTGACAGTTCTGGACATTTCTGATCAGTTAACTCTGTTGTGTTTAGACTGTTTAGACCTTTAGCAAGGAAGTGCTACAAAACACTCTGGGAATCCAAAACCTGCCACCGTGTGGCCTCTGGGAAGCAAAGAAATAAGACAGGATCTGAATATTGCCCTCAAAATACAACCCCTTTGGCCCACTTCCTCCTATGACCTGCACATTCTAAAGAAGATAAACAAGAAAGAAGACCTGGGGTAAGATGATCAATCCTCACTTAGAAAGATAAATGGGATGGGCATTGGACATAAGAGAAAACAAGTAACAGGATAGAAGCCTACTGAAGAGGGCCTCTGAAAGACTCTACCTAGCAGTGTATTAAAGCAGATACTGAGACTCATAACCAATCTTTTGGCAGAGTTCAGGGAATCATATAAAAGAAGGGGGAGTTACTATGACCTGGAGAAGACAGGAGCTCCACAAGGACCAAATATATCTGGGCACAGGGGTCTTTTGTGAGACTGTATCTCCAAACAAGGACCATGTATGGATATAACTTAGAACCCCTGCTCAGATGTAGCCCATGGTAGCTCAGTATCTAAGTGGGTACCCTAGTAAGAAGAACAGGGACTATTTCTTACATGAACTCAATGGCTAGCTCTTTGACCCCCCCCACCACACACACACACACACACACACACACACACACACACACACACACGAAGGAGGAGCTAGGCTATAGAGGAGGATTTGCAGCCAGACCTGAAGATACCTGATAAGCTAGGGTCAGATGAAAGGGGAGAAGGTCCTCCCCTATCAGTGGACTTGGAAAGCCGGTAGGGAGAAGATGAGGAAGGGAGAGTGGGAATGGGAGGGAATGAGGGAGCTGGATACAGCTGGGATACAAAGTTAATAAACTGTAACTAATATTAAAAAATAAAAATAAAAAACAAAAGCAGAGAATGAAAGCATATATAAATGAAAAGGATGTATGTGAGACAATAAAGCTAAGATGCAACTTCATGGCAAAAAAATAAATAAAATGAAAAGGCTTCTTTTTACACATACATACTTCTTTCGCTTTTTCATCTTTAATCAAAATTGTTAGAACTTTGAGAGCAAAGTCAAATTTACATGAAAGGTCATTTTTTTAAACATTTCCCCTTTTTCAGCTGTATGAAGAACTATCTTAGCATTAGCTGCAGACTGACTTATTAGACCATAAGTAATAGAACTACAAATCCCTTAGAATGAACAAGGCTCAGTTCCTTGGCTTTGGGAAAATCTGAAGGGCTACATGTGTGAATTGGGAAGATGAAGTACTGGTGTAAATAGAAGGCGAGTTGAACCCAAACCATAACTGTATTCAGGGGTGGAATCTAAAACAGCAAATTATGTAGCATGTCCTCGCTCAGAAAAGGCAGCAGTTGGACAAGAACAGTCCAGTATGATAATGAGATATTGAGTTCAAATCAGACACATTGATAAATGAATGAATGAATGAATGAGTGAAAGAGTGAATGGATGAATGATTGATTGCTCCCTGTTAATATCATTTTTAGCCCAAAGCACTACCAGTGTCTAAAATGCTAATCATATGTTCACTGGGCAAATTGACGTATATCTAAGAAAATGTGTTAGTAAAGCTTTACTAAAATAACTTAAGTTTCTCACAAGGCATTCTTTGTCTTAGAAGTATTCAGCATTAAGAGGCACAGTCAGCAAGGAAAGTGTAGCCAGATGTATTCAGGAAGTTTTTGTCCAGCAATCTTTCACTGACTGACAGCAGTAGAATTGTGACTTTCATAGCCCACTGTTATGGAAATTCTAAAGAAACTGAAAAATCACTACTCGACTTGACAGATGACAGGACTCTAAAGCAGAGCTCACATACTCAACTGCGGTGGCTGCAGTCACTTTCCTTTGGTGATAAAGCACAAGTCTATACCTGAGAATATCTTATTCAGTGCTCACCAGCTATAAAACCAAAGACAGTGTTCTCTCTCATCAATAGCTCAGGAAGAAAGAGAAGCTGTCCGGATGAGAAGAGACGAGTCACTGTCACAAACTAAAGTCCTGGCGCTCTGCCCAGAATTTTATCTACAACAAAAAAGAAATATTCTTTCGATGCACAAAAGAAGAATAGTAAGAAATTGCACTATGCGGTGAGTATCAATACCCTACGTTCTGGAGCAAGAATGCCCGCTGCAAACCACGGGTGCTTCCTTCTTGTCAGGTTATCTAGCAAAATCATCCTATAAAACCTCAACTTCTTCACCAGTAAATGGCAGAGAATAACTGTACCTTTTCTGATAAGAGATGTGGTGACAATAAATGAGGTTAACCTGAATGCCTCTTCATTGTAGGTGATCAATAGTAACAACTTTTAAAGCACTTTCTTAATATGAGACATGGAAGAAGTAATTAAATTATCCTTCTGTAATGAATGAATTACTGTCTATTGATCTGGGTATGGGCTCTTTATTAAAATTATCTATTGGGTCGCATCAAATATATATGTCCATTATAATACTATTTGATTTTCTTTAAGTCTAAGACTTTATCAGCTGCCACTGAGCCACAATGTGAAATGAACTGTACACTGACAAACGATTATTAACCAAAGCTTATATTCAGTAAACTACAGACCGTATTTTATTTGGCACTTACACCAACTTTCTGCTTCATCTTTCTTAGATTAGCACAGAGCTTAGGCAGGAGCCTGTCTTTCTCTCTGCATTTAGATTCTCGGCGTTCTTCATTGGCTCCTCTGTTATCCTGAATGACCCTCCTGTGTGTTCGGTGCAACACTGGAACTTCTAAAGACAATCCTGTGATTCGTTCCCCTCCCCTTCTTCAATAACTCTTCTTTGCAGGGATAGAATATAGGAGTTTTTCGCATTCAGTATTATTATTATTATATTATTATTATTTTTTTTTTTTTGCTGGAAAATGCAGGCAACAGATGTGTGTCCTCACCACACAGAATGTAACCCACAATACCTAGTCCCTTCATTTACAAGATACAGCCCTTCTGTACAATATCTTTTGGACCAGAACTCACAAGCCTGACTTTTTGTCACCACCACCTGGGTAGGGCTTTAAATTTAATTGTATTGTATTCTTTCGAGCATGTCACACAAGAGTAATGTATTTATATACTTCTATCTCTATATCTCCCCTCTACTATTCCTGTGTACCCTACTTCCCTTTCACAAGCATAACCTCTTTTTAATCACCATTGCTTTACACACAAACACACACACACACACACACACACACACACACACACCCTATTGAGTCTATTTAGTGTTACCTATGTGTACTTGGCTGACCAGTTGGAATTTGGTTCCAAATCTCATTTGAAGAGACAGTGAAGTTGAGGTATTTCATGTTCTACCTGAAAACAAAATCAAACTCATTAGATGTAAAGACCATATCAATTTATTTATTTAATTTTATAATATAGTACTAACACATAATAAGTGTTTTTCCCCAAGTCACTGGAGACTTAATGGTTAAATTGTTACCTACTGTCCTATGTAGTTCAGCTGTATTTTTACTATACTTTGTAAACACTGATCTTCATAACCACTGTGTGTGGTAGGTTGGGCTTATACAGTCCCTTGATGAGAAGAGAGGAATGCCTGGTCAGTCCCCAGCTAATGGCTCCAGGAAGACAAGATGAGGAACAAATAGAGAATTAATGCTGAAGATTTGGTTCACATTCATCACGATTCAGTTCACTCTGGAATTTTAATACAAGAAAAAAGAATTCACCAGAGGAGAACACTATATTGTTATCCTTTTTCTTTTCTATGATTAACTTAAATCCTAGAGTATGCTTAAACCGTTCAAATATTTAATAGCTATTTGTAGCTACTGTTCCTACATAGCAAAGAATGGAGAGCATAAGAAACAAAATAAATTGTCATGTTACTAAACAAAATAATCATGAAAATAGTGCTTAATATAGGCAAAATGAAGTAGAATACAATAAAAACATGGGTTTGAGAGTTAGGAAGAATACAAAAATGTCTATCATTTGGTTTGTGTATGCTTAACAAGATACTTAGATTTCCCAATCTTCTGATCCTTCTGTAAAATGACTTCTAATTTGCAAGATTGTCTTAACTGTAATACAGTGTGCAAGAGAGTACATGATAGGTATGAAAAATCCAATAAATTTGACATGATCACACATGCTAATTTTACAATTAGTCACACATCACAGATAATCTGAAGTACAAAGAGATCAGAAGCCTTTCCAATGTAAAGCAGTAACCAGCTGTAGGACTTTGAAAGCTCACCTGAGTGTCAATGTGTCAATAGACTGCTTGGTTCAGGCTTCAGAAGAGGTCAATAAGCAAATATCCTACTTTTTAGAAAATAAGTTAGGACATATATTTTGTATATAAGGGTCTTAATTCCAGTAATAAATCATATGCCTCTATCCTACAGAAAGATGTATTGTGTTAGTGGCAAATCAATACTGAAGAATCACCTCTTATTCCTTGTTACAGCAGATGAAAATGTAAACTAATAAAACCCCAGATATTTCTAGTTTCTAACGATGCGCTCTTTAGCAGCCTCACTTAACTCAGACATAAAATACTAGCACTGGAACTAAGCCTTCAACAGTTAACCACGTGATTCCAAGGTTGTAAATGGAAAAAAAAAAAAAAAAAAACCAGAGACAGTAATGCAAAAATTTGAACCCTGTTGGAGAACTGGTATTCAATGTATGTTTTTCTAATGAGTGAAATAATTAGAGCTATTGTCCAGACAACTAGGAAGAGCACACTTCTCGCTGACAGGTTTGCTATCCAATGATGTGGTACAGCCCTTACAGCTGTGCTACAGACACTTAAAAACTGAAATTATCAGGGAATTATTTTAACCATTGCGTGGCTAACCATGAACTCTGCCCTGGCTTGCACGTACTCCTCACCACAAAGTAAACATAAGCTGTCTGCCCTAGAAAGAGAGCTTTGAAGGCATCCCTCTGTGAAAAACTCAGGCAAAGACGTCCTTGGATCCAGATGATTTATTTCATGAGATGGAAGATTAATATGTTGGTCTCCATTAAAGACACTAAACTCTCATCTTCTAACTGTGAATATCTTTGCCACATTCTAGACTGAGTTTTGCTACTGGTTTTTCTCTATAAAAATAAATAAATAAATAACCCTGTATCCCTTTAAATGAGTGGTTTGTTTTTTCATACTTTCATGCAAATGGTCCTCCTGCTGTATAATTACTATATTTATACAGCATGTACTAAAACAAGACTAAAGTCTAGAACACATCGCAGAGGAACCTGAGCCAGCACACTCTCTGCATAATCACCACATTCACGGGCCTGCAACACTTAGTATGGTAATTGCAACAGTCCCAGTAGGAAGACGGTTCCTATTTGTGCCAGCCAAAATACTTGACACAACATTAAGCCAAGAAATATCGAAGAGCTGAAAATGTCCAATTCTCAAGATGTTAAGAGGGAATTGCTTATGACTAGGAAGCGCTCAGTCTGTTTGTCTTCGCCCTTGCAGTGGGCATTGCAGGGAACGCAGCCCTACTTACCGTCACTGTGGGCATCCGAGAAAACATCTCTCCTCCACAGAAAATCGATTCTAAGAGTTTCCAGCCGCACTAGTGAATACTGGTGCTTCAAGCCTGTTCCATTCAGGGAAGGAAATTAAAGACTAACTTGGAATTCAAAGATATGTTCTTCATGTCCAATATTCTTGGTCCTTCTGTCTTCTAAAAAGATAGTCCAGCAGTCTGACGTTCAGACCACTCTGACTCTGATCCTGTGTCAGGCCAATCTTCTACAGCTTCTGGATGAATCATACTCTCTGAGTCTACTTTTTGGGGCCCCTCTCACTAGACCAAAGGTTGGAAAGTAGAGTGTTTACACAATAAGTTTATGTGGATTTAACAAACAAAATAAAGAATATCTCATTTAATTCTAATTTTAAATAACAATTGATAATTCATTATACAGAACAAATTTATTTATATATTTATTATCATTTTTTTAATTTAACAAGCAGACCTATACATTTTCCTGTATAAGCCTGAGTATATCTGACCTTCCCCATATCTTTCATTAGAAGACATGGATTCTCTACAAAAAAAAAAAAAAAAAAATGGACTTCTCTTCCCTATCTGCTTCCTTATTTGGTACAACCACAAGGGCTAAAAGTAGGAAATTTTAGGTCTTGAGTTTTTTCTTGAAAAATATAGTTGGTATGTCCCACAAACTCATTGCCTCTACTAGTTTACTTAACATGAGAATTGTATTGTGCCTAAAACACACCTAAACTTAGATTTTAAAATTAATCTCCTGTTATATAAACACAATGAAGTGTGTCTCTAAAGGATAGGAAAAAAAGAAAAGAAAATGAGAGAGAGAAAGAGAGAGAGAGAGATGTAAGGGAGATCCTAGTTCCAGGAACCGAGAGACTGGGCCTCAAGTTCTCTGAAATCAGAAAATTTGGTTGTGTCTTACTGTGGTAATTTTTAGAGTAAAACTTCAGTCCTTGGAGGAGCATCGCCCTATTCTTCCCGGACTTTTCTCTTCCAAGACCATCGTCACACCTCTATCCTTCATTTTTGCCTCAGACTGAATCTCTGACCCTGTCAGAGAAAAATCATGGGAACTAAACTTTTACTTTACCAAATGTAGGAAACATAATGGTTTATATTTCTTACCTCTGGGAGAGAATAATTCAGTGGTAGCTACACAGGCAGCTGAGGCTCTGCTCTAATTACTTTTATTGTCCAGCTGCTGCTCTTGACCTCTCACACACAAGCTGATCAATTATTCCTTGTTTTTCAAAATTGGTAAATTTTATTTTTTTGAGGTGTGTGGAGTATGGGTTTCTTGCCTTCCAGTCAATAGACAGCATAAATTTTAAACTCAATATATCATCTTAGTACAATATCCAAAAATACTACTGAAAGAGTTTCTAAAACTCCATAGAATAGGGAAAATCGTACTTTAAAATAATTGGCTAAAATAACATTTAATCCTGTTTAGAAAATATAGGGAGAAAAGGTTAAAATAACAGAGCAGATGTGGGTAATTCTTGATAATACTGTACCCAAATAAGTGATAAATCATTCAAAAAGAATTTATAAGCCAATGGTCAACATGGGAATGATAACCAACTGAAATTACATTTAGCTAGTATCACAAGAGATGACATAGAACTTCAATACCTAGAAATTTTCAAGCAGGTCAACAAACAGTGTTTGGAATTTCACTTTACAGAATTAAGGTTAGAATAAAAAATTTCCCATATTCAGGTATTGAGAAATAGCACTGTTCAATACTTTCTAATTTATCACCAAACTACTAGCAGGTAGATGGTGCGAAATCCTGGTTGTTTGTTTCATATTCCTCTAGTCCTGGCTGCAGAGAATAAATAAAATATATTTTCAAGGCTTATATCAGTAGCTCCTTTCAGATATATTTTTTATTAATGTCTTTCCAAGATAGGCAATGAATATGCTAGATGAATTTAACTTATGGAACTAACAGAAAATTTACTGCATACTTACTGTTCGTGCTGTTTAAATACCTTCATTTCAAGATTACGTAACCATAGAAGAAATCAACATGATCAAAGCATTGTGTCAAAAGTACGCACTTCCTAGGTGTGGTGGTGCACGCCTTAATCCGAGCACCTGAAAAGCAGAGGCAAGTAGAGCCTGGTGAGTTTGAGACCATACAGGTCTAAACAGTGCGTCCCGTAACAGCCAGAACTTCATAGTTTGAGACCATGCAGGTCTAAACAGTGCGTCCCGTAACAGCCAGAACTTCAGAGTGAGACCCTGTCTCAAGAATACAAATTAATATTAGTGTTACATGTTAATGCTATGACATAATATTGCGCTCTAAATAAAATATTTCAATGGGAAAATGTATATACTTATTTTCTGAGAAAACCAATGGGAAGCTATTCCGTAATATTTTCTCATGATGTTTACATATAATCAGAAACATGGACATTTCTTAGAAGAATTTTGCCTCTAAGAAGGCAATGGAAGAAAAAGAGGGAACATGTATAAAAGAAAACACATGAAGAAAAGTAACTAAAAGATAAAAATGTTGTAATTAGAATTATGAGTAGGGGCTGGAGAGATGTCTCAGCAGTTAAGAGCATTGTCTGCTCTTCCAGAGGTCTTGAGTTCAATTCGCAGCAACCACAATGGTGGCTCACAACCATCTATACTAGCATCTTGTGCCCTCTTCAGGCATTTGGGTGTACATGCAGATAGAGCACTCAAATAAATCTTAAAAAACAAAACATGGAATTTTGAGTAAAATTAACTTGGCTGTCTAACTAGTATTATTTTCTTTGACAAGTGCTAGATACTTGAGAGAATAGAATATCATCCTTGACTAAATATCATTATTTATTTAAATATTATTTATTTAAATATCATTGTAGTCTTGGTAAAGAAAATGATAACAGCTGCTGCAACAAGTTGTTTTACAAAAGGACCAGGTTCAAAGTTAGACAGGATAAGCGAGAAGCCGAATCTCCATAACAAACTCCTTGGGACTTGGCCCTTACATAATTATCTAGGGTGCATTTTTTCCACTGAAAGTATTCCAGAATAATAGGAAAATCTGGGCGCAGGAATGGCCTGTTATGGCATAATGCATTTAGCCTCCCACTGTGCAACTGAAGCAAAAATAATTATTTTTTAAATTATTATTTTAAATTATTGTTAAGAAAAGATTATTTGATGATAAGTTGAACTAGTGAGCTTAAACTGGTGACTTTAAGTCGGAGCAAAATTGCATATAGGTTCTCCAATTTTAAAGATCAATTTTAATTATATTTTTGTGTATTAAACTGCTAGATAGTATCTATGTTCTAATTTCTATTATGGGTTTGAAAAGTCTTACAGAAATTGGAAACGTGTATCTTGGTGGCTAGGTGGAAATATATAGTTTGTCAATTCAGTTGTCTTTACCACTTTGGAAGCCACTCCAGTGCTCCGAATGCCTGGACCTGAGGTCTGACGTAGTGACTGTGCTTTAACTGTGTTGCCTCCCTAGCCTCACCACCTGCCTCCAATAAGGCCAATCATGTGGTCCGCGGTGACCAATGTAAGGGCTCTCGCGCTTTTCTGTTGTGTTCAAGGATATCTTGCCAAGACAGAGAGTGAATCCTGAAAGGCAGCCGTGCTTTGCTCCCCAAGCTGTGAACCTTGGCATGGATTGGCTATGCCCAGAGAAAGGTCACCTTTTTTTCTAAGTTTCATAGAGGCTCCATCTGCTTGCCAAGCTGTTCACCTGCAGGGCTGCTTCCACCTAGTGGGGAGATCATTTGCTCGTTTGTACAACAGCTCTGGAGCCATATGGACGACTGGAGGTCCTGCCAATGGGGCAACTCCATTCCCCTTGCCTCGGTGACTCTTTCCTAGACGGGCTCAAGTCAAGCATGGCCAGTGTCTCCCTCTGGACTGGTTTGTGACAATTACCTTGAAACATCACATTTAATGGCTAAACTAAAGGGGTAGTCACAGCTGTATATCTTACTTGAGAATATTTGGGACATGCAAACAGAAAGAGTGCAGGAAAGCTGAGAGATGTAAAAAAGAAAATAAAGGAGTGATCAAGCTCCCATTTAAAACCTGGTTCAAATTTTATTTTAAGTCTCTTTCAGCATGTACTAGTTACAGACATGAACAGATTCTTCCTCAATAAACTTGGTAGAAGTTAAATTTCAGCCGTGTTCAAATGAAAGCTCTCTGATACCTACCAACAGTATCTTGGTTAATGCAATTGTTAAAAATCACTAGAAAAACTATAGTCAATAGAATGCAGAAACAGGTGCTGTTCTTTCCCTAAAAGTAGAGCAAATTGCCAAAGAATAACACAATTCTCTTAATTTCAAAGTGAACCTGTAAAGAAAGGCAAATGTCATCAGTGGCATGGGGTTGGTAAGAAAAATTTATCTGAAGACAAATGAGTGTTTTTTAGCAAAATCTCAAAGTAAGGAAGATGAGTTTGGGCAGAAAGAAATGGAAACTTTGAGTTGAGGAAATTCCCTGAGCAAAAGCACAAGCAGGAGTAACATCTTTATAACTATGTAAGTAGTACATGAACGAACTTGTTATCACAATACTGAAAAGCTCCAGTTATTAGCAACCTCAAATTCTTTCTTTCCTCACTTCCTTCTCTTCTAGCCTCTCCTCTTCCTCTTCATTATAGAGGATACCTTCTCTGCTATTGTCTTAAAAGACTTCACAGTAGCTACAATTAGTTATGTTTAAGTCATGGGTCTCAATGCTAGTGGGGCCAATTTACCACGGAATTGTGAGTATAGGACAAACATATTTTGGTCCTTATGGTCAAACAAGGACCTATGTTAAATAGCATTGTTATGTATTATATTCCAATCTGGGCCTGTTTTGAAGAGTAAAATAGGAAGTTTCAATAATTATCCTGAAAATAAAAAGCATCAGTTTGGACTTTCTTCACAGAAAACGAAGGTAAATGTTTACCTTTATTCTGAGTAAAGTGATCAGAAACAGTACAAATATTAAGTGGCTTTAGCCATTTGACCTACTTATTCTAGGATTAAATCCATTCCAAGAATCTGTGACCAACCTTAAGGCAGTCTCTCACAGCTGAACATAAGAGGGACCAGGTGATTGGCAGGGCCATCTTTCCCAGAGTGGAATATGGAATGAGTTATCAGATGGTAATTTACAAAACCAGTTGGATACTCTTCCTTGAGAGGTATTAGATAAAAGACACATAGAGTAAGAAAGTCAAATGAAGTTTAACTTAAAATAAACTCAGAAAATGCAGTGTATTGGTTCATATGAACCAGGGCTCTCTAAAATGTACAACAAAAATATTTCTCAACTGCAATAGATTATATTTTAGCCATGCAAACATGCACATTGCCAGGTTCTGCCTATCGATTCCTTCTGCATATCCTCTTACCACTAATGGGAACGAATCACAAAATCCAAGCACTCTGGAGGCAGAGGCAAGTGGATCGCTATGAGATCAAGGCCAGCCTGGTCTACAAAGCAAATCCAGGACAGCCCATGCTACACAAAGAAACCCTCTCCACAAGGAGAGCAACAGAACAAGAAAATTTGAACACAGGGAACTTCCCAGAGACTCATACTCCAACCAAGGACTATTCATGGAGATAACCCAGAACCCCTGCACAGATGTAGCCCAGGGCAGTTCAGAGTCCAATTGGGTTACATAGTAATGTGAAGAGGGACTGCCTCTGACATAATCTGATTGGCCTGCTCTTTGATCACCTCCCTCTGGGGGGGAGCAGCCTTACCAGGCCATAGTAGAGGACAATGCAGCCACTTTTGATGTGAACTGATAGAATAAGATCAGAAAGGAGAGGAGAACCTCCCCTATTAGTGGACTTGGGGAGTGGCATGCAAGCAGAGGGAGGAGGGAGGGTGGGATTGGGAGGGGAGGAGGGAGGGGCTTATGGGGGGATGCAGAATGAATAAAGTGTAATTGATGAAAAATTTAAAAAAAAAGAAAACCCAAATAAATAAATAAATAAATAAATAAATTAGAGACAGTTTATTATACAATATCTTTTGTTTTAAATGATTTTCCTCAACTCTCGGCCAAGTTTAGGATGTTTGTGGAGTCTGTGTAGGCTTCTAACTGGCAGTAATTTTGATGCTTAATAGGCTTATCAGTATATAGTTCCATCATTCACAGACATGCATTTAACCTGCATCTCTAAGCAGACCACTGTACGTGTTATAACTGCATAGAGACCATTTCTTGGTATGTAATACACTTTTTAGATGTTTTCTGTCTCTAAAGTACTTTAATAAATTCATGTCACTATGTATTTTTCTGCTATTGGTCTCACCTATTCTCAATATTAAGCAAAAACATCAAAGTAAACTCAAAAACAGAATCTTCTGTGAATATCATCTGTTTATATAGGATTATCCAACTCAGCCCTGAGAAATACCAACACAGATACAATCTCTGGTGTTCTTCGGCAAATTCTGTCTGAGTAGTGACCTTGTAACAAAGGAAATACAAAATCAGTCACACAAATGCATTAAAATATAAACTTATCAGGGAGATGTTATTTATCCAAACTTAATAGGTGGTTCCCAATTTACAGATAAGTAATCATTTAACTTTTCAAATATCCAAGAAGCTTGGAATTGGCTGTATAAAAAAAAAATAAAATGGGCAGCCAGCAAAGAGAGAGTAACCTCCAAATTAAAGGTCAAGGTTAACCTGTGTGAGTTCCTGTGAATGAGCTGATACATCTTTGTTACCTCCTCGACCAGTTGATGTTGCCAATATCCTAGCCCAAAAAGCAATTGCATGGCCAAGAAAACCAATGTCAAACAAAAATATGACAACAGGGAGTCATAGAGAAGAGTTCTATTGAAGAAACAGGCTTTATAATGCCTTCAGTGAAAGAAAACATAGTCTATGTGCATAAGCTTGGCTGAGGTGCCTGAGCCTAGATAGAATCTATGAACAATTTGACTTAAAGACAAAAATATTCATAAAACCACTAGGAGGACTAAATAAGATAAACTACATATGCACTACCTGATATGAGTTGAAATTTATTGCTCTCAAATCCATATATGGGAGTCTTATCTCTAAATTCCACAAAATATTATATCATTTGGAAATATGGTCATTAAGACTATAATTAGTTAAGACAGGCCATAGTAGAGGCTAATTAAGTATGATGCACATCCTTACAAAAAGTAGAAGGCAGTAGAGAGAGACATACATGTGAGTTTCAAAGTATCAAAGATAGAAGAGGATGGAACACTCTTTCTCAGAGCCCTAGGTGGTACTGCCCTGTGATTATTTTGACCTTAGACTGAGAGCTTCCATGAACAAAATAATTCTGCTGAAGATGCCCAGTATGTAGTATTTTGATTGCCATGATACAAGCCAAGGCAGAACAAAGTCTAGGAATGACAAGCACAGAGTGGGAACCAACATAATTCTAACACATTGCCATTTTCTTCTGTCCATAGTCTTCTAGCAGAGGGATAGAACAGCGCAACAAGCAGTACATGGAAGCTTCGTTGTAAGCTTTCACACTATGATTCCACATCCCTACTCCAGTCTCTCAGAGATAAAGGAGAGCAAATCAGAAACCTGAGATGCTTGTGAATGGTGACATCTGGAAAAGGACCTTACCACCAGACTCCTGCACTCAACCGGCCATTAAATCGCCATGATCAGAAAGAAGGAGAACATATCATCGATTCTTAATTGATTGGGTATCAATTCTATGTGCAAGCACTCTGCTAGCCAGGTGCAGAATTAGAGCAGAGCAGATCCATTATCTCAGCAGTGAGAGGTTCACACACAGGTGGAATAGTGTGATGAACTTGGCAGTAGGTTCAGAGGCTGGAGGCTTAGGGACAGAGCTAACTTTCTAGGCTGTGTGATGGAAACCAGAGATGCATTGCAGGTGGCCTCTAAATGACTCCAGCTGTGGGCTTGGCAGAGGGAGAAAGCAGGAAAATAATTGCAGGGACCAGGAAATGGAGACAAAACCTCATATCAGGCAATAGATATGAAGAGGTGCACAGAGCACAGTCAAAACCCTCTTTCTAGGCTGTGATCTGACAAGATGGGTAGTGACAAGTTAGGAGGAGGAGCCACAAAGTGCTATGATTGTGGTGATGGTGATAGTGGACTTTCCAAGGCAAAAGGGTATAATGTTCCTCTTCCTGCCTGCCAAGGGCTAAAAATGCCTTGAGCAGAGTAGATGCCAGCAGAAACATCTGATTAGAGTGACATGTGCAGCTGCCAAAATCAAGGCAGATTATGACAAAACACATGTATAATTTAGAGAGAGGGGAGAAGCATCCAGTTTTCAAATTGAATTATAAAGATAGAATTACGATGCCATTGAGAAAACTTGTTTCATGGCATTGCCATATTAATACATTTATGATTCAAGCAATAAAGGTATTATCACCATTTTAAATACAGCTAAAGTTTTATTTACATTTTATCAGAAAAAAATGATAGTGCAGAAATAGCAGGTGTCACACCTCAGTATCTTAAAAACCCGTTCACTTCTCAGGCTGAATTCGTACCCTGAAACTTTGTACTCCAGCACTGAAATGGCTGGATAAACAAAAGTGTCAGGTGGAGATCCTACCAAATAATACTGGAAATAGGTGATGGGAGAAGGCTGTTTTCACTCTAATGCATTATGGATTCATTATCACTAAGGCAATCCTACCCTTGCTCTGTTAGGAAAATCAGAATATATGTGATAGAAACAAAAAACAAGAACTTTAAGTAAAACACCAACAATTCTTTTATAAGTTTCCTGCCCTGATTTCAGACCTTTTTGAAACAGGAGACATCTTGAAGAATGTGAAAGATAAACATATTGTATCAGTTCTATCCCCTAAATATGAGCTCATAGAATTAGTAATCAGAGTTGGAGCAGTGTCCAATTTTAAGCAACCAAGTTTAAACATGTGACGGATAACTTGGGCAATGAATATTGTCTTTGATTTGTTACACTGAAGTATAAAAATTGCTATAGATTCTCATTTTCTAAATGTGATTTGCTTAAATGATGAAAATAAGATTGGTATAAAAAGTGATAAAAATGTGTAAAAAAATAAAAGGAAACTATGAAGTATCTCAAAGGAAAAAGATGCTGATTGTGCACGCTTGGCAACCAGATTTTAATCACAGAACCACATATCGGTAGAGAACAGACATTTATTCTCTCATCTCCACACTTACATACTGGTACCAACACTCACACATATAAATACATTTCTCTCCCTCTCCTTCTCCCTTTCCCTTATCCTCTCTCTCTCTCTCTCTCTCTCTTTCTCTCTCTCTCATATATACACACATATACACACACACACACAAGAGAAAGAGAGCTATCATACACATGCGCATGTGCACACATGCGCATAGATACTAGATGATAGATAAATAGAAGATAAATGTGTAGATAGATAAAAGATAGATAGATAGAGAGAGAGAGAGAGAGAGAGAGAGAGAGAGAGAGATAATTGAAAATGGAAGGGAATATTTTTGGATCCAAAATGTTGGCACTGGAGAATTTTCAGGAAGCAAAACTAGATGCTTACTTTTTGTTTATGTTGAAATTAAACTGGAGCCAATTCTGAACCTGGGATACATCTATACAACCAATGGATTATGGTAATCCATCTCCAGTCCAGTTTGAACTAGTCAGCCATGGAGACTGGCATTTGTTGAAAGCCTTTTGAAGTTTGGTTCATGATATATGACAAAGCCATTGTGGATATTAAAATCACATCATTTAGATGTGATTTGGCTTATTTTTAGTAACTTAGGCAAAGCTGATGGAATCTGCCTAATTTATATTGAAACCCACTTTGTGCCTCCATGATTTGGATTCCTTAAAGTCACTTCCCAGGATAGCTTCTGCAGCCACTGCCCTTTGAGTCTCTCAAGAGCTTTCCCGGAATAAACCATTCTCTTTCCATGCTTAGAGAACATGTGCAGTGCTTTTGTGACATATGGGCCTGTCTACAGTAATTAATTCCTAGTTTGTCTGACCTAATTGCTCCATGTTGGCAACTCTTGTTGTTTTATTAAAAGCAACTTTGTTAAATATGAGCAGAATATTACCAAAATGGTGGTTTCCCCCTAAGGTATACAGTTTATCACTGCTTTTTTTAATCAATTGTTAATTTTTCTGACGCACTAAGTGTTTTCTCGAATGTGATTGTAAACTCTGTGGTATTATTCCACTTAATTCACCTTTTTAATTATACTGATGATTAGTTATGTTCCAAATCCATTGTGGAGGAGGATATTAAATTCAATCTTCTGTCCTCGTGTTATGATGTCCTTTGTTTTGGTCCCACTGCTAGCTAATATGGCCGGTAGCTAAAAATGTGGCATTTTCTCTGTGTTTTAGGTAGGTTCTTGGCTCAGCCAATACTGCGGAGCTTTTGTTCTGCTTTAAATTAAAACACTTTGTGTTCGTAGTTGAATCTGAAGTCTGCCTGGACTTTTATTCCACCAAAGCACCTCCAGCTAATCCAAACCCCAGAGTACTAGCTAATGATAAATTTGGTTTGAGATAGAGCCAACAATTAAGAAAATCAGAAAACTTGGTAGTTGTCACACTGTCATAATAGAGCTCTCATCACAAACCTCTGAGAAAATGAATTTAGTTTGTTACGTTCTAGATTTGTAAGCCACTTTAAAAGCAGTCTCCTAAATCATACGCACCTACTTGTAGAATGCCTTAATTCTAACACTGTTTATTATGTATTAAAATCTACTGAGTGTATGCAAATAACAAATACTTTATGGATTCACAGTCATTTCAGAACTGTAATGTACTTATTATTTTTTTTTTTTTTCAATGCAGTTTATTCAGGAACATTGAACAATCCTCGGACCCCGGGGAAAGCCAGCCCACAGCTTAAATAGCCTCTGGGTAGCCAACCCAGGCGTGCCACGGGGGCAATGCAGATAGGTCCACATACATAGAAGCAAGCCAGATCCTCGGCCTTAGCCAAATGTGGAGTTGTTCGTGACAGAGAGCACTCACCATCGGGAAGGTGGAAGGCAGAAACCAGCTCCATCTTTAAGGCATAGCATTCCGCAGCTCTCTACAGTTCCCCCTTTTTGTTTTAGACGCATCAGGCAAGAGTAGAGGTCTGATCTCTGATATTAGAAATAAATTGGGACTTTGTACAGATGTTCATTTAGGTGTCATCCACCCAAAGAGCATCAGACCCGTCCGATACCTTTTTCTCAGAGGCGGGACCTGGGGCATCAACCCGCATGCAATCAGACATGCTCTTCTCTGGGTCCAAAGCGGCTGACTATTTTTTTCTTGAGAATTTTGTAAAAACAAAATAACAGTACAAAAAAGGGTTTGTTACTTATTTTGATCATCTAGTCCAGTTCCTCCTGTATGCCACCCATACTACTTTCCCTTCACAATATTATGTGATTCTATGTTTTTAAAACCATGCAATCTGCTTAGTGCTACCTGCATTGTGGGGGTATAAACTCATCTACTGTAGCATGGGTAGCTTCTAAAGGACATATCCTAAACAGAAAAAAAAAAAAAAAAAAAAAAAAAAAAACAAAGCAAAACTGACTCTCCTAGCCCTAGGAGCCATACACTGCCCAAAGCTCATTATCTACAGATGAGACATCCCGATTCCCTATCATAGCCATGCTGGCGTTTTGGCTGGCTCAATCTTCTGTGTATATGATTCCCTGAATGTGGACTTCCTACCACGTTTCATGAATACTGTTTTACTGCAGATGTCTACTATCTTTGGCACTTACAATCTTTCCACTTCAGTGTCTTCAATAATTCCCAAGCCTTGAGTGGATTGATGTGACACAGATGTGATACAGATGCACCATTTATAGATGACCCTTCTTTAGTCTCTTATACATTGAATGTTGACCAGTTGTGGATCGGTTTATTAATCTCCATCTACCGGAGAAATTGAAGCTTCTCTGATGAGTGATGATGTACTAGTCTACGGATGTAAAGAGAAAAGCTCAAAGATAGTCTAATACAATGCCTATTCAGTAGAATGATAGTGGGGGAATCTCCTTAGTGCCTATTACCTGACTAGCCATGACATTTGGACAGAGACAACAGTACAAAAGAAGGTTTGTTACAGTTTTTTAACACCTATGTCACTATTGTACCATTGGGCATAACTTGCCAGACTAAGTCATTTTATCTCCCACAATTTATAATTGGGTAAGTATGTTTACTATTTTTCTCTTCTAATTGTGTATCTAGAAGCTTATAACAGTATTGAAAATAATCAAAAAGATGAAACTTCCAGGTCAGTGCTAGCTTGATTTCTCTATGTCCTATAGCTCAAGTATATTGAGTTTTTGACAATAAGGTCTTACTATTAAATTCTAGAATGTAAGCAGAGCAATGACAATATCCTGTCATCCTTGGGAGCTCTCTAGATCATTTTAATTGTTCAGAATTATATAAAAAGAACCTCTTGAAAATAAAAAAATAAGTTGGATATATTCATACAATGAAACAAAATGAATTTAAAGGTGTATTGGATATATATGCACAATAGATATAATGCAAGAACTAAAAGACAAAAATTAGATAGAACTATTTGTAAAAGCATTGAATTCTCCTGATAATATAGTAACCAAGAAAATCATGCACAATATTTACTTAAATATAATTACATTTGCTTAAATAAAAGTCAAGGAAGCAAAATTTAAAATTATGTTTCCTAAAAATGTGTTTTTCAACAATCATTCTGAATTATAAAGCAATAACTTCAGTCCCACATTAGTCAGGAAAGTTTGGCTCTGGGTTTGGAAGTTGAAGATGGTTTGCAGTTGTGTGCAATATCATTGAAAAGTTGGAATTTTTTTCACTGATATGGCCACATTGTTCTGTGTTCCATCATATTTTTCAAACTACTTAACTTTTATGTACATTTCTTTAAAATATTATAGCTTGCAACTAAACAGAAGTAGGAGAAGCAATATAAAGAAAGAAGTAAAGTGTGGGGAGCTTTTTAGAAAGTTAGAAATAGCATGAAATCTTCTTATAGGACAAGATTACAAATGACTGATCTCAAGAGAATTTCTGGAATCAGGGAGAACTGGTTAAGGTTATATTAACCAGAGAGGATTGATGGCTTCTGTCAAGCAAAAGAAATAAAAAGCAAATAATGTGGGCAAGGAGCATACCATTTTCAATCTCCAAAAAGATGCCACTCTTGTTTCCCAAGGGTTATGGCCAGGAGTCCATAGCGGACCCAGACTACTCATCAGTAAAACCCATAGAATATTCAGAAGATACATGTTTAAACGTACCACCAGTTCTTACATTACATATCACACCCATGTAAACTTGGCTTCTGTTTTAGAACAAAATGTGTGCAACTCTAACCATTCAAGACACTTATATACAGTAAAGATTATGTAACAGGGCTGTCTAATTTATTGCATACACAGTGCTTTACTAAACTAGACTAAACTTTAAATGTTTTCTCCAATGTACTTATACTGAAAAAGATGCAAGATTATAAGGAAATATATAGCAAAAGCACACAAGGAAACTATATTTTCTTTGGATATTTGAATAAGTCTTTGGAAAGTTGAGTAAATTTTTGATCTGGTAATAAATGCATCTGGGGCATGTGAAGGAAATGAGGACAGAATCTGCATTGTTGTTAAGTATTAGAAATGGCTTCATTGGAACAAAGTGGAAGTTCTACCTACCTCACTTATTAAAAGCCTTTCCAGATAAGTCTTTTACCAACTATCATTCCTATGGTCGTACATTGCCCAAATTTGGTGTGGCAAAATGTGACATCTTGTTTCTTTTAAGTGTGAGTTACAGACAATACTTTACTTGATTATAGCTAACATTCTACGAAGAGCACATGAAAAGGTAAGTAATGATATTTAGTAAATCTCAGTATTGATATCAATAAAAATATCTTTGAAGTTTTGAAATAAGAAAACATCAGAATATCTTTGAGCAGTTTTAAGACAGATTTTCAAACACAATATAACCTGATTATCTTATTGTTTCTTCTTTCTAAACTAACCCCAGCTCTTCCCCCCATTCCTGCTCACCCAGATCCATACTAGTTCTCCCTTTCTCATAAGGACACAAAATGGGATCTAAAAAATAATAATGAAAAGACCCTAGATTAAATTAAAACAAACAACCCAGAATTGGACAAAAGAAACAAACAAATGGAAGAAAAAAGTGAAGAAAGTGGTGAAGAAGAACATACTCTACACACACACACACATTTACACACATAGGATCCTATAAAAACAGAAAACCAGAAATCTAACATATATGCAAAGAATCTGCAAGGAAAACAAAAATACCTTGACAAACATTATGAGAAAAAGAACCTCCAAAATGCCATTGAGTTTGTTCTCTGTTAGCTATCTACTGCTGAGCATGAGGCCTGCCCTTAAGTATGACTCCACTGAAGGGGAGAAAAACAAAACAAAACAAAACAAAAACTAATATTTCCTTGGTGAGAAGTCATCAAATAGAGATACCATCTGAGCTAGGAATGTAGGCTTGTGTCCACTTCCCTTTTCAGAGCTTGGACTATCACAGACTCGAATCAGTGAAGACCCTGTACGTGTTGCCACAAACTCTGTGGGTTTTACTGGCATAGTTCCTGCTGTGTCTAGACCGCATTGCTTCCTGGTTGTCCTCCATCTTTTCTGCCTCTTACATTATTTCTGCCTCCCATCCTATAACTATCTGAGCACCCCAATCCCCTTCTTGGGTGGATTGATAGAGACATCAGAGTTGGGACTGAGTGTTCCAAAGTTTTACACTCTCTTCGCGTTGCCCAGCTGTAGGTCTTATTATTTGTTCCTCACTGGTAGGAAAGGAAGTGTCTGTGATGATGGCTGAGCAAGGCCTTGATCTACAAACGCAGCAGAATGTTGTTGAATCATTTTATTACTATATTCTTTTAGTGGAAAGAGAAGTATCTGGTTTTCATTAGGGTTACCTAGTCCTGGGTTCTTAGCCACCTGAGCAGTGTCCAAGGATGGACTCCATCTCATGGAGTGGACCTTAAATCCTGTCAGATATTGGTTGGGACTAGCACAAACTTTGTGCCACTAGTGCACTGGCACATTTTGTACGCAGATCGTCATGGTTGATGAAAGGGTTTGTAGCTGCATTGGTGTTTACCTTTCTCCTTTGAAAATATGCAAAGTATCTTCCAGTACTGTGAACACTAAATCAGTAGAAATGAAGGTTGTAGGCAGGCACCAGCTCGGCTTCTCCAAATACAGTGAGTTGTGTAGGTGGTATTTTCAGCAATAGAGCCTTACCATCAGTTTTGGAGAGCAATCAATACACTTGGCAAGAGGCTGGGCTATTTGTTCTTTTGGGTCCCATTTAGCAACAATTCAATTATATGTAACACATTACCAGAAGTGGAGGCTTCATTTGATTATACAGATGTCCAGTTGGGGCAATGTTTCCTCATGATTTGGCAATATCATTAGGATCCCTTCATATATGTTTATGCTTTTGGAAGCGTCTACTGTATTAGGGTTCCATCTTTGTGAGTTTTGAAGAATTCCTTTTAATGATTTTGAAAGGTAGTTTCATTCCTTGCATGTCACAGTACTTACTCAACTCACATTATACACTGTTTCAAGGTCCATAGCATAGCCATGGCATACCGAAGTAAGCTCTGCAGCTCAGAGCTGAGAAGAAACACCATTTAGTATAGCTTCACACTGTTGAAATAAAGATGTTAATCTGTATTTTAATGCATTATTGATGATAATTGATAACTTAACATTTTGAACATGTTAGCAGTTACATGTCAGACTATTGTAATTTCAAATTGGCAGGTTAACTACAGAACTCTAACAATGCTAAATCACAAAACGGCAGAAAACTTAGGTACAAATGGATTTTAAGTTGCCTTAGTTTCCCTACAAACATAAGAGCTAATTCTGAAATCCGTCTTCAGAACCCATACATTTTCAAAGCATTATTAGACAATGTGTGAAAACTTGTGTTTTGTCATATGTCATCAAGCAAAATAAGACCTATTATGAGGGTGACAAATTGCATGAATGACTTTCCATATATTTTTAGTTTAGGAGTTTTTAAACTGTATAACTTTTCAATGTAATTAATAATTTCATTTGTATTTTACCAATGTTTTAAAGATGGAACAAAACATTCACTTGTATTCTCATAGCCTCTCTGGGGAGTGCTCTCTCTCTTTCTCTCTCTCTTCCCCCTTCAATTTCTTTTTTACTTCTTTTTGTTTTTCAGAGAGCATATCACACCATAGCCTGAACTGCCTTCAAACGCACTTTGTTGAAATGGCTTGTGTAAAGCTCACACAATTCACTCACCTCAGCTTCCGGAAATCTGGTATTACCATAAAATACTAGAGATTTAATTGTATCTTATTTTAGAAAAGAAAAATTTGAGCCAAAAGTTGAATCAATCAAACAAGCCAAAGTAATTGATTTTTTCCCATGAGTTTATTTGTCCAGTATTTGATAAACACATTGTCTTTGTTGTTTCTCTTGCATAATAAATCTTTTCTCTATCACTTCACCATTTTTACCACTAAAAGCTACTTTTCCAATCAAAAGAATAGTTAGATCCTGTTCCTATGATATTTCTCTATTACTTTTGTCTTAGACTCTGCTTGAGTTTGAAGTCATCCTATTGACTATTACCTGTGATTTTATATCTTGCCTTCTCTGTTTCAAATGTATTTTTGTTCTTTTATGTGTTTGTTACTTTTTTATTAAGGTGAGAAAGAAACCTGAATGTTGAGGTTATACCTACCTAATATCATACTTGGACCTGCATCCAAAGGAGAAAGGATTTATTTTAGATTAAAGGTTCAGAAGATTCAATCCATTGTCTATTGGCCTCCTACACTTAGGCCTATCATCCTGTCCGGTGGAGAATATAACAAAAGAAAACATATTACTTCCTAACCAAGAAGATGAAGATGCAGAGAAAGTGAAAGAAAATAGTCATCCAGGTGATCCCAAGATCCAAACTTCCACCCTCCGTGACCTACATCTAGTTAATCCTCAGCTCCCTAAATTTCCAAAATCTGTTTAAAATTGTGTCACCAGCTGGAGACAAATAGTAAAACTATTTGGATTATTCAGATCCGAACCATCAAATGAGTTCTCCTTAGCTGCTGCTTTTACATGAGCCAGATGTCAGTATAGCAATTGCTGTGTTAGTTAACCTAAATTAATTATAATGAATGCCAAGGGAACCAATGTACAAACAAAATGGTTTATTTTGGCTCACTGTTTTAGAGAATTCCATCCGTGAATAGTTTTTTTTTTTTTCTTTTTTGTTTCGTTTGTTTGTTTTGTTTTTCTGAATTGAAATGATCTATTATGTTGGGAATGTGCAGAGAAGAACTCTTCACTTCCTCATTAGAAAAGAAAGGATGAATACAAAGATGCTTAGCGTCCCTCTGTCACCTTTCAATGGATTACACTAGTGATTTATTACTCCTTACTTAGACTTCAATTTAAAGTTCTAGCACTTCTGCAGGAGTACCTGGGAGCTTCTCTTTTATCAGAAGGAAACTTTGTGGTCCCAACCACAGCACTTTACTTTCCTTAGTCACTTTTGACATATTGTTATTTTCTTTGTTGCTGTTCCAGGGCTTACTCTATACATCTTAACTAACCAGAATCTACTTCAGATTTATGCTTTCTTTGATACTACAGAATTTTCCTCTTCTGGTTTATCTTATTCATTGCAACTTCCTTTTTTTTTTTTCTTTTAAAAACCTTTGTTTTCTTACAAAGTTTGTCTTCTAGTTGCTAGTGGTTTCTGTTTATTTGTTTGGTATTTTTTTCTTGTGTGTGTTTTTATTTTTCCTTCTCATTTTTGAGGATGGGTTTCTTTCATATCAGATGCTTGCCTAATAGTTATTATTTTTTTTCTTTTGAGATTTTGAAATATGTTGTTTTTTACATTCTCAACTCTACTCTTCTGATGAGTTGACTGTAAGAGTTTGGGCAGTTCAGGCATATCTTATATATAAGCTTTGGGTTTGAGGCTTTTACGATTTCTCTTTGTCTTTAGTGTCACACATCTTTCTACTTTCTTATAAAGTGTTATACTGAATGGTTAAGTAACTGTCTCTCACCCTGGACTCTACAGATAGGTTCTTCATATAATTTTATGTTCATTTCTTGTGCCTGCTTTCCTGGGATTTAAATTACATATTTGATGCATTAAAAGCTTCCTTATAACTATATAAGAAACTATCCATTTTCCTTCATTCTGCCCTATTTTAAATTTACAGTATCCATCAATCCATGTTTAAATTCACATATTACTTCTTCCACCAGATTGAATCAACTGCTGAGCCATCTAATGCATTTGTCATCCTAGGTATCACAGTTTTCAAATACAGAATTTCCATTTGGTTCTTTTAATAATTTCTGTACCGCTTCATAAAACTGTATTTTCACATATTTCCTTATTGCTTTACATACGGATTTCTGTAACTCCTTCAACTTAGGGTGTTTACTTTTACATATTTGTTGAATCTATACTTCAATACTCCCAGAAGGTTTTTGTTGCTGGCTTTTTATTCCTGTGTATGTCAAAGTCTGCATGATTTGTCTCATGATTTTTTTTTCTTAAATGTGAGACATTTGTACAATACCCTGGAGCAGTTCCCTTTTCTCCATGGGGATTGATTTTGTGGTTGTTTGCAATGATATGTGCTCTCTGACTCTCTGAACTAGCCTGCTTTGGCAAACTGTTTTCTTAACAGTGTGAAGCTTTTGGTGTCTGTTTTCAAGATAAGGCAGTGGACATATGAACACTCATTCTAGGGGGACAGTGATTTTTCCTAGGGTTCTTAGTCTTTTCCCTTTATCTTTCTGCTAAGTCTTTTATTTCCTTATGTTATAACCTACCCAGGAAGACTTCTCTGATTCTAGCTGGTTCCTCTATTGTTTTCCCCAGTATTTCCCTCAGCTCTTCCTGAGCTCACCTTGATATTAAATTGCCACTTTCTTTCTGAAAAGACTCTGGACCTTGAGTAGTGGAGAAGCTTCTGCTCCTCTTGGCTTGAGAGTCTTAGCAACTTCTTCTCTATCAGCAAGCTAAGTATGGTGCAATAGAGACACTGGCATCTTCAGTTTTTAGTCCAAGGGCAGAGATTTTACCTATGAAGAGTTGCTTAGAAAAGAGCCCTCTCTCTATATCCACCCTTCCTGGGGAAGTTAACATTTTCAGCATGCATTGGGAAAAGATGAGAAACATTGACAGCCGTGGCTATTGATCCACAAAGCTCCCTCTGTAAGAAGCTCATTGAACTCTTATAATCTTACCATGTTGTTTACTTATTTGCTTGTTTGTTAGCATGCATGCTTTAAGATATGATTTCAGAATATATCTCAGGCTAGTCTTGTACCTCCAATCTTTTATCTCCCCCCTCCTTTTTTTGAAAATGGATTTTTTCCCTCAGCTAATATATGCTGATTATAGTTCTTCTCCCTCTCCTCTTTTCAGTTCCACACTCATGCTTTCCTTTCCATCTGCATCTACCCACTTTCTGTCTCTTATTATAAAATAAACAAGCTTGTAGGGGATAAGAATGAAGTTTAAAAATATAATAAGATGAAACAAAAAATAGCACATTCAAATAGGACAAAACAAACACACAGAAGGAGAAGTGCCTAAGAAAAGGCACAAGAAACATATAAAAATGGAGTCCCACTTGTTCACACACTCAGGAATCCCACAAGAATCCCAATCTTCCTTCTTCAGTCTCCAAAGTAATGAGATTACAGACCCGTGCTGAAATGAGTAACTACGTTATTTTTAAAGTTCTATTTTCAGTTGTTTCGTTGAATATTGAAGTGAAATATGAGGTAGTCAAATACATTTAAGCGGCATTTTGAATATGATTCCTGTTTTTTATTGGAGCTGACGGGGCAGAGACATGAATAAACTGGGTGGGCCTCTTTTCCTCAGCAGGCTAGTTGTAGGTAAGTGACCTCAAAAAGCAGAGAAAGGGGATTTGCTCAATGTCGTCATTTTGGGAAGGGGACAAATGTCGAGATTCAGTGGTTACCAAGCCCACCTACTGGACACTGACATGAGGTTTATGTTTAAATAGAGGGCAAGAGTTATGCATAAGTAATGTGTCCTGGTAAATCTGTGGTCATAATTATCATTGACCCATCATTTTCACTATTCTGGTTTCTTCTGCCAGGTAATACACCAAGTTATCATAACTATGTGAGATCTCTTCCTGGATACAAGATTCTCCTTTAAAAGGCACCGGGGCCCAGCTTTTTCCTTCCATCCACGTGAAAGTCTTAGTTTTTGAAGACCAATTCTTTTAATTATCTGCTAACCAAAGGAAGGGGTACAAGTGCCAGCATTTAAAATATTTCCCTCCTGCCAGGAAGATTACACTATTATCTTCCTTGAAGACTCTCTATCTCTCAGGTCTCTGAGGTGTGAACAAATGATTTTTTTTTCATCCATATCACTAGCACTTAACAGAACCAGGTCCAGAAACTCCATAGATAAATATGGGCTCAAATCCAACCTTCTGTACTTAATAGTCAGTGGGAATAACATCAAATGATCTCTCTCTCTCTCTCTCTCTCTCTCTCTCTCTCACATACACACACACACATTTCTTTACCTCTAAATAGAGGAAAGATTTGATAACATACAGTCAGAGCTAATGTCAAACTAGTGCTCAAATCCTCACTCTTAGAGAACCATGTTATCTCGTCTTACTAACAGAAAATAAAAGAAAGATTGCACCCAAACAGGAGTTGTCATCCAACAAGCCTTTAACTACCATTTAATGTCAAAATTTAGCTATATCTCAGATAATTATTGTTATTTATACCAAAATGATTCAAAAGTAAATTTCTCTTTGGACTTAGGTTTTGACTGTATTATGCTTTGGATTATTGCAGAGGAGGCGCCACCAATTTGAAGCCTAGACAGGAGAACTGTCTTTTCATAAGTCACTTGTGTACTTTCACTATCCCATGTGCATCAGTTTAGAAAATAATATAACACAGAAAGTGGGGTTCAAAATGCAAGTACTGAAAGATTTTGGTTCTGAAATCATGACTGATTAAGCATACAATGACTCCTTCCAGGAGCTGGAATAGTTGATGGGTTGTGAGGGTTTGTATAGGCAGCATTTTCATATTGTGGAGAAATGCTATTTTATTACAATGCCATTTTACTCAATCTTATCACATTTATATCTATCTATCTCTCTATCTATCTATCTATTTATTATTTGAAACCTTTAAAGCATCACACAAGGATTAAATGAAAATTTGCCATACCATATTGTTTTAAAATGAGAGTCCTGCATATTTAGGAGAGACTGATAAAGAGCAATGGACAATACTGTTAACCATGCTGCTAAGAAGGAAAGGCACTGATAAGTACGTCGTTGTCATAATTTCAGACAAATGGCAGTTATTTACTCGTTCTTTATTCTGTTTATTTTCAAGAGCCAGAGAATGCCTTGGAATGAGTTCACTCCCTTCACCATGTAAAGTCTCGCAGATTGCACTCAGATTGTCATTGTTGACAGCAAGTACCTTTACCCACAAAGTTATCTCATGACTCCCAGCCTCAACTGCAAACATTTTGTGTTGAGGATTAAGGAAGTTTCTGTGAAGTTGTTCACAGGACATGGGAGACTGCTGTCACAAACACCTTGGCTTCCTTATACATTTGTTTTTTTACTAAGATTTTGTCATGGTGCCTTTGAAAGTGTTTATGTTGCTGAACTTTTCATCCACCTTTATTCAGTTACTTCACGTGAGCTTGTGACCCACAGTTTAAGAAACAGCATTTGAGAGTGAACATTGCCTGCTAAAGTGTCCTGGATCATTTCACGAAATAAACTCCATCCCATTCTATTGTAGAACATTGGATCGGATACCTATGCACTTGAGTTAGACGTTAGAAGGCTGGTATTTGGTGTGTTCACTTCATTCTGGAGCTATCTGTCAGTCCCTTTTGAGTGGAGCGAATATAGCACATGGTCAGGTAGAACATAACAAATGTTCTGCTATTCCCTATGTCTTTCTCTCTTGTTCAAAAAACATGTTGTCAAAGATTTACTAAATACTGCCCATTCAAAGCATAATGATAGGAGAATAAGAAATGTTGTCTTACTTTATTCAGGCTGCAAAACCCAATAGTTATTATATGCATGTTTGTTGCTGGACCTGGAAAACCAGCTCTCTCTCCAGAGTCCTTACTAAGATGCTGTATCTAAACATAAGGACCATGCTCCACTGCACGTTATCCTCTCGGGAACTCAACCTCCTCATAACATTGTCTTAGGGTCAGTCCACCAACTTGTAACATTGTGTTAGGGTCAGTATTGCAACATATGAATCTTATGGATGCCCAGCATTCAGGCCAGAGTGGTTCTCTATCCCAGCATTTTCAATAAGGAAATAAAAAACTCTCCTTAGAGATGGTCCCATAAAGTTTGCATATGCCACAGTCTCCAGAAGGCTAGGTCATGAATCATCTAGCTCCAGTCTGGGAAGTAAATAACTAGTGTGTCTAGACTCCACAGCTAAAGCATAAAGAGGAAGATGGGTGTGGATGGACGTAGTGTTCAGAGCCAGTGGTATTTCCGCTCTAGACAGAAAAATGTTTGCCACTCTCTTTGTCTGGTGCTATCTGGTAAAACCCACAAAAACGAAGTTAAATCAGTATTAGCATTACAAACTCCCAAAATAACATAATAAAACAAGCACTGGCCTTTTCTAACACTTTGCTTGAGTTGTTTGTTTGTTTGCTTGTTTGTCTTGTTTTTTTGTTTGTTTGTTTGTTTGTTTGTTTGTTTTTCTCATTGCCATTGCACTAAGAATTAAAAATTTCACCTTAAAAATCACGGACACAACAGCAAGGGATATTTTCTGAAGATAAAACTGGAATTGAATTTGAGAATTTATATACACTCTTACTGAGAAAAGAAAAACCGGATTCATTGAACCTGCAGTTTTATTTTTTCCTCTGGGGTTAAAAAAAGTTTCTCTCCATCTTCAGGAAATGTCAGCAGACAACTCAAATATGATATGAACTAAAGGATGCAGGGGCTCTAATTTGCATCAAAGCCAAAGCAACAGGACTTCTGTCATCTCCTCTTCAAAGCACTATCCTAGGGGATGTGCTGTTTCATTGCAAACCAAGGAATCTATGCTCAGGCATGTAGCTGCTAGCTCAAAATTTAACCTAAAATGCTTCATAACAGGAAGAAAAAAAAAGTAGGTGAGAAGCCCACCAATTCCCCAGGTATCTCTGCAGATTTCAGGCAGTGCTCCTTACCAACCCAGATATTGTGTTAATAAGAAAAAGGAAGATAAACAATGTCCTGCTGAATTATAATAAGACATATTAGAAATAAAGAGATTCTAAGCATACACAGGTTCATGTTTTCAAAATGGCTGAGTGTCAATCAAGATCAAGCACCTTGATTTTCTCATCTCTGTAACTCGCATTTTAGTTTACTTTCTTTCCAGCTGATGTTGAGGATCCAGACATTAGGCTTGGGGACTATTTATAAAATAAAGCACAAACGGAATATAGATATTGTAGGGAGCAGCAGAATAGCACTGGGATTGCAAAGTAACAGCAAAAATTATAATGAAAGGCATTGAAAAAGCAATCTGTAAGTCTTCAAAACCATTCAAATTGCTACTGCTGATGTACATTGCAAACGGCCAAACATTTTGGTGTATGGGTAAAAGTGCACTGTTTTTGTTTGTTTGTTTATTTGTTTGTTTGTTTTTTTAAATAATCATGAGGCAAATGTGTCCAAGTCCTTCTAAGAACTTACATATGAACACAAACTACAGAATGAATATCATTATGTAATAAATTTTCAAGGTGTGTGTGTGTGTGTGTGTGTGTGTGTGTGTGTGTGTAACAGTAGAAGCCCTAAAAATGACCAACCAACCCTGAAAACAAATTCATTTGTGCTTCATGTAGGAGTCAGACAATTTTTAAACTTTACAGAGATGTTGAAGCTATAAATAAGAGTTGCAAAAGGAAAGTTGTTTGTCGATATCTTTCCAAAGATTTGTTGTTTTAACTAATGTTAACCCTTTCATTTTTAAACTCTTGTTCAATGGAAATTGCCTAAGTAATTTAATCAATTCCAGAAAGCAATCGAGTATATATTCTCTTGGTGATATTTATTTGGGTATTTTTATTTTTTATCTTATTTCAATATTGATTTGTGAGTGTGTATTTTTCTATCTTTAGATATCAGATTGGTTGTTTTATCAAGGCAAGTTTGCTAAAGTAAATTAATATAAAATTTTATTTACCCTTTATCATTAAAGTAAAAAATATTTTCTAAAAAGAAAATAATAATTTTAACATCTTCTTCAACTCACTAAGAATTATTATATTATTCTACTTTTCTACTATCACCTGGGTCCCTATGTTCACAGAAATATATTGACTTTCTCTCCTTTTTAATCATCCTAATTGCTTTTTTCTACGTCTTTCACTGAGATGATATCCTAATTTAAGAATAAATCTATTATGTTAAATATGTTTTGAATGATATTTTAAGATGCGATTTTAAATTCGGTATTCATTAAGATCTTATCAATGGATTACTCTCATTTTTCCAATAATAGCAGCCTCTTCCTCTACCATAGATAAAATAACAACAGTGTCAGCCCTTCTGAGTGACATAGCTTTTCTATTTGACAATCACTAAAGGAATAAAAAGAATAATTTCAGAATCACAGAGGCACTCTCATACAAACAAAAACCCTCTGAAAGGACTTGAAGGAAGAAAGCCAAAGAATTGTACTATTGAGTTGTTCCACCATTTGAGAGGGAGCAAATATTAAGGTCTCAGACAACTACATGGCATCAGAGTAAGCCAGAACCCTCCAGTCTTGTGCATCCAGGAACAAGCTGACATCTGGCTGTTTGTAAAATCACTGCCAAACTTATTATCAATACACTATTGACTTAAAGTGTTAATATGCCTTACAAAAAGCCCTATTTTTATTAACTGTAGTTTTACTCAAATCTAATACACTTGACACTAAAAATAAAGTGTGGCTAAATACTTAAAATAATAACAAAATAGTTTTATGCCTTTGTATTAAGAAAAATCTGTGACAGTTTATACATTTAGATTTTTTAATTTATATTTTCTCAACTTATTTTTTGTCTTCTTGTCTTTTATTTATTATTAGACAAAATCAGAACAAAATAAAAACTCATATTGATAGATATTTTAGATAGTGCTTAAATCCAGTAGCTCCTTATCCAATGACATTTTAAAACTGAACATGAGAAATATTTTAATTGCCAAAGTGTTTTTCCTTCCTATTTTGATGCTTTCTGCAGCAAAATAAGAAATATTTTTATTATCTTAGAATATAAAACTAGAAGGTTAATTAGTTTTGTTCCCTCATTTCCTTTTACTTTTTCTGTTTCTATCTTTCATCTGCATAACTATTTTAAACTAAAACGACATTTTGTCAGTTCTCATTTTTCTCCAAAGGCTCACAGTTATCAGTAGATGGAACTAAAAGGCTTGTTGGATGATATTAAAGATATACAAGACACAAACTGAAGGATTTAATTCTCTGCTTCCAATATCATCTATGTACCACTGTTGTTCTCCACATCTGCCAAAAATTATCCCTCCCACTGCGGTAACCCAAGATCTGGTTTCATAAAATACACAGTTACCGGGTAAGTTACTGAAGTATGCCCTTTTTCTCTAGTCCACTTTATGAGCCCATCCAGGTGTCATTCTCAGCTGAGTGTCCAAGAAATTAGATAATGTTCTAATTTTGGAAGAAGGTACAATGGTAATATTCATAGGTGAGACCCACCTGCCCATAAATCAATTTTCTATTTTCTTTCTCTTTTAAAATTAGACAAACAAATAAGTAGATTATTAAGTGTAAAAACTGATTCAAAAAAGGAAGTTTGCTTACTGATGTAAAATAGCCTCTCCCCAACTCCCTTAAGGGGAAAAAAAAAAACTACATTTCTTCGGGGCTAATTAGGATTTCAATGTGATGGGGAAAAAAATCAAGTTTTCTTGGAAATGTGCTTTGAAAACAACGTCTTACTAAGTAAGGCTTATACATACATAAGTGGAAGGAACTCTATGCATATAAAATCATTGCATCCTATCATCTGAGTTTCACTGAGGCCCTTAAGTGTAAGAAATGAAGCAATCATGAAGTCTGGATATTGGCAGTGGGATAAATGAAATTCCCGAGGTAAGGAGAAATGATTAGAAAGCACATATGATCTTAAACTGTAGGAGAACTGCGGGAGATGGTGGGAAGCCTGCTTTTAAAGCTGCAAGTCTGCTCACATGTCGATGCCCTCCCGCATGCCTGTTGCAGGAACTTTTTAAATCTCCTTTGGTCTTAATATTCCCGATTTGGAAGATAAGTGAGAGTGAGCAAAGAAGAAACTTCAATTACTCAATTTCTCTTTTCACCCTCGGAGTCTTTCTGCTTTGTGGTTCAAAGAACTTCGCATTTGGCAAGGGGTTGCTTACAGATGGAAGAAAATACTTGTTTTCTCTGAAATTCAATTACTTCTCTTGCACACTGATCTGACTGGATTGGATTATTCTTAGTCCCTATTATTGCTAAACTCTATGATTAAAAATATAATAGAGAACCGTGCCAGTTCCAATAGAGCTTGGAGGTTCACTTTTCAGATGTAAACACCAAAGTTGTAAAAGTAAGTATGTGTTCAAATTTTCTGGTTCTGTTGCTCTCCTTGTGGGGTTCCTGTCCTCTCCAGCTCTTACTATTTCTCATTTCTTACATAAGAATCCCTGCATGTTGCCCAACATTTGGCCATAAGTCTCAGCATCTGCTTTGATAGTCTGCAGGGCAGAGCCTTTCAGAGGCCCTCTGTGGCAGGTTCCTAGCTTGTTTCCTGATTTCTTCTTCTGATGTCCTTCCTCTTTGCCTTTCAGGATGGAGACTGAGCATTTTAGTCCAGGTCCTCTCTTTTGATTAGTTTTAGATGTACAGGTTTTAATAGGTTTATCCTATGTTATATTTCTATATGAGTGAGTATATACCATGTGTGTCTTACTGCTTCTGGGACAGCTCATTCAGGATGATCCTTTTCAAGTCCCACCATTTACCTGCAAATTTCATGATTTTTTATTTTTAATTGTAGAGTAATACTCCATTGTGTAGATTTACCACAATTTCTGCATCTATTCTTCAGTTGAGGGGCATCTGGGCTGTTTCCAGCTTCTGGCTATTACAAATAAAGCTGCTACAAACATGGTTGAGCAAAGTTCCTTATTGTGTACTTGAGCCCCTTTTGGATATATGCCTAGGAGTGGTATGGCTGGATCTTGAGGAAACGCTATTCCTAATTGTTTGAGAAAGCACCAGATTGATTTCCAGAGTGGTTGTATTCCCACCAGAGTCTGCATTCCCACCAGCAGTAGAGGAGGGTTCTCCTTTCTCCACAACCTCTCCAGCATGTGTTACAACTTGAGTTTTTTTTGTTTGTTTGTTTTTTTGTTTTTTTTTATATTGGCCATTCTGATGGGTGTAAAGTGAAATCTCAGGGTTGTTTTGATTTGCATTTCCCTAATGGCTAATGATGTTGAGCGTTTCTTTAAGTGTTTCTCTGCCATTTGATATTCCTTTACAGAGAATTCTCTGTTTAGCTCTGTTCCCCACTTTTTAAGTGGATTACTTGGTTTGCTGCTTTTCAGTTTCTTTAGTTCTTTATATATACTGGATATTAGCCCTCTGTCAGATAAAGGGTTGGTAAAGATTCTTTCCCAATCTGTAGTCATTTTGTTTTGATGACTGTGTCCTTTGCTTTACAGAAGCTTTTCAGTTTCATGGGGTCCCATTTATTGACTGTTGCTCTTAGAGCCTGTGCTGTTGGTGTTCTGTTCAGGAAGTTGTCTCCTGTGCCAATGAGTTCAAGGGTATTCCCCACTTTTTTTTTCTAACCGATTTAATGTGTCTGGTTTTATGTTGAGGTCTTTGATCCACTTGGACTTCAGTTTTGTGAAGGGTGATAAGTATGGATCTATTTGCATTTTTCTACATGTAGATATCGAATTAAACCAGTACAATTTGTTGAAGATGCTATCTTTTCTCCATTGCATGGTTTTGGCATCTTTGTCAAAGATCAGGTGTCCATAAGTGTGTGGGTTTATTTCTGGGTCCTCTGTTCGGTTCCATTGATCCACCATTCTGTTTCTATGCCAATACCATGCAGTTTTTGTCACTGTTGCTCCATAGTACATCTTGAGATCAGGGATGGAGATACCTCCAGAAGATCTTTTATTGTAGAGGATTGTTTTATCAATTCTGGGTTTCTTGTTATTCCATACGAAGTTGAGAATTTTTCTTTCCAGGTCTGTAAAGAATTGTGTTGGCAATTTGATGGGAATTGCATTAAATCTGTATATTGCTTTTGGTAAGATGGCCATTTTTACTATATTAATCCTGCCAAGCCATGAGCATGGGAGATCTTTCCGTCTTCTGATATCTTCTTCTAATTATTTCTTCAGAGACTTGATTTTTTTTTATACAAGACTTTGACTTGCTTGATTAGGGTTACACCAAGTTACTTTATGTCATTTGTGGCTACTGTGAAGGGTGTTGTTTCCCTAATTTCTTTCTCAGTCCTTTTATCTTTTTTAAACAGGAGTGCTACTGATTTTTTTGAGTTAATTTTGTATCCAGCCACTTTGCTGAAGGTGTTTATCAGCTGTAGGAGTTCCCTGGTAAAGTTTTTGGGGTCACTCATGTACACCATCATATCATCTGCAAATAGTGATAATTTGACTTCTTCCTTTCCAATTTGTATCCCCATGATCTTCAATTGTCTTATTGCTCTAGCAAGGACTTCCAGAACTATGTTGAAGAGATATGGAGAGAGTGGGCAGCCTTGTCTTGTCCCTGATTTCAGTGGGATTGCTTTAAGTTTCTCTCCATTCAGTTTGATGTTGGCCATAGGTTTGCTGTATATCCCTTTACTATGTTTTGATATATGCCTTGTATCCCTGATCTCTCCAATACTTTAAACATGAATGGATGTTGGATTTTGTCAAAGGCTTTTTCAGCATCTAGGGAGATTGTCATGTGGTTTTTTTCTTTCAGTTTGTTAATATGGTGGATCACATTGATGCATTTCCGTATACTGAACCACTCCTGCATATCTGGGATGAAGCCTACTTGGTCATAGTGGATAATATCTTTGATGTGTTCTTGTATTCGGTTTGCAAGTATTTTGTTGCGTATTTTTGCATCAATGTTCATAAGGGAGTTTGGCCTGAAATTCTCTTTTTTTTTGTTGGGTCTTTGTGAGGTTTAGGTACCAAGGTGACTGTGGCTTTATAGAGTGAGTTTGGTAATGTTCCTTCTGTTTCTATTTTTATGAATAGTTTGAAGAGAACTGGAGTTCTTTGAAGGTCTAGTAGAATTCTGCGCTGAATCCATCTGGCCCAGGGATTTTTTTTTTTTTTTTTTTTTTGATGGGAGACTTCGATGATTGCTTCTATTTCCTTGGGGGATATAGGACTATTTAATTAATTTACCTGGTCCTGATTCAGTTTGGTAAGTAGAATAGATCAAGAAAATTGTCCATTTCATTTAGATTTTCAAATTTTGTGGCATATAGACTTTTGAAGTAAGTCCTAATGATTGTTTGGATATCCTCAGTGTCTGTAGTTATGTCCCCCTTTTCATTTCTGCTTTTGTTGATTTGCATAGTGTCTCTCTGCCTTTTAGTTAGCTCAGCTAAGGGTTTGTCAATCTTGTTGATTTTCTCAAAGAACCATCTCTTGGTTTCATTGATTCTTTGAATTGTTTTATTTGTTTCTAATTGATTGATTTCAGCCCTGAGTTTGATTATTTCCAGCCATCTACTCCTCTTTAGTGTGTCTGCTTCTTTTTCTAGGGTTTTTAAATGAGCCATTAAGTTGCTTGAATGCGCTGTCTTGAATTTCTTCTTGAAGGTACTTAGTGCTATAAACTTTCTTCTTAGCACTGCCTTCATTGTGTCCCACAAGTTTGGGTATGTTGTGTCTTCATTTTCATTGAGTTTTAGGAAGACTTTAATTTTTTTCTTTATTTCCTTCCTCACCCAGCTGTCATTTAGTAGCAAGTTGTTCAGTTTCCATGTGTGTGTAGGCTTTTTGCTATTTCTGTTTTTGTTGAGGTCTAGCTTTATTTCATGGTGATCAGACAAGATACAAGAGATTATTTCAATCTTCTTGTATCTGTTGAGGCTTGCTTTGTGACCAACTATGTGGTCTATTTGGAAGAAGATTCCATGAGGTGCTGAAAGAAGGTAAATTATTTTGTGTTTGTGTGTAAGGTTCTGTAAATATCTGTTAGGTCCATTTGATTCATGACCTCTGTCAGAGACATTGTTTCTTTGTTTAATTTCTGTTTTGTTGACCTATCCTTTGTTGAGAGTGGGGTGTTGAAGTCTCCCACTATTAATGTGTGGGGATCTATATGTGGTTTAAGTTTTATCAATGTTTCTTTTACAAATGTGGGTGCCCTTGTATTTGGAGCATAGATGTTCAGGATTGTGATGTCTTCTTGGTGGAATTTTCCCTTGATGTGTATGAAGTGTACTTCCCTATCTCTTTTAATTAATTTTGGTGGAAAGTCTATTTTATCAGATATTAGAATGGCTATTCCTGCTTGCTTCTTGGGTCCGTTTGCTTGGAAAGTCGTCTTCCAACCCTTTAACCTCAGGTAATGTCTATCTTTGTGACTTAGGTGTGTTTCTTGTATGCAACAGATTGCTAGGTTTTGTTTATGCATCCACTCTGTTAGTCTGTGTCTTTTTATTGGAGAGTTGAGTCCATTGATGTTGAGAGAGTTTAATGACCAGTGGCTGTTAGATCCTTTGATTTTGATGTTGGCTGCAGTCATAAGGTTGTGTGCACAGTCATTTTCAATTGGGATTTTTAAAAAGTACCAAAGCAATTTTTTAAGGAAATGAATGTCTTTTCGAAAATTTTATTGAAACAACTGAATAGTATTATGGAAAGAGAAACTCCAAGATTTTTCTCACAAGCAGGAATAGCTAAAATGTATTTGTAACATGAACCTTAAAGTGAAAAAAACTGTGTTCAAAATTTTGGTCTAGAATGCAAAAGACATAACTTTTTTTTTTTTAAAAAGTACATATTTTGTAAATTCAGACATTTGACTATTCACAGGAATCAATAAAAGACAACAACAAGAAAAGCATGAGTTATGGCAGTCTAACAGATCCCTTGACAGGAACTGTTACTTCATTTGGTTGTAGTAATTACTACACTCTGTATAAATGTATCTGTTCTATAAAACTTTTCTTCGGACACAAAATTCACCCAAGATAAGCAATCAACAACAGAACAAAGTAAAGATTACACAACTTGGTGAGCAAATGCATTTATTGGAGTTCCTTCGAGGATTACAGATGAAGTTTTCATACAGGAGAAAGGCTGACTCAAAGGCAAGCGTGTTCCCAAAATCTCACTCAACCAAAGCTGCACCATTGGAAGTCATTTTGAGTAAAATGACTTGCAGCCAAATCACAATGTCAAAGAAACTTTTCTACCTGGGTGAAGAGCCTCCTCAAAGCATTTTACCTCATTTCTTCTCCCTAGCTTCCTACTAACTCTACAACCTTAGGAAGGAACTCATGGATCTCATTAGTCTCCAGGACCTCCAGTAAGGTGGTAAGGTAGTAAGGTAGTTCACTCCCTGAATCTCTCTCCTGCCCTCAGGAAGAGATGTTTCAATTCAGAGGAAGTAAATCAATGCTATCAAATCACCCTGCTTTACACTTTGAATGTAACATTATATTCTACTTTGTCATTAAATAGTATCATCAAAAATATTTGGAAGTGAATAATAAAAAAAGTAAATTATATAATTTATGAATATATATAGGCTGATGATATGACTCATTGGGTAAAGGCATTTGCCATAAAGTCTAAAGACCTCAATTTGCTTCTTGGGACCTACATGGTAGAAGAAAACAACTAACTCCTTCAAATTGTCTCATACATATCTGGTACACACATATATCTACAAATCTCTCTTTTTCACACATACCCACATACTTTTACACATGCATATTGCATACAACAAATGTATAAAATAAAATAAAATTTTTAAAGTAGAATAGAAAGCATGGCAGTGACTAATCATAAACTGATCTTTATTTATAATTATGACAAAATATCTACTATTAAGATAATAAGATATACATTTTCAGGAATGCACAAAATATCTCAACTCCCTGATAAGACAAATAGGTCAACTAAAACAGGAAGAGAGAAGTAAATGACGATGTTCAAAAAGTTAAAAGAAATAAGAGTGAATATTTTCACCTTAGAAATGACTAGAGATAAAACACATTACATAGTATAAACATGTATCAAAAAGAAACATTTGATCATATACTTTCCAAAAGAAAATATTTGAATAGCTAATGACTTTAGGAAAAGATACTCAATATGCTTACATAAGTGAATGTAAATCAAAATAGGATATTATTTTATACCAACGAGAGTGGCTACAGTGGAAAAGAATGAGAGTAAGGCATTTTGAACTTGATTCTAAGCAATTGAGCAATTGGTAATCATAGATTAATTTTCAAAATTTAAAGAAACTACAGAGAGGGATAGGAGTCTTTATCACCCTAGAGATCTGAAGGTTGAAGAACCCTTTCACTTTGGTGCTTGAGCATATTAACTCCAGCATCCTGTATAAGATCTCACATCTTGGATAAAGATGTAGATCGGCATTAATAAGTAGTCATTTTTATGGTTCAGAACAAGGTGACCATGTCAACAGTGGCCTCTATTGGTTTACTGCAGCAAGAACACGTTAAAAGCTGCCTGGTATAGCTAATCATGAACATAATTGGTAGAAGCAAATGCAGAAGTTGGATCCCATGTGTTCTGGTGGCAAGTGTAACACACATTAGCAAAAAACTGAGTCGTTCTTTTTAACTGTGGGTACTAAGAAAAGATTTGAACCCTTAAAGTAATTTAAAAGTTACATAATACAAACATATATAAAGAATTTTTATAGTCTAACAGAAAGGTTTGTTAACATAGAATTTAGGTTAGTTTAAAATGTACGAAGTAATTGTTAATTTGAGGTTGATTTCTTGTCTAAGAGTTAGAGGAAATTTTATAATTAAGGGTCACTCTGAGTTTTAAGCAATTAAAGATGGAAAGAATGGCTCTATAGGAATGTCCAATCCACAAAATTCATCTAATAGATTTTACATTATTCAAGATTAAAATCCCAGTACTGGATTTATTTTTCAACTTTGAGAATTGAAAGGATGATAGTACATTTTTTTTTTTTACAATTTGTTCATTTTATGTCTTGATTGAAGCCTTCTCCCTCAACTCCTCTCATTCCCAACCTCTTGCTCTCTTCCTCCCAGCCCCTTCCTCCAGTCCACTGAAAGAAGAAGTTCTGCTCCTCTGCCATCTGCCCCTAGTTTATCAAGTTATATCAGGACTGCCTGGATCCTCTTCCTCTGTGCTCTGGTAAGGCTGTTTGGCCAGGGACAAGTGATCAAAGAGCAAACAATCTAGTTCATGACAGAGGCAGCATTGCTCCCCTTACTTGCGTACCCACATGGAGATTGAGCTGCTTATCTGCCACATCTGAGCAGGGTGTCTAGGTCCTCTCCATGCATAGTTCTTGGTTGATGCATCAGTCTCTACAAGATCCCCTGGGCTCAGGTTTTTTAGCTTTGTTGGTCTCCTTGTGGAGCTCTTGTCCCTTCCTTGTCCTTCTAACTCTTCATTCCATAAGACACCCTGATCTCTGAGCAAAGTTTGGCTATGAGTCTCAGCATCTGCTTTAATCCCCTGTTGGGTGGAGCCTGTCAGAAGAACCTCTATAGTAGGCTCCCATCCTGTTCCCTCTCTTCCACTGAGATCATACTGAGTGAGATAACCCTGAAACAGAAAGCCACACATGGCATAATGGTATACACTCGCTCATAAGCAGATATTAGACATGTAATATTTGATAGGCATACTAAAGGATGCTAACATTTATAGAGAGAGCTAAGACAATAACAGGTTAATGGGGTTAGAGAGATTCCTCAGTAGTTAAGAGAGTGTAGCATTCTTACCCAGTACCAGATCCTGTTACTCTCACTTATTCCAGATGCCTCATCCTACCTGGATCTAGGGGAGCCAATGTCTTCTTCTAGCTTCTGTGGCTACCTGTGTGTACATGATGCCCATAAATCCATTTAGGCACACACATATGTACACAATAAATAAACTTTTTAAAAAAGTATGAGCAAATTAAATATTTTAGACTACCATGTAGCAGGGCTTGAAACAAAGTAAAACATTTAAGACATTAGAATACTAAGAGTTAAAGAATTGCGAGTCAAATGGACAAAGATATTGACATTTACATTTTTACAGGATAAACGGTTAGTCAAAACAATGGGCCAGGTGACCATTTATTTCACTTCCATCTTCATTTTAACTTGAGTTTCCGTTAGTACCTACATCCTATTGAATTCACCTCTCAAATTCTCTATTGTCCTTCACTTCATTCACCTAAGTTTGTGTTTTCTTGTACTTCAGACAGGATTATTTTACTCTTTTCATGTTCACTCAAATGCTTGTTAATGTCCTCTTTAATCTGCTTGAATTCTTTGATCATGTATATAGTTGTCCTTTTAATGTTGCTTTTATGGGATCATCTAGCCAATTCTCACTGGAGAACATTTCCTTAGGAATACTAATTTGTGTTTTTGTTTGAGGGAGGGGACATAGTTCCTTGGCTTTCATACTGTGGTTTTACCATGTGACCTGGGCATATGGATTTATTTTCCCGGCTGTGTATCCAATATGTGATTCTAGCCTGCCTGTGCTGAATGGAAAAATTTTTGTTTTCATGGGTGATTGCCTTCAACCCAAAATGCCCACTAGATAAATGAAAATTTTTATTATTTTAATGAGAAAACTCAGTGATATAATTTTGACACAGCAAGGCATCCAGTTCTTTTACTCTTTGCTTTCTCCATCTTAGAAATTTTTGTGTGACATTAATAAATGGGGAGATCTGAACAAACATCTAAAATCCCAGATAGGAAATCAACAACACACCAAAGTATAGATACCACTACTGTCCGACTTTGCATGTCAATGGGTTATATTGGCTTTATTTAGAATATGGATGAAGGGTTACTTACAACAACAGACAACTGAATAACCAATGTCCACCCCAGCAGAGAGTTCACAAAAGCTGGAAATCTAGGGCACACTATATAGCCTGCAGGTAGGCCAACAGATTGGACGCTTCCTTTGTGTGTATTTGAGTTTGACTGTGTCTCTCTCAGGGTGCTTAGCTGATCTGTATTTTTATAGGTAACTCAGTTTGTCTAGAGAATTGTCTAGGTAGTTCAACTTGTCCAAAGTTCCTCTTGGAAGTTCTTTAGTGTTTGTATATGCTTGAGAAGGGAGGTGAGCAGTAACGCTGGTAAGTTTTATGGACACAGAAACTACTTTGAATCATTTACTTCCTGGGTTTAAGAGCTTCCCTGCAGGATGGGATGCTTTATATCTTCCTATATCTTCTTATTTTACCTCTTTGTAAACATCCTGTGTCTTAATGAGGCTTCGCTTCTGGATGGATAGTTTTATCTCAGAGGAAATTGCAATAGAATACAGTTTGCACAATGCAAGCTATATACTGTTATCCAAATATGTTGTTTCCCTAGTACCAAGAACCTTAGCTCCTCAGTTGTTATAACAGGTCTCACTAGAGTCCACCAGGCTAGCAAGAACTCCTGCATCTTCCAAGTTAACCTGTATGAAGACAATTGGAATCCAAGTCTTCCTGTTGGGCAGCTGTTTGCATCTTTCTTTGACTATAGTGATTCAGAAGGGACTCCATCTAGCAGGGCAGACAGAAAAACCACCACACAGAAGAATCTAAACCATGTATGACTATGACCAGCTAAGTCTACTAGTTCTCCTCCATGGTAGTGAGAAGACACACAGCCCAAAGCAGACCTCACCCCTTTGTTAAAGGGCCTGGCCACATACAGCTGCAGTGGAACATGGCTCTCTATGAGAAGCCTCCTGTGATGAGCCAGGTCACCCAGACCCTGGACTTCAAACTCTGTTCTTGAAGCTTGCCTGCAAGTACAGGGCAGATGCACAGCAGGAAAAGCATAGATTGTCTATCCAGCCTGAGGAGAGGTCTCTCAGAGACACTGCCTGTTTTTCAAAGTTGGGTCTAATGTTGTCACTACCATTACACTCATATGGAAAATTCTCAAAAAGAAAAACAAAAAAAAAACAGTAATAAAACAAATCTTCGAAAAGAGAGAGGTTGGTAATTTGTGCTTTTGTGTGTGTGTGTGTGTGTGTGTTTTTCTTTATTAATTACACTTTATTCACTTTGTATCCCCCCTGTGGTTCCCTCCCTCCTCCTTTTCCAATCCCTTCCTTCCTCTACCCTCTGCATGCATGCCCCTCCCCAAGTAAACTGATAGGGGAGGTCTTCTTTTCCTTCCTTCTGATCCTAGTCAATTAGGTCTCATCAGGAGTGGCTGCATTATCTTCTTCTGTGGCCTGGTAATGCTGCTTCCCCCTTAGGGGGAAGTAATCAAAGAGCAGGCCAATTAGTTCATATCAGAGACAGTCCCTGTTCCCATTACAATGGAACCCACTTGGATACTGAACTGCTATGGGCTACATCTGTGCAGGGGTCTTAGGTTATCTTCATGCATAGTCCTTGGTTGGAGTATCAGTCTCAGGAAAGACCCCTGTGCTCAGATTTTTTGGTTTTGTTGTTCTCCTTGTGGAGTTCCTGTCCTCTCCAGATCTTACTGTTTCCCACTTCTTCCATAAGATTCCCTGCACTCTGCCCAAAGGTTGCCATAAGTCTCAGCATCTGCATTGATAGTCTGTAGGGCAGAGCCTTTCAGAGGTCCTCTGTGTCAGGCTCCTGACTTGTTTCCTCTTTTCTCCTTCTTCTGAAGTCCATCCTCTTTGCCTTTCTGGATAAGATTTGAGCATTTTAGCAAGAGTCCTCCCTCTTGATTAGTTTCTTTAGGTGTACAGATTTTAGTAGGTTTACCCTATATTATATGTGTATATGAGTGAGTATATACCATGTGTATCTTTCTGCTTCTGGGATAGCTCACTCAGGATGATCTTTTCCAGATCCCACCGTATACCTGCATATTTCATGATTTCCTTGTCTTTTATTGCTGAGTAATATTCCATTGTGTAGATATACCACAATTTGTGTATCCATTCCTCCACTGAGGAGCATCTGGGCTGTGTCCAGCTTCTGGCTATTACAAATAAGGCTGCTACAAACATGGTTGAGCAAATGTCCTTATTGTGTACTTGAGAGTGATATAAGATTTCATGAACCCATAGTAGCTCAGTATCCAAGTGGGTTCCCTAATAAGGGGAACAGGAACTATTTCTGACATGAACTCAATGGCAGGCTCTTCGACACCCCCCCCCAAGGGAGGAGCAGCCTTACTAGGCCACAGAAGAGGACATTGCAGCCAGTCCTGAAGAGACCTGATAAGCTAGGGTCAGATGGAAGGGGCGGAGGTCCTCCTCTATCAGAGGACTTAGAAAGGGGCAGGGAGGAGATGAGGGAGGGATGGTGGGATTGGGAGGGAATGAGGGATGGGGCTACAGCTCAGATGCAAAGTAAATAACCTGTGATTAATATAAAAAATAAAAATTATTATAAAAACAGATTTCAGGAATTTTTTTTGAAGCAGCCTTCAACATCATGCCAAGCAACTTATACATCTGAGCTGAGATCCTCCACGGTATGAGTCTACAATGCACAACGAATTGTTAAAAATCTGTGGATAAAAAGGAAAAAAAAATCTTTTATAAATTGTACACAGTAATAGACGTTGTGGTCTTAAATGTGTATCTTAAATAATCTATAGCTATGATAAAGATGCTCTATTACTTGTCTCACTGGCTTGTTTGTTTTAGCATAAACACTTGTGGGCTCAGTTTTTCATTTAAAATGCATTTAGAAAAGCATCACTGCTAAACGAACAGCTGTGGTGGAAACGGTAAATAAACAGTTTCTCAAAGAGTGAGGTGGTGTCAACAGATCTCATTTTGTGTACCTGGGAAGTATAGAAAGAATATATTATCGTACAGTATAATAATACAGTTTAACACATATTTGTGTTAAACTGAATGTCCCCCTATTGGTTTCCTCTGCAATTTCTGGGAGATATATACCAAATAAAATACCTAACCCAGTGGCTAACAAACTGAAAGTAAAATCTTGTAGGGCCACTGCAGTGAGGCATCAAACACAGAACTCTGTTATTTCATTCCTGCCTCTTCCACTTCCAGCTGTGTGACCAGGAACAATCATGAGCGATGACCTGAAGCTATTTTTTTCTTATACCCGACTCCCAAATTAGAACACCATCTTAACATACTAACTCCCAGAGCTGTTATGCTGATCACCTGGGAAGATGCATATGAAAGAGCTTTGGTGACTTAGTCATTGCTGTGTTCACCAACAGGAGGTTTTGCTTTTCTCTACAGGAAAACTATTTGAATGCAATTTTCCCTTATAATCCATACAAGAAATTATTTAAATGCTCACCATTTGAATTTATGTAGTCCTGTGGGAATTCAAAAATCACTCGTTTTAAAATAGTAACTCATTTTAAAACGGTAAATTGTCTTAGTGTTGTATTGCTGGGAAGAAACACCATGATCAAAGCACCTATTATAAAGGAAAGCATTCAACTGGGGACTTGCTTACAGTTTCAGAGGGTTAGTTCTTTGTTACCATGGCAGGGAGCATGGCAGCAGGTACTGCTGAGGCAGCTGAGAGCTTTACACCCTGATCTGTAGGCAGAGAGGCAAAGAGACGACGGAGACTGGGAGCCTAAGGTGTCAGTCCTAGCAACACACCCCCTCCACCAAGGTCACCTCTATTCTATCAAGGCCCCATGTGCTAATTTTTCCCAAACAGTCTACCAACCAATGACTAAGCATTGGAATGTATGATCCTATAAGACCATTCTCATTCAAATCACAAGTAGTTTTGTGCTGATACAGTACTTCATCAGGATTCCTTGCCTTAGAAGTTGGGTAATGGTAAGAGTATCTGAGTAGGAGGCAGCCCTCCTCCCATTCCCCTCCCCTTTCTTCCCTTCCTTCCTTCTGCCCCAATATAAAAGGAATGGGCATTTGTCAAGTCACTCTTCACTCTGACTGTGCTTTAACACCATAGGCAAGACTGACTAACTACTAACGTGTCCACTCAAGTGCTGTGCTGTGTCGAGGACTCAAGTCACAGAATTGTTTTCTAGCTACACACATGTATGTATGACAACTTTCCATGTAGAGATGAGTACGTTACTCCTAAATCACTTAGTGCTCCTTGGACTCCAAATTAGTCAGATTTCTATTATCACTTCACTTCTGTTCATTCTAGGCCAGTGATTAAAAAAAAAAAAAAAAAAAAAAAAAAACTCAGTAGGAGCGTGTGGAAGAGGCTGTAAGCTTTTCTGCTTAGGGTGGAGAAATAGCAAGTAACATAATAAAATACAGGCCCCAAGAACTCTTCCCAGAACTACTTCTCTACCTATGCTTTACCTTAGGTTTCCAGAAATAGTGCTACCTGCTAGGGAATCAAGTCTTTAACAATGAGTTTCTTGGGGACATTTCATATTCAAATTATAATATTCTGATTGAACCCCCACCCAACGCTCACAACTATCTATGTCGTAGTACAAAATACAAGCAGCCAATCTTGGAGAGTACCTGTAACCTTACTAGTTTAAACATTGTTCAAAGGGTCAAATTCGGAGAGTGAAAGCTAACTTAATTGTGATTTCTTGTACATGTTTAAAGGCGTTTATACAGTTCCATGACCCAATGGCACAGATTAAACATTTTCACTCCATGAAGGATGAATCTGGACATAGGAAGAAAAACCAAAACCAAAGCAATAAAGAGACTCAGTAAAGAAAACATTAAGCACAGTAATCCCATGTTTAACATTCTTGGCACATGGCTTTATGCTCTGATATCCTAAGAGCTTGGGTGATTTTATCCCTGAGCCTTGCCAGTTGCAATCATGTGGTCTCTCTTTTGGACTAACTCTACTCACTGCCTACAGCTTGCCACAGCAGATGTTTCATGCCCTCAGCATTTCTAACTTTCACAGTTTTCATTGCATCATTAACCTATCTGTTACAACTTCAGGCATGGCCTTCCTATAGGATAACTACAGAGAGATCCTGATTCTGTCCCCAAATGCCTGGCTTGCCAGGAATTCTTTGAATATGTGAGTGGAACTCTCCAGGGCACTACAACTTGAACCATCTACATTCCTGCAAAAGCAGCAGTATGAGGATGGCACCAAAGACCACCACTACCACTTAGGTCCTGTTGAACCATTGCAGTGGGCTTTGAGTACCAAGGTTGTTGAATGTAGTGACCGTTGTCCTGAGAAAGCAGCATCATATTATGCCTATGAGACCAGAACATTCATGAGAAACTGTCTTCTCAAAGAAATATCTTTCAAACGACCATCCTTTCTTATCTTTGAAACTGTGATGAAAATATAAAGACAAATCACAGAGACTCCTTCAAGGCATCTTACCTACAGCTCAGATCTGAAGTAATTGACTTCTTTTTAATGGTGACACTTTTTTTTTTTTCGGAAACCAATCTGTTTGGCTTCAATTTTACACAGAGTTTACTAAGCTCCATGTTGTGCAGATCTCTATGTGCTCCCTTTAGATTCAAATTTTTATTATAAATCCTCTTAATATTGGGCACATTTAAATACTGGATTACCTTGGAAGCTCCTCTTCCAAAGTAGTCTTCTATCTTTAAACTGAGACACTCATAAAGAAAAATGTAGACAAGTTCTTTGCCATATTTTGACATGAATGACTTCTGTTTTAATTCCCAGGATAGTCTTTGTCTCCCTCTGAAATCTCACAAGTGCAGTATTTCATAGATTTTAGCCTATCAGCATTCTAGGTTGCTGAGGTCCCACAAGAATTATGCTTTTAGCTTATACAGTCTGTGGTTCCTCAAGCCCACATCTACAAATGTTTTCTAATTCCTTCTTCAAACCAATTCCAATGGTTAAGCCACAGTGCCTAAACCCAATATTCACAGTTTCTAAACCCAATATTTTTAGGGAGCTTTCTGCACCTGTGAGCAAAATGTCTGGAGAGAAAATGTGTGACAACAGATTATTGTTACTCATGGTTTAGGAGGTTACAATTTTCTTTCAGTCTCTTGATTCTAGGGCTGTGGTGAAGCAGAATATGATAGGGAAGAGCATGTGTCAAAACCTACTTTAGTTCATTTCCAACAGAGAGGAGTGAATCAGAGATTACACCTATTTAAACCCAGGTTACTCTGCTTCACAAATTACAAACTAAAAACACATCAACAGATACTAAAGTTAAATGGGGATTGGTTGGGAGGTGGGCCTTAAAAGGGTATGAGGGCATGAGCATGAGAAACCATATTATATGAAACATGAAACTGTTAAAAGTGTTTAAAGATGAAATAAATAAAGGCCAGTATAAAAACGCTCCTTTAGCCTCATTTAGGGGAATGGGAAACGCCAGAGTGAATGTGTAAGAGAAGATAAAGTTCTAAGTGAAGGAATATCATTGACAAGGATCCAATGCCTTGGACCCATGACCATTAGAAAAGCTTTCCTTCGTGTGAATATTCATAGAGTGTATAGAAAGGATCAAGCATGGCAACTTCTTCCACCTGGATGGTCACAGCCGACGACTGACCCCTATTGAGACATCCTACAGAGCCTACCCAACCTAGCCTTGTGCTGAGGTTCTGGATTGTTGATGTTTTTGGTAGTTGTTTTGCCTTCAGAGTGAACATGTCCCATCCAGGTTCAGTGTATCTGACCTGAAAAAAATAAAAGAGCAGCTTGATTCATGTTTTATATACCAAAGATTATTTTCAGTACATATACTTATACTTTGAATAACTTTACATATTATATAGGAACTACATATTAGGAAATCTAATTTTAATGAGAACAAACAAATGTCTGTCATGTCCATTCATATTTTCTACATAACCACAAACCAAACTACATTTGCCTGGTGTTACAGATTGAGAAATGAAAATTAAAGATTGATGGTTGAGACTAGAAAGACTTTCTATTGGTTTAATAACACGAATAGTATTAAATTGAAGATTCACGATCATGAGCTGTCATACACCAGAATACTTACAGTACTATCTAGACACACAGACTTCACTCGATACAAGAATGTTCTCTTTTTATTCTTCACAATGTCATAAGTTTTCAAAACCTTTCACCTGACTGAGCGTGTTATATGTAGCCACAATATATTTACAGTTAATAAGTTTTGCGAAACTGTTTATTTGGTGTAGAAAATAATTTTATTCATAGTTGTTTATTCTCTTTCTCTTTGGATGTGCTAAATCATCACTTGTTTAAAAAAACTGCTAGTTCAGGATTTGGTAGCAACTATATGCATGATACAATATGTTTGCATTTTTTAATTATACCCTGTTTGCTGTGGTATTCGTAGCCATTTGTTTGGTCACCAGTCCATACCATCTAAGCTTCATACTTCTCTAGAGCTGAGTGTAGATCTATGCAGAGAAAATTTGGATGGCATTTGCAAAAAGTTATTTTTGGTCACATTTCTAAAATTACCCAGAAACCAAAGCTATGCCAAATGAAGTAAAGAAATATAAAAAAAGAAGACACATCATAAATTTAGTTCTTAAATATCAACTAAATGACAGATTTTTTTTTTGAACTTTAAAATCCAAAGTACGAAATCAGTAGTTATTATGAGGAACAAACCAGAGTCATCAATAAATACCCAAATCTTTTGAGAAAAACAATTGCTACTCAACATTTCTGGAATCTCTTTAGACAGTGATAAAATTTCTGTGAAGAAGATGAGAACAGAATCACCATCTAAGCAATATACAGTCTTATTTCAGTTCCTCAAAATTAAAAAAAAAATAGAACGAAAAGAAAAGACAAGGAAAGAAAAAGAAAGAAAGAAAGAAAGAAAGAAAGAAAGAAAGAAAGAAAGAAAGAAAGAAACTAAAATGATGAACAGCTATAACTGATACTCTGGAATATTTATGACTACTCCAAACTATGACATTATGACCATAGCTTTTCATCTTTTTGATGGGCTGAGTTAGAACCAGTGACCTAAAAGCAAAATGCCACATTCTGTTACTAAATGTCTTACCAAATGTTACTAAATGTCCAGCCACTTACCCTCAGCTTTAATCATCTTTGTTAGCAGAATTCCCATTGCCAGTATCAGATAATTTGAAAGTTATTAACAATGTTCCCAGGACACAAATTACATCTATTGTTTACTCTACCTTCATAGAAAGACAGACTATCCCCAAGAGTAAGATTCACCTTGAATTATGCCACCTACCTTCCAATTTTCTATTTGTTCTTGATTTTTTTTTATCCACCCTAGTCTCTAAATAGCCATAGATGTGGTTGGAATGACAAGTGCCTCGTCAGCTCCAGGAGCCAAGGTGAATTCAAGAAGTAGTCAACAGATACCCATCCATCACAGCAGAGTAAGCTGCATCAGGTGCAGAGCTATGCAAATTGATCCAAAAATGGACTTCCTGCTAGCATCTGATTATTTTCCCTCCAACACTTTGCACAGCCTTTCAAGACTCTAAACTGTACAATGTAAAAAGAAATCACCTCTGTGCTTTCACAGTTTAGGAACAGGCAAATGAGAAAATATAAACTAGTATGTTGGAAAAGTCTTTCGGCCCTAAATATTTTCCTCTATATCCATTTTCTTTGGAATGGCTGTCTTGTGCGCAGTGGTCTGTGAGAGAGAATGCCTGCACAGAAGGAGGTTTAGATCAATATTGCTTTAACAGAAAAAGTTCTTCTGGAAGAGACAAAGGTACATAATTAAACATAACAGATGTTTCCCAAGGACAGACTTCTCTAAACAGAACAAAATAAAGGTTCCTTTGTGCTTTACCCTACTGAGGACTTTATAACTCTGAGTTCTTGTAAAGGGTTCAGAGGACATTTTTGGTAGTTATTTTTAGGAAATGAAAGGCATCTCGGTTAGAGATAAGCCTAATTCTAAAAGGAAGATATTCAGAGGCTGTTGTATAGACACTATAAACACTAAAGAATGTCTGACTTGGGCCAAGGGCCCTTACATAATCTTTAAAGTTGTATGTTTTCCCAGAGTTTCTACCTCTGAAATTCACTGAGATTTCCTTACACAGTTAATATAGGGGCTTCTCTCATAACAGATGAAATCAATGAAGATGAGAGCATAAAACTATGTATTATTGTTCTGATAACTACAGGACTTCATATTTCTTACAATTTCAGTTCCACAGAATTGGAATTGTAGTACACAGATATAGTGACACAGTAATTTGTGCTTCTTAGATGGAGTTAGTTAGGTTCTTAGTCAGAAGTTAACACAATGATTTGTGCAAGTCTATTGCAGGTGGTGATGTTAAGAGCACAAATTGGGGATTGAGCATTTCAGTCAGGGTCCTCCCTCTTGATTAGTTTCTTTAGATATACAAATTTTACTAGGTTTATCTTATATTATATGTCTATATGAGTGAGTATATATTGTGTGTGTCTTTCTGCTTCTGGGACAGCTCACTCAGGATGACCCTTTCCAGTTCCCACCATTTACCTGCAAATTTCATGATTTCCTTATTTTTCATTGCTGAGTAATATTCCATAGTGTAGATGTACCACAATTTTTGTATCCATTCTTCAGTTGACGGGCATCTGGGTTGTTTCCAGCTTCTGGCTATTACAAATAAAGCTGCTCCGAACATGGTTGAGCAAATGTACTTGAGCCACTTTTGGATATATGGCTAGGAGTGGTATGGCTGGATCTTGAGGAAATGCCCAATCCCCATCCAGAAAGACAAAGAGGATGGACATCAGAAGAAGAAGAAAACAGGAAACAAGTTAGGAACCTGCCACAGAGGGCCTCTGAAAGGCTCTGCCCTGCAGACTATCAAAGCAGATGCTGAGACTTATGGCCAACTGTTGGGCAGAGTACATGGAATCTTATGAAAGAAGTGGGAAATAGTAAGATCTGGAGAGAACAGGAACTCCACAAGGAGAGAAGCAACCAGAAAATTTAAACACAGGGGTCTTTCCAGAGACTCATACTCCAACCAAGTACCATGCATGGAGATAACCTAGAACCCCTGCACAGATGTAACCCATGGCAATTCAGTGTCCAAGTAGGTTCCATAGTAATGGGAAAAGGGACTGCCCCTGACATGAACTGATTAGCCTGCTCTTTGATCACCTCCCCCTGAGGGGGGGGGAACAGCCTTACCAGGCCAGAGAAGATGACAATGCAGCCACTCCTGATGAGATCTGATAGACTAAAATCAGAAGGAAGGAGAGGAGGACCTCCCCTATCAGTGGACTTGGGGAAGGGCATGTGTGAAGAAGGGGGAGGGAGAGTGAGATTGGGAGGGGAGGACGGAGGGGTTTATGGGGGGATACAAAGTGAATAAAGTGTAATTATTAAAAGTTAAAAAAATAAGAATAAAATAACTGGATTTCTTAAAAAAAAGCACAAATTGAAGAAATGAGAAAGGCAAAAAGGGGGAGTGAAGTGAGTGAAAGTTTTATTAATGTATAATTTACTGTTGTGTTAGGTATGATCTATAGAAAAACAGAAATGATATAGTGAGTGTGAGTATTCCAAAGAAGACTTTATTATATTGGCTTACACTATATACCCAGGCAGTTCAACAATGGCTGCACTCTGGAGAGGCCTAAGAACCTGGTAGCTGCACCTTTCTTTAAAGTCGAATGTCTCAGCAATTCCAGTCCACTGCTGAAGGCCTGGATGAGTACTGGAGAGGCACCGGTCCCCAGTGGACGTTGAAGAGGTGTGAAAGCTAAGTTCTGATGTCACTAAAGAATAGCAACTGCAGAAGCTGAAGCAACAGAGTCGAGACACTTACCAGCAAGTAGCATTGTTTTCCCTAAGACCTTCTTAGAAGCAGAAGACACTGTCCACTCACAATAAAGTTTGGCCCCAGATAAAGAGAACCAGAAAGACTTGGTAAGTAGGCATGAGCATTTTAGAACTGGTCTGAAGAAAATGTTAGAGCCTACATGTTTATTATTTTTCTAATTTCTTCAACAAAATATCCAACAAGAAGCAACTTAAATGATAAGTTTATTTTGGCTTGTTGTATTTCTATGAGAAACAATCTGTGCTGGAGAGAAAGCATGGCAGGGGCTGGGGTGGGAGGCAGCTGAGTTCATTTTGCCTCTACAGTCAGGAAGCAGAAAGAGATGACTATTCCTACCTGCTCAACTCCTCATTTTATTCAGTCCAACAGTTAAGGTTGATCTTCTCCACCCTCAATTAATCTAATCTAGAAAACCCAAGACAGATACACTCAGCAATGTGTCTTCTTGATGGTTCAAATCATATCAGGCTGACGGTCAATAGTAACCAATACTACTATCTACAGGATCTTTCACAACATGTATGGAAAAGGCTAAAGCAAAGAAAAGTTGAACTAAAGACACCTGATCAAAAAGGTTCCTTCAAAAAAATAAAATACAGGCTGTATTGAACAATATACTATCAAAAGGATTTGAAGCCCAAGTCTTTCGCAATGCCTCACCTGTAGCTTAAAAAGTGACTGTGTCAATAAGATGAAGTCTATTCTCAAGGGCATTTTATTTTGAACAGCTACATTACTTCACTCTCTTGAGAGGCATTTAAGTGCTAGGTATTAATGCATCTCTACACGTGGTACATTTACACAACGGAATATTACTCAGCAATTAAAAACAAGGCAATCATGTAAGTTGCAGGCAAATGATGGGAATTAGGAAAGATCATCCTGAATGAGGTATCCCAGAAGCAGAAAGACAGACATATACTCACTTATAATTGGATATTAGACATATAATATAGGATAAACATACTAAAATCTGTACACCTAAAGAAGCTAAGCAAAAGGAGGATCCTGGGGAAGATGCTCAATCCTCATTCAGAAAGGCAAATGGGATAGATGTCAGAAGAGGGAGAAAACAGGAAACAGGACAGGAGCCTACCACAGAGGACCTCTGAAAGACTACCCAGCACAGTATTGGAGCAGATGATGAGACTCATAGCCAAACTTTGGGAAGAGTAGAGGGAATCGTATGAAAGAAGTGGGAGTTAGAAAGACCTGGAGGGGACAGGAGCTCCACAAGGAGAGCAACAGAACCAAAAAAATCTAGGCATAGGAGTATTTTCTGAGACTGATACTCCAACCAAGGACCATGCATGGAGATAACCTAGAACGCCTGCACAAATGTAGTCCATGGCAGCTTAGTCTCTAAGTGGGCTCCACAGTAATGGGAACAGGGACTGTCTCTGACATGAACTCGGTGACTGGCTCTTTGATCACGTCCCACCTAATGGGAGAGTAGCCTTACCAGGCCACAGAGGAAGACAATGCAGCCAGTCCTGATGACACCTGACAGGCTAGGGTCAGATGGAAGGGGGGGAGGACCTCCTCTATCAGTGGACCAGGAAAGAAGCATAGGGGTAGAAGAGGAAGGGTGGCTTGGGCTAGGAGGAGATGGAGGGAGCTTCAGTTAGGATACAAAATGAATAAACTATAATAAAGAATTTTTTTAAAGGAGTCATTCTTGAAGGTTGAAAGGAAATGAGTTGCTGTTGTGATATGCAAGGGCACTGGGATTTGTCTACCACACGCAATCTTGGATGTTGCAGTAGGTAGTGGTAAGAGGTAGGATTCTATAATAGGTAGCTATAACAAGGATGGAGAACGAGCTTCTGTTAACTTCTGTGGACCCATCTCATTTCTCTGAGAATCACACCTCCAGCCTTCATGATCACATTTTGCTCACTGTGTTTATTTCACTTTCCCTTTGATTTTATTTCAGGATGTGTAGGAAAGTGAACCATCTGTCCTTTCTGTCTTCCTCATGAACTACATCTCTAGAGACTGTAGACCTTGAAATCCAGAAGTCAACCAGTCCAACTGCTGCCAGATCTCAACAAGAGTGCTTGTCACTGTTTTTTAGATTCTACTGGGGTATAACAGTCCTTAAACCAAGCAATCACAGCCACACAGCTGGTTGACTGTGATAGGGCCGGTTGCTACAAAGAACAATTTCAAGTAATAATTTAAAACTTAATCCTTCTATAAATACAGTTCCAACCTGGAATTATAAGCAATTTATATGCACATTATAAATAGTTAAAACAATAATAACTGTATTAGCAGTCATTCACTGAAATAGTTTTGGTTGGGAATTTTAATTACTATGTGATGAAGCTGCTAATATAATTTAGAGTTTTATTTTTATTTTAATGGCTCAATAATTAAACTTGACAATAAGTATGTAAAATAATAGCCCATATGTATATCTTTGATGTAAAAATATAATTCTTATTTTATAAGTGTTTCCTTTCTGTGAGTCAAAGATAATACACAGATTTGAAGAGCTGTTTTTGCCTTGCTAATTTATGTACAGAATATATGGCTGATTTTGTCTAAGAAATTACCTGAGCTCCCTTGGAACCATCTCCATGCAACTTACTTAACATGCATAGTCATATACATAATACATACATACAACAGCAAAACAAACTAAAATTATATGATGATACTTGTAATTTATGGACATAAATATCTTCAATTCATTTCCTTTTATATGAGTTGTAACCTTTATTTCCACTTTCTCCACACTACCAAAAAGTTATGGCTTCAGCCTGTGCCTATATCTGGGTTAGTTGGCTATGTGTCTTCAAAGATGATGGGTAGATGGAAGACTGAAGAGATGAAAACTTTCAATCAAGGCACAGTTTCTGATACTCAGCTCTTTCCCCTTAAACATGGGAGGCCTGTGTGGAAAGACTGGTGGCAACTGATGCCCCACTGCCTTTGGACTTTCTGCTAGAATTGGCTAGTAGGATCTTCAAGATAGCCCAGAAAAAAAAATTATACCTGTCAGTATGGTGCATTGACTAGACCCTGGGGTATTACGATACTGAGTTTGCAGAACACCTGAGATACATCCATCTGTTAGACTGTGAATGTCTGATTCAAGCTGTCTGCCACCTGATCCTCACTTTCAGTTCACATTGCCTCATCCATGGCAAATTCCTTATTCAAGGCATCCATACAGAATATTTATTAGCTCCTTTAATACACTCATACATCTTCAGACGTTTTGTCTGCACCACAGAGAACTTAGTAAACTACGGCCTTCCATCTGCCCACTACAGCTACACCACAGATTTTATTGCTTAGATGATTTTTATGAGAAGTATCTATACTTTGCACAGAACCTATAAAAGCTTGAAAATAAAAGCACCTTTGCCCTGAGCATCTCCTAAATTCATACAAAAATTTCAATATATTGCTGGTCGCCCTAGATTAAAGTGTTGTAAGTTAAAGGCACATGCATTTTTTTTTTTTTTTTTTTTTTTTTTTTTTGCATCAACAAATAGCATAGAAAGCTATCAGAATTTGTACTTCTATAATTTAAAGAACAGATTCAGGAAGCATGCCTGGCTCATTGCTTCTCCACTCCAAGAGCAATACACAATAGCCCTTCACAAGTATTGTTAAATGAATAATGACAGTAACTTATCATTTGCTGGAAATGCCCGTGAAGGCGGCAGGGCTTTGATTCCCCAGAGCTGGAGATGCCTGTGTCACTGTGCTCTGGGAGCCTCAGAGCCACTCTCTGTGGATTATTTCTTTATTTCCTTAAGTTGCAGATGAATCAACAGCTTTCGTTTGACTATCTTTAGCTGCAGAAACTGAACCCTCCTGCCAGCAGCATACAAATTAACTACAGGTATTTGTACCTTCAGAGTTTGACACTGGCCATTTAGATATCTTTCAATTCAGTCATGGGTGCCTCCAGAAAGCTAGTTGCCCGATGAACAGGTGTTTGGAATTGTCAGTTGGCATCAATAGTGATGGAGCAGCGTGTATTCCTGGTCTCCATGTCTCAGCTGGGAACCACAGACTCCATCTCCACATCTAATTAACCCTTCTAAGACCCATGTTTGTTACATTCTGCCTCTATTTGCAGAAGAATGGTTTTTCTCTTTAATTTATTTATTCTCTTTACATGCGAACGAACCTCCCTCCTCTTCCCCCATACCCTCCTCCCTTTCTTCCCAGAGAAGGAACCCACTCACCCTCCCCACTCAACCCCCGACCCAGTATACCGTCCCTTCCTGTTGCATGGGGACCAAGTGCACTGAGGCCAGACAAGGTTGCTCGGCTAGGAGAAAGTGATCCAATAGCAGGCAGAGCTGTCTATCAGCTCCATGGGGTCTAGGTCCAGTCTATGCATGCACTTAGGTTGGTGGTAAAGTCTCTGAGGGCAAAAGGAATGGCTTCATGCATGAGGCAAGCCAGGGTGGAGAAAAAGGAAACTGATAGCATTTGGAAGTCTAGGAATGGACTAGTGATAAACAGAGGCCTTGGGTTTACTGAGTATGATTAAAAAAAAAAAAAAAAAAAAAAAAAAGATAAAAGCATTGTACTTTTCTATTTATATTTACGAACAATTTTTTAAAAGAAAGCATGAATTGGCCTACAAATCATGGAATGCATTTATATTTAGGTACAGTTCATATTTAGATGCTGATTTATCCAGAAAAACAAAAAGGTGTTGCTATTTTTGCTACTGGGTAAGTCTTGGAAGTTCACAATTACTGTGGCTTTCCAAAATTTCACTTATTCGTCATAACTGAAGCTAGCAGTACCTGTTCTTAACTCACATTCTGGCTGAAAATTTTGAAAAGAGTAATGCTTAGTAAAAATCTGATGAATTATAGCATTTTTAGGAACGCCTAACTGACTCTTTGCCAAGATAGCTTAGCAATGAATTGTTAAATATTTTGATAACCGAGAACAAAGACCTAAGAAATCTAGCTTATGGGGAAAAAATAGGTTGATTTTCTGCATATGTCAAGCCCTCAGATGTCAACAGCTAGGAGATAATCAAATTTGAATAGAAGTTACATGTGGAAACATTAAAAATTGAAGATACTGTCTCTCTTCTCTGGAACCAAGCTTTTTTTTAGTGCTCTGCTTTCCTTGGGTCTGTCCTGTCATCATTCTCAAACGTTTCCTCAAAGAATTGTCTCCTTCCTATGAGCTTGTGGAACAACTCCATACATTTGCTAATGAAGTTCTAATTTCCTTTAAGTTATTTCCTAACTGGAGTGTACAACTCTAGCCATCACTATTTCTTTTGTACCTATTGCTTCAAATTTCTCTGACAGAGGTCTCATGGACCACACTCAGGGTAAGAGGGAATGTCCCACAAATCAAGACTTACCTGTCATTCAATTGTTGGGCCTTGCTGTAGTCAATGAGCCACCTGCAGCTGGACTGATGCAGTCACAATGTGTGGATGGGGGTGTGTGTGTGAAAGGAAAGCTTGTCTAGTCAGCTGTAAACAATGAATTCAATGGGGTACTACAGAGATTGAGATGTGGGTGGGGGACAAAAGCAAGAAAATATTAGAAAAAAAAAGAACAGTTGTTCCAGATTCACAATTTTAACTAGGTCTGCCTCTCACTTCTTTTGAATTAGTTTATTATCTTTTCCTAAAATTGGAGTAAATAAATACACTGATACAAATACATGAAAAAGGTAATAGAAGTTCTTTGCATTTGAATGTATAAAGGATGATAGACTTTTTTATAAAAGATCAATTTTGCCTTTTAAATTATACTAAAATGAATTCCTGTGCACAAAGATTAACAAGCATTTGAGGAGTCATAGAATACACCCATCTTCTAGGTAGTGTAAGCAGCTATTCTCAGATAAGCGGCCACCCAACTTCAATGCCTCTAAAATAGTATAACTATGGAGAAATCGCAAGAAGAATTCATACTTATGATTTCGTATTTTCTCTTCCTTTTTCACCTCTTGTTTGAAATATCCTTAACTTTCCTGGCCCTCTGATACTTCAAAGAAAATCTGTCCCTTGTTGCTCTGCACATCTAATGTGCCCAGGACCCATTGATTGCTTTCTGCTGACAAATGACAAAAAAAATCCGTTATCCTCTCCATCTGTGTGTGAAGCCCAGATGCATTATGTCACTGTTCAAAACTGCATATGAAATCAATAAACTTGAGGAGAATGGCTATGGAATCACAGTTCTTTAAGTCAAGGGAAAGTAAATTGCTTGTGTTGCCCAGATAGCTTGGGATTTGTTGCCTGTTTCCATAAGAGAGATTTCCTTTCCAATAACTTCAGGCTTAAAAATTATGGTTAGTCACCATAAGCCTGAAGTCAGATGCATTAATCTTCATATATGTTCCTTTCCATTACTCCTCGCTTTATTTATGAAAATCATTTTCCTAGAGTGGTACCATAAGTTGTACAACTTGTTTTCATGAGAAATTGAAGTTAAAAAAATAGATCAAAATAAAACTAGTGATGAAATACCATTTGAAAAGAACACCGAAGGAATTACTATTTATTGGTCTTGATAAATGTTTCCCAGATTTTCTTAGAGTTTGGAATTTGGTTATATTTATAAATCATTATGTAATACTCCAATAATTGTCTGAAATACAGTGCTTTGGCCCATGTCTTTTGTCTCATGTTCAGAGCCATCTAATGGGTTGAACTTTGTATCATTCATTCATCTTGTAGTAAGTTTAGGAACATATAATACAGAGCCTGGGGACATAACTGAGGCTTGTTCAAAGAGTATCTTATCCTAAAAATTTCCAGGAAAAAAAAAGTTTGATTGAAGCTGTCATTATAAAATTACTATGTATGCAAACGGGGATTTGTTCTATTAAACTGTCAAACGTGAAAGCTCTCAACTCAATAATTCTTTAATCACTGTCACTGTAGTGTCTCTCCTATGTCTGCAGCTACTATAAATACCTCCCTACTGAGATATTCATTGCTCCAACCACCTCCACATACAGCTTCTACAAATAGAATTTTAATTAAAACTCTCCGAAAAACCCTCACGAGTGAAGAATCTGTTGTGTATGGCCTAGAACTCAAATCATAACCATTTTATCAGAAGGCAGGTCAATGCTCCTGACACTCTACCTTGTTTTTGAGATTAAAATTAATAATGAATCAAGTCAATTTTATTTTTTTAAATGGCTATTAGGCCTATAAAATTTATTTACTTATTTTTTAACATGAAGCCAATTAAAAATTATTAGTTGCTAGAGTTCAAGATATGCTTAATTGCAGACATGCTAGTCATTAAATAATAAGAAAGCAACAATAATCAAGCTACTATATTTATAGCTTTATTTTACCGAGAGCTCACTAAACTCTGACCTTACTGTTCGATCCTCTTTTTGTTTACTGCTCATAATAGACGTATTACTAGATATTGTTACCTATTTATATGGATAAAGAATAAAAGAATAAAAATTGTTAAATTTTCATTAAGTGGCCACCATTCCAAAACAATTGTTTATTTAGTATTTGTGTTTGCTTCTTCTTTCCTGAAGTTGAGAAAGACAAGTACCATCAGAAATTTTAAAGTAAGAATTTTCCGACATCAATTATATGATGTTTTGTGAGTCACAGAAAACTCTCAAAATCAGCTCTGATTAAAGAGAACTAGAAATAGGCTTGACCTCGTGTTAGAAAAAATATTTGGTCACACTGGAGAGAAGCAAATAAGGATAGTAAGAGTTTCCCATCACTATCTTTACAGTTGGCCAGTGTGAAAGCTGATCAGGTATTATCAATACTTTCATTCATAGCTGAACTAGGTACCATCAGTGCTTTCATTCATAGTTGAATAGAATTTGTAACTTAATAGTAATCCATTAGAGTAGAACCAAATTTTAGGGCCAAAGTTGAATAGACTTCTCATATTAAAGTACCTTCCTCCTCCTCCACAGAGCCAGAACTAAAATGCATCCACCATATTCCTGCTCCTTACTGTACATGTATGAGATTTATGCCAGTCTTTATGTATTCTGGTTAAATACAAACAATTCAACCTAAAGGATTTAAGTTAAAGAACAGTATAAAATGGCAAGTTAAGCAATAATTATTTAAGGTTATTACATACCCTTAAAGTTCCTAAGGAATATTTGAAATAATTTGATGATAAAATGTGATGTTTATAAATGGTAACCTAGGATCAAAATCCATTTTAAAAAATTAGGAATCATACTTGTAAGCATTTATGATTTAATGACTTGTCATGTTCTGTTCTCCCAGCAAACGGCAGCTCTTGCCTGCCAGATTGTTTCTTCTTTCCTGTTCTTAGGATGAAAGTTACAGGAGCCAGAGGCTAACTGTTGAAAATGTTTTAACAGCATCTGTTTACCTTGTAAAGTTTACCACACATTTGGAGGCTTTTTGTCTTTACTGAAGTTTCAACTTTGCAGAAGCAAAATGTTCATGTGGCATTTATGGAAGGATATGTTTTCTCCATAGAAAAAACATTATTGAAGAAACTCATGTACCTGAAGATAAAGTCTGAGAGAATTGAAATATTTATTGCAATGAGTATTATATTTAAAAGGAGGTAAATCAAATGTATATATTAATAATGTTGGTTGCAGAGAAATTATATATGTATATGAAATGTTAACTCTTAATATTATTGTACTTATTGCTACATTCGAACAAGAATATATTCCAAATCTGTGACATTAAGTTTTTTTGTAAAAATTTCTATTATAGCTGTGGTAAAAAATTATGATATTTCTGTGAATGTTCTTGTTACGAGAGAAATAGAACACACTGTGAACTTTGATTGGCAAGTTTATTAAGTTTATTACTATTTGGCCAGATGAAGAAATTATTGGAAAGTCTATAACATAATTATAACATTACAGAACCAAAACTTCACAGCGGCTACAGTTGGAATCTGACTGGATCACTAAGGCCTATGTGGTGAAGGCAAGCTGCTAGCCAATGGCAAGAATATGAGGCAGGCCTTCATGGAAGGAAGTTAGGTCATGAGCTCATGCTTTCGCACTGGAAACCCATCTCTCTCCTACCTTTGGTTTAAATTTCCTGCTGCTATGAGATGAACCACATGTTCCTGCCCCAAGGCCCTACTTCAGCACATACAAATACTAGAAAGCTGCCTATGGACTGAGCCTTCAAAAATGTGACTCAAAGCCAGAATGTCTCTCTACGTTGACCGTTGATTGCCTCACCTGTACCGCACAGTACCAGAAATCTGACAAGTACAGCTTTTGTTGATGGTTGATATTACCTTCTAGAACTGTGGAGAGAAATCTAAGAAGGAACAGAGGCAAAGTTGGAACCTCATAGTGACTCTTTCTTATGATTAACTTCTGGGGGTTGCAAATAATGCTTGTTTGGAAAAATTTGATTTCAAATTAAAAAATCTTTCAATGTGCTTAACAAAATAGTCTTTTATAATGTTCAGTTTTCCACAAATGATCCAAATAATTACTACACTATCCAAATAACACTAGATTTTAGATTTAAATATACTAAAATGTTTAATTCTTTATTGCAGTTTATGTGGAAAAATACAGTTTCATGTATTGTTTTCTGTATATCAGAAATCATAAATTAATTAACTGAAGTTGGGAACTCATTGCTAAATTCCTTACTTATCTTTGTGATATTTAATTATTATGTTTAACAAATAAGGTAGTTATGTACAAATTTGTTTTTTAGACTCATTGTATGAATATTGTTCATTTTATCCCCAAGAATAAAATACTCTAGAGAAGGACAGGAAATTTCTCCACCCAAAGAAAAAATAGCCCAGAGGTACATCTGTTTCACAAACTAAACCTTGGAAACCTGTGAGTCCAGATCTGATTCCAATCCAAACATTAACGGTTTGAAGGATCATTTAGAACAGCCACTGAAGCAGGACATTCTCCCCAAGCATGGTTGGATACCATAAAAAGCTAAAATGATACGCTCAGGATGCGAGGCTAAGCACTGCACTCAGGGTCAGCTGCTTTGGACCCAGAGAAGAGCATATCTGATTGCATGCGGGTTGATGCCCCAGGTCCCGCCTCTGAGAAAAAGGTATCGGACGGGTCTGATGCTCTTTGGGTGGATGACACCTAAATGAACATCGGTACAAAGTCCCAAGTTATTTCTAATATCAGAGATCAGACCTCTACTCTTGCCTGTGCCTTAAAGATGGAGGTGGTTTCCGCCTTCCACCTTCCCGATGGTGAGTGCTCTCTGTCACGAACAACTCCACATTTGGCTAAGGCCGAGGATCTGGCTTGCTCTTGCTTCCATGTATGTGGACCTATCTGCATTGCCCACGTGGCACGCCTGGGTTGGCTATCCAGAGGCTATTTAAGCTGTGGGCTGGCTTTCCCCAGGGTCCGAGGATTGTTCAAGGTTCCTGAATAAACTGCATTGAAAAAAAAAAAAAAAAAAAGAACTAACTTGATTATGACAATAACTTTGAAACTAGGTAATTTTCTATGGGGCAATATATGTTTGCTATGAGTTGAGTTTTGCTATAACTACATGTGAACTTTCTCTTACTGGTGAACTTTCTGAATATTTTTTTTCTGCTGGTGAGGAAAGGAAAAGATAAGAGAGGAAAACAAAGCATAAGAGGATGGGAAAGCCCTACCTTATTTTTCTGCTGGAGATAAATGTCAATGTTTTAGAAAAGAATAAAATAAATGTACTGAAATTAAACTATAGTACAATGCAGGGCATACTCTAAAGTTCTTTCTTAGTATTATTTGCCAAGGAAACTTCCAAAGCAAGCTAAAAACAACAAATGCTAAAGAAAGTCATAAATGATATATGTGTATTTATACACAGATTTCCTTGAATTGTAGGTTTTTGTAAGTAGGTCATAAGTAGTATGATTACTTGTGCATTTTTCAGGCATCCTTATTGCTATTTCTCCCTCCCCTCTCCTTCTGTGCACATCTCTTCCTGCCTGTCTAAATAGACCCTACTATTTTTCCAATTTCTCAAGTTAAATTTCTTGTGCCTTGCTGTTTCCATCTCAGTTGTTCCTGGATATTGTCCCATTTACATTCCTGGTTCCTGAAGTTACTCCAGGTTATAAACTTACGCCTGAAGATTTGGATCTAGGAGCCTGAATGACAGTCAACATGTAACATATGTCTTTCTGTGTCTGGATTACTTTATTCAATATAATCTTTTCTAGTTCCATCTATTTACCTGCAAAGCTTATGATTTTGTTTTTATTTGTAGCTATGTCTTAGAATATATGTACCACATTTTCATTATTCATTTGTTAATTGAAGGACATTTGGGTTGTTTCCATTCCTTAGCCATTGTGAATAGAGCAACAAACAATATCTCTACCCTATATGAAGAACTGTAGGCAACTAAGGAATGCTGAGAGTAAAAGGAACAGTCTATTCCAGGGAAGACCACACTCAATGGTTATTCAATACTAAATGGTCATCCCTAAAAACATTTATGCAAACAACATTACACAGACTTGGGTGGTTGTATTTATGTATCTAGAACTACATACCTACATACATTATACAAATACGCATGTAACAACAATCATGAAAACAGGCCACACAAAGAGGGAAAGGAGGGGTATATGGAGAGTTTAGAAGAAGGGAAAGAAAGGGAGAAATGATGTAATTATGGTCTCAAAAATAAAAAAGAAAATCAACAAAGTAAATGAATGTTAACAGCTAAATCAACTGAGAAATTGCACATTATTATTATTATTTTTTTTACTCTTAGATATTAAGTATAAGCTGCTATGCAAGAAACTCTTCAAGGCATTAGAGACAAGAGACTGACCCTTGCTCTAACTCTACAAAAAATGTCCTGACATGCTGAATATTTAAGGGAGGCTCTTGTAATAATGTTTTATAGATTCAGATTGTTCAGAAGCAAATTTATTATAAAGTTGTGAATGATGTTAAAGTAGGAAAGTATTAATAACTTATTACCTATGCAAAGAGAGCAACATAAGGAAATAGTTTTTAAAAGTACAATTAAGTCAGATGCGTGCGTTAATTCTATTTTTGATAAAGAAATATTTGAAGGAAAATATCAAAGATAACATAGTAGCTTGATTCATTATTCCAACTTGATACTGGTAAAATAATAAATGTGTAACAACTTTTAAGCCATCTACTTGGAATCATTAAAAGATGAGTATGGCTTTATTTATCTATTTATTATTCATACAACATTCTGCCTGCATGTGTGCCTGCTTGCCAGAAGATGGCACCATTAGAGATGGTTATGAGCTACCATGTGGTTGTTGGGAATTGAATTCAGGACCTTTGGAAGAACAGCCAGTGTTCTTAGCCTCTGAGCCATTTCTCCAGTCCCTCTATATGTTTTATTATTTCCCTAAAGTATCCATGGCTTTCCCATAGATAGTCCAAAGGTGTTATAGGTGGAATTCAAAGGTTCAGATGCACTAACTGTTATACTCAATATTCTTTTCTATAAGAATATGATTAATTAATGCTAATTCAAACAATTAGCACTAACAAGCCCCGCTCCCCACCATTTGGCATTCTCTTCTTCACCTCAATTTGTTTTTCTATTGACTTTCTGTCTGTTTTCTTCATTTGAACCTCATGCTGGGAAAATGAGACAGTCAATATACACACTTACACAATATACACACATATAAGTATATATGAGTATTCTTATATCGTCTCCAGTAATCTGTGCATAGGATGCTGATATTCCACTAACACATCACAAGAGAGGACCTGGCCTCTTTCAATCCAACCTAACCCTATTCCCATGATGCTAATATGACTATATGCTCAGGAGACAAGCTGTCACTGTTACTCATTGTGTGTTTTTTGTGGATGTAACTTTTGGGGCAGAGTGTCACATTTATTAAATGGGAATGGTGACGTGGAAGGCAGAGTTAATGAATTCAAAGTACAAAGAACAGTTGGTATATAACATATGCTCTATTTTATTCGTTTTCATTTTATGTTATTTTCTGTGTGTGATTACTTTACCTGCATATCTGTGTACCTCTTTCATGTCGAGAGCCTATGGTGGCAAGAGGGCATCAGATGCCCCTGAAAATGAAGTTGTCAGCCACCGTGTGCATGTGGGGAGTCAAACACAAGTCCTCTAGAACAACAACCAGTGCATGGCCTTAATTGGTAAGCCATATCTCCAGTCCCAATAAGTGTTCTATTAATATGATTAAAATAAGAACAATACCTTAAAATCTTCATTTCCATTGTAATTCACATCTTTGTATTATACCCTTAACATCACTAACTTTTAAATTGGCTCCTTATGTATTTTCACACATATTTTAAGTATATTATAATTTATTATTTATATTTTTACTGTTGTAGTATCTAAATTGTACTTACATAATGGAAAATTAACATTTATATCTCTTCCATACAACCACATTTTTATTGGATATTGGTGCTTCTACTACCTCTATTATACTAAGCTAAATGCACCAATTTTGCATCAATTATAAATTTTGTGTTTTAGAACCCATGCTATTCACAACTGAGCCACATAAAAAACAGGAATAATTACCACTGTACCTTTTTAGTCTTCTTTAAAGCTAATCCTCACTTCTATTAATGTTTGACATTCTGTGTAATTTTAATAATACTATGTCTTTATATATTATTTATTTATTTTTATTTGTTAAATTTTATTCAATTTACATTCCGATCAAAGACCCCTCCTTAGTCTCATCCAGGTCTCTTTCTCCAGTCCTCTTCCTCCCTATTCCCCTTGCCTAGTCCTCAGCGGAGCCCTCCTCCCCTACCAACAGACCCCAGCCTATCAAGTCTCATCAGGGACTGCCTGCATCCTCTTCCTCTGTGGCCTGACAAGACTGCCTCAGCCAGGGAAGTGATCAAAGAGCAGGCAACAGAGTCCATGTCAGAGACAGCCCCTGATCCCCTTACTAGGAAACCCACATGGAGACTGAGCTGTCTATCAGCTACATCTGAGCATGGAGTCTTGGACCAAGACTTTGTACATAGCATATACTCTATTTTATGTTTTCATTTTATGTTAGTTTTTTTTTGCGTGATTACTTTACCAGCATATCTGTGTACCCCTTTCATGTCTAGAGCCTACGGTGGTAAAAGGGCATCAGATGCCCCTGAAAATGAAGTTGTCAGCCACTGTGTGCATGTGGGGAGTCAAACAAGGGTCCTCTAGAACAAGAACCAAGACTTGTACCATGCATGGTCCTTGGTTGATGCAGCAGTCTCTGCAGGCCCCCTTGGCCCAGATCTGTTGCCTGTTAGTCTCCTTGTGGAGATCCTTTCCCCTCCAGGTCCTTCTACACCCTCATTTTTCCATAAGACTCCTTGAGCTCTTCCCAGAGTTTGTGAGTCTCAGCATCTGCTTCCATCTCCCCTTGGATGAAGTCTTTCAGAGGACATCTATGCTAGGTTTCCATTCTGTTGCTTTTCTTCAACAACTTCCAGTGTCTAATCTATTTGCCCCTATGAATGAGAATTAAGCATCGTCCCTAAGGTCCTCCTTGTTATTTAGCTTCTTTAGATCTGTGGGTTGTAGTTTGTTTATACTGTATTATATGGCTAATAGCCATTTATAAGGGAGTATATACCATCATTGTCCTTCTAGGTGTGGATTAACTCAGGTTCATCTTTTCTCCAAATTCTGTCATTCTCTATTACTAGACTAAACGCATATCACATACAACAAATGATTATTATATTTTACTTATTCTTGAGAATTTCATATGTATATAGAGTAAAATGTGATTCATTTTTCCCTCCCATTCCCCCAAACCAGCCAAATTTCAGCCTCAGTTGGCGAGATAAATTCCAGGTCTCATCTCTCACTAAGGAGCTAGTGACATTTGAAAAATACTTTCTTTGGGGGGGGGGTATATTTTTTTATTTATTATTTTTGTGTAGTTACAGTTTGTTTACTTTGTAGCCCAGCTGTAGCCCTCTCCCACATTCCCTCCCAATCCCACCCTCCCTCATCTCCTTCCTGCCCCTCTCTAAGTCCACTGATGGGAGAGGTCCTCTTCCCCTTCCATCTGCTCCTAGAACCCCTGCCCAGATATAGCACATCGCAGCTCTGTATCAAAGTGGGTGTCCTAGTTAGGGGAACAGGGACAGTCTCTCAATGACTGGCTCTTTGACCACCCTCCGCCCCGGGAGGAGCAGCCTTGCTCGGCCACAAAGGGGACATTGTAGCCAGCCCTGAAGAGACCTGAAAGATACCTTTGAAAGTATCTTTCATATTTTTTAAAGATGTGATCACTGACAGGAGTCCCATGCTCCATGGATGGCTAACCCACCATGTACTTATGAACAAACTTTCATTGTCATGAAAGTTGCTTCCAGAACCTCGGAGTAGGACCAAAATGTTCTTTATTGTCCTAATATCTTTTTTTTTCTGTCTCTCATCTACATGGAAACCTGTGGCGTTCATTCTATCCCCTTAATTTTGAGATACCCCACTAAAGACTTCCTAAAGTAAATGCACTGGAGGTTAACTTCTCAGACATAAACTGTATTAAAATATCAATATTTTATCTTCATATTTCAATGCTATACTAGTTTAGATTCTAATGCAAAGGTTTTTGTTGTTTTTGTTTTGTTTTGTTTTGCTATTAAACTCCTCTAGTGGTCCTGCTAAAGTATCTAATGGCCTTCTCACATTTCAGATCTTCTAACTCTACTGTCCACAACTCCCTCTCTGTTTCCACTTTTTCCTATGCCTCCACAATTCTGAATCTAATTTCATGTGCTATCACAATATTGTAATAAAACAACCAAAAGTAAAATAAACATTCATGAAGACATAGTGTTGTAAACAAAAATATGTTGGTGACCTTTAATTTCTCAAATAATTCTGACAGCTTACCCTCAGTTTTAATCTGATGCTCTACCTTCTCCGTCCCTCTACTCATTTGCCCATCCCTTTTTATAGTCCTTACAGTTAATGTCCTAATAACTAAGATATCTCCTCATCTGTATCTATAAATACTTAATTCTTTTCCTTATACTTGTCATGGTTTTATTTTTCAGGGATAGCTTGTGGTCTATGCCTGACACATTTCTTTGGTTGTTCCAAGCTGTCATGGAGCAATTAGCTTTCTCATCCAAGGGCACCATCATTTGCTTTTTCATAGAACTTCATTTTGAAATGATTTTAAATGTACAGGAATTCTACAGAAAATAATATTCATGTACCTACAGTAATTTTCCTTAAGGCTGGTATCTGGAATAAGAAAAGTACAATTATTTAAACTAAGAAAATAACATATACAAATATGATATAAAATTTCCAAAGTCATTCATATCACTCCCCCTACCCCTGATGGCCTCTGTTCTATCTTCACTTAATCTTGTCTCATTGGTCTCTCCCACTGTCTACAGCAATTCCTCAGTCTTGACTAGTCTCCCATGGCCTTATCTTGAAGGGAATTCGTCATGTGTTTCATAACATATTACTCAACTTGGGTCCGTGTGATGTTTCTCCATTATTAAATTGAGGTTGTAGATCTTGGTGAAGACTAACAAGGTAATGTGCTCTTCTTAGTATATCATACCATGGAGAGCTGACATTGATATGTCTTATTACTGGAGCTGTTTACTTTGATCATTTGGATAAAATGGCTTCCATCTGTCTTATGAATGACCCTCCCAATGAGTTTTTAGATATATTTTTTTATTTTTATTTTTTTATTTATTAGAAGTAATGTGTTAAGACTGAAAATATCCTGTTTTTTTTTTCAGGTATTTCAGGTTTGTCTCTGACTTCAACTTTAATTACTACTTATTTATTGCAAGAACTATCAATTTTGAGTCTAGTTATGGCTTATATTCATCTTGTGCTTCTACGTCTGTTAATTGGAATTATTCTGTAAGAATAAAATGTATGTAAATACTCATTTATTTAATCATTTAAACAAGTAAATATAAACACAGGGCATTTGCTTTATTCTTGGTAATACAATTTCTATCCTTTCTCCGAGTAATTCAAATTGTTCTAGTTTTGGTCTTTACAAAAGGTTGCAGTTTGTTAGCCTTTAATGAAATACAACCTATATAACCAAAGCACAACAAGGTATCCCAAGTTCCCCTTGTGTTTCCAGAGACCCTACACTGAAATCAGCCACTTTCCCAGGGTGCCCTGCTTTCTGTGTTAGGTAAGCATGCAAAGAAACCAAATCAATGTCTTTAGCTAAGTGAGTGCATTTTTTCCCAAGATCTCACATCAACACAGGCATATATATATATATATGTTTGAGAGCACTAATTTGTGTATATCGTAGTGATAGCTCTAATGTATCCCGGCATGACAGGGTTCATACAGCCTTTTAATATCATCTTTATCCAAAAGTAGGGAACCCCATCTATATATACATTACTCACAGCATATTTTTTCTTCAGCTCTGATAGAGATGTAAAGGTCCCAGATTTTTTTTTTTTTTTAGAGAAGAAAAAACTTTATTATTGTACAAGGGTCGAAATGGATGGGGAAGTATAGATGTAGCAGGCAATCGGTGCCCTGATTGGCATCGTATGCCCATTGCGATGGCCATGAATCGGCCAAATGTGCCGCTTCTCAGCATCTCATTGTGCTCCTGAGACCCTGACTGCTCCTTCCATGGCGCAACCCATTACAAAGCCCATTTACACGTGGACTAAGCAGCTGAGCTGGGGCTGTCCCCAGGGACCCACAGCCACCCACAGCTCGTTCACCGCTTCTGGTCCCAGAATTTTAATCCACACACTTGCAACTAATAAACTTGCTCACTAGAGTACAGTATTGTGCAAGTGTTTTGTTTGTTGGCGGGCTCCTTATTAGCTCTTTAAAAATCTGGCCAAAATGCTATGCTCCAAGTAACTTCCTGTATTGGTTTCTCAGGGGAGCCATAACAAAGGGCCTGAGAGGGAATCAATGAAACAATAGAAATTTTTTTTCCTATAACTTTCTTTAAATCATAACCCTTTGAAAATATCAAATCTTTATACAATTAAAAAAGACAAGTCTGCCTAGTTAATAAAGTTACCTATAATGATTCATTAAATTCATCTAAAGAAATATTCTTTTAAATTTAAGTCATCTAATTACAGCTTTTCTTGCCTTCTATTAAACTAGGTGAATTCCACATACAGAACATTAGAACTATAATTATACACTATTGTTTACTCTATTTTTTTCCAGAGGTGAACATCTGGCACTGGAGGACAAATTGGTGTATTCTTCCCTGGGAGGACCACTCCCTTCTACTCTCACCTTTCCTCCGTTGCCCATAGTTCTTTGTGTTGGGTTGAGGCCTCCTGGGCTTTTTCCATCAACTTTGGCATGTCCACCAGTGTTACCACATTCGGGCAGTCTTGTGGGTTGGACACTGTGAGTAGCCTCTGATGGTGCTAGGTGACACGTCTCATGGGATGCTCCTTGATCTTCCAGCCCTTACCATTGTTCATCCACATTTTTGCAATATACCCCAAGCCTTAGGCTTGGGAGTGCTTTTCAGATGTCCCTGTTGGGACTGGGCTCCACAACTCCGTGTTTGATTTGCTGTGGTTTTCTGTGGTTGTTTTGGGCTGTTTCAAAGAGAAGTTTCCTTGATGTTGGGTGAAGACTACACTTACCTATGTGTATAAGGACAGTGGTCCCATAGTTCTGAAGTACACACATCTGTACTGCAGGTATTAGCAAGCATGTGCTTGCTGATGGCTGTCCAGGAGAAAACGCTTTGTTTCTTCTAGTTTATACTGTCTATCCCTGTTTACCTTCACTTGGTCTTCGCTCCAAGTTTCCTAATTTTTTTTTTTTCCATTGGACTGAGAAAACACTTTTAGATGCATGGTAAAGTGATTACAACTCTAAAGAGCCCATTTTCATCTAAGTTAATATTGGCAGACATGGGAGCTTAAAACTTTAACATACCTTTTGGGAAAACACAATTTAACCTCCTCAGTATACTCATGTGATTCGCGTGTAATGCAATACAGTTTACTCGTTATGCTTCCTGGGCAGAGGGAGTTGCACTGAGATCCTGCTGAGTTTAAAAATGTACAACAATGGTGTACCCAGTGCTGCCTATTTCAATAAAAACAGCAAGTGTGTAGTGGAAGTTTGGGTTTCTTTAAAAACTCAGTTATGTTATATGACTATGTTTTTGCTTTAATCCCAAATGTGGGATATGGGACTGCCTTAGTTTATTCACAGACTTGTGTGGCTCAGGGAGAGGTGTGGTCTTTGCCAGCTGAGTTAGTGGAATTCTGAGGACTCTGGGAGAGTATAATTACCAGAGCCCAGACAGAGAGCAGGGCTTTGAGGAGCAGGCAGTCAGCTGGCTCATCCTGCTGTGTTTGCCATTTGCTGTTGCTGGAATGCTAGATATCCTGACTGCTGAGGTTGCTACGCTCCCAAAGAACCCAATGACCCTAACCAGCTGGAACTAAATCTAAAGAGGTTCACGTCCTCTCTCCCTTCTAACCTTCATTCTCTCCTGCTTAGGGTGAAGGAAGGTAGAGAACTAAGGAACCCCAAATACAAACAGAGTTTAATAATCTAGCACCTACATGTATCCATCACAACAGTTAAAATAAATCACATCATCCTTAAATTCCTTCCCCATGTCATATAGCTTCTCACCCTACTACCACAATTTTTTTTAAGTGTTGTTTTTCTTATGTTTGCTCCTATTGTGGGACTATCTTGGAACTGCCAGCTCAGAATAATGGCTGGGCAGACTCTCAGTTAGCTCATATGAACTAACCCCGACTATCTCTGGCCTATGTCCTACTATGTGCCAGTTACCTCTCAGTCTGGGCATCTGTTGCTTCTATCTCTGTGTCATGTTGGCAAGTCATCACGTCAAGCCTCAACCACTCCCCAAAATGATTCTTTCCACAGAGCCCCATCTCTGTCCAGAAGTCCTGTCCTTTCTTTTCCTTGCCAGATATTGGCCATCAGTTCTTTATGAAGCCAATCAGAGGTGAGGAAATTGTATGTTTGCAAAATGCTGAGGCAGGTGATGATCCATAAGAATAACAACACCAAAATCCCTCAAGTTCTCAGCTCTCTGCTGGTACAGAAATCAACATTTGAGCAATACAAAGACAACCTTCACACTCTGTGCAAAGATGTTATCCCATCATGCCCTTTTATTCAAAGGGTATTCAAAACTTTTATTCAAAGTTTTGTTTATGGTTTAGTTTTCTGCTTTGTTAGCCTTCATCTTTGGTTTGAGAGGGTTTCCTGAAGTGTGGTCAACATTGAATCTCTGTTCACATTTAAGAGTCAGACATCCAACAATGGCTAACACACATCTGTGTGTGAATCTGGCTAATGACTTTGATTTTAGACCATTCACTTGGGAGCATGGCTGATATTAGCATTCTTCCGCCTGAGATCATCACCTTCCTAAATTCATGCTTAGGTATAGTCATACATTTTTATCTGACTCTTTGAAGTGTCAAAATAAAAAGCAAGAAAACAAATAAATATCTTCTATCATTTGGTGGAGTTTGACAGATCAAGAGAGCAGGGCATGAATTCAACCCACCATGTTGAACCCAAAGTTGGTCTTTTATAATTTTGTTAAACAAATATTGTGTCCACATTTTTTTTATTATAGGAAGTAAGAAAGAATGTGAAAGTTCTTTATGTGGAAAGAACTCAGACTCTAAAACTAGTGGGATATATGGACCTGAAATCTGACCTCATGATTCCAGCTTCAGTATAAATGACAGGTACAAGACAATTTTAAAGATTATTGAAAAAATATGTGAGATTAATTGAGTACCACAGTAGAGTTTATAAGAGTGCATGCTGGGGTAAGAAAAAAAGTTTTTGAAATATCTTTAAGGTAATATCCAAAATATGAGTGAATGGAATTCAAGAGTTCATTGTGTTTCCAGCACTACTGCTTTGAAAAGCTTAGAAGATGCTTGGATGTAGCCCATGGTAGCTCAGTAACCAAGTGGGTTTCCCTAGTAAGGGGAACAGGGACTGTTTCTGAACTCAGTGGCGGGCTCTTTGACCTTCCCATCCTTCAAGGGAGGAACAACCCTGCTAGGCCACAGAGAAGGACTTTGCAGTCAGTCCTGAAGATACCTGATAAAACAAGGGTCAGATGAAAGGGAGGAGGTCCTCCCCAATCAGTGGACTTGGAAAGGGGCAGGGCGGAGATAAGGGAGGGAGGGTGGGATTGGAAGGGAATGAGGGAGCTGGATACAGCTGGGATACAGAGTTAATAAAGTGTAACTCATATATATATATATATATATATATATATATATATATATATATATATGTGTGTGTGTATATAAACTTAGAGAATGGAATTCAAATATTTCTTAGTCAAAGCAGAATGAAGTCTATTTAGGAATGTGTGGGACCTTAGCTGAAGATATGTCCATTCTGGAGTGATTACTGGGTAATAATATGACAAGTTTTAGCTTGTAAAAAGCACATCAAGTCACGAATGAAAATTGTGTTAATCAGACTGAGAATGATGAGAAGAGAGGAGAAGCAAGTACCTAGAGGACCACCATGACTTTAGGTTTCTTCTCTGTATGGCCACTGCGCTTACTGGGAAATATGCTATGAAATGTAATTGGGTTCTTCATAAGAATACTAAAATGATACCAATCATACCTTTGTTGACTGCAGAGAGTGATGCTCAAGTATACTTCTCCAGTCAGAAGCAAGCAAAATAGAAACTTCACTGCCCACTTTCAGAAAATCAAAGTTGCTGGTCATCTGCCTTTATAACGATGATATCTTAAAAGCTTTATTTTAATAAATGGACATACAATGAAAATTTAAAGATTAAAAATAAAAAAATCTTAAGCCAGGCACTGTGATGCATAGCTGTAATGCCATCACTTGGGGAGGCAGAGGCAGAAGGATCTCTGTGGTTCAAGGCCAGCCTGGTCTAGAATATAAGTCCAGAAGCCAAAGCTACACAGAGAAACTCTGGAAAAAAAAAAGTTTTGCTGTCTTTATTTTGTGCTGTTTCTTAAATTTTATTACAAAGTGGGAATTTTCTTAGAATTGTCTTGAAATCACACATGCTTTCTTACAGTTTCTGGGAGAAAAAATCTATAAAGAATCTAGTAACAGTCTAACTTTAATTAAGAAAGAGGTTTTAGAGTAAAGATCTAGAGTTCCATAATTTGTCTCTTTGAAATCCAACATTTACACATTGGTTAACATTTACACATTTACAACCTTTTCCCTTGGCTGATAATTATAATATCGTGTGTTTTGTTTCACTTTAAAAGTGAGAAGATTCTCATTTGTCTACATTGCTTATAATGCAACAGTGGACATCAGCAAATACATGGATTTAAGATTACTGTAATAAATAATACGGCCATGAGCTGTGGTGCTTTTAAACAACGTTCTTTTAAGGCTTTTTAAGCTCTGCTGCTGATCCTTGCATACATTTGAGAGTCCATTGCTCACCTTGTGAGAGACATATTAACTCTTTCAAGTCCCAAGGGCACCATTTACTAAATGACTTTTTCAGTGCTCTAAATGTACCTTAGTTCCCTGAAAGCAGCACATTAATCTTCAGAACATCCCTGGAGAAAACAAATCAGAAAATAGAATTTTCTTGGTCTTCTCAGAGCCAAACCTTATAAACCTTATGCTACTGAACAACAATAACACAGAAATCTCAGTGGTTTCTATTTCTCAATGTCCCCAAATGCCTTTCAGATTTGGAGTATGAACATATGAATATTTGAATATATGAACAGACACAGCTTTTTATTGAAATTTAGAGCAACTAGAAAAAGAAATCCTAAGTCACAGTTTAACTACATCACCAGCGCTGTGCCAAGTGACTGCTACAAAAGCAGCATCCTCTAGTCATTTAAGGAAAACTCAGATGCCAACATGATACTGAAAACCTAGAGGCAACTACCAGTTTTATGGTTAAAATCTCAATGTGTTGGTTATTGAACAAGAGAAGAACCTAATGCCAAGAGAGAAAAAAAATCGGCTTCATTTTATCAATTCGTAGATACAAAGCAGAGGGTCACTTTTATAAATTTCTATATTAAAATGAAATAGAATCCACACAAGAAACTTAGAAGCTGATTTATAAAAAACTGAGAGGAAACACTCAAGTTTTTCTTTCTTTTTCTCCATTTCAAATGTTCTGATATTGTAAATGGAGACTTATTACACTATTTTGACATCTCTGTTGATTCTGAATATGGAGAAATACATGAAATTCCTAGGCCATTTCTTTTTAAATTTTTTAATTATTTTTTTATTTTTTATATTAATTACAGTTTATTCACTTTGTATCCCTGCTATACCCCCTCCTTCATTCCCTCCACATCCCACCCTTCTTCCTTCATCTCTTGCCATGCCCCTCTCCAAGTCCACTAATAGGGGAGGCCCTCCTCCCCTTCCATCTGACCCTAGCTTATCAGTTCTCATCAGGGCTGGCTGCATTTTCTTCCTCTGTGGCCTGGCAAGACTGCTCCCCCGTCAGGGAGAGGAGATCAAAGAACTAGCCACTGAGTTCATATCAGAAACAGTCCCTGTTCCCCTTACTAGGATACCCACTTGGATGCTGAGCTAACATGGTCTACATCTGAGCAAGGGTTCTAGGTTACATCCATGCATGGCCATGGTTGGAGTATCAGTCTCAAAAAAGACCCTTAGGCCCAGATATTTTGCTTCTGTTGCTCTCCTTGTGGAGCTCCTGTCTTGTCCAGGTCTTACTATCTCCCCCTTTTTTCCTAAGATTCCCTGCACTCTGCCCAAAGTTTGGCTATGAGTCTTAGCATCTGCTTTGATACACTGTTGGGTAGAGTCTTTCAGAGGCCCTCTGTGGTAGGCTCCTGTCCTGTTTCTGGTTTTCTCCTTCTTCCAATGTCCATCCCGTTTGCCTTTCTAAGTGAGGATTGGTCATCTTACCATGGGTCCTCCTTCTAGCTTAGCTTCCTTAGGTGTACAGATTTTAGAATGTTTTTCCTATATTATATGTCTAATGTCCACTTATTAGTGAGTACATACTGTGTTTGTCTTTCTGCTTTTGTGATACCTCACTCAGGATGATCTTTTCTAGATCCCACCATTTGCCTGAAAATTTCATGATTTCTTTGTTTTAGTTGCTGAGTAGTATTCCATCGTGTAAATGTACCACAATTTCTGTATCCATTCCTCCATTGAGGGACATCTAGGTTGTTTCCAGGTTCTGGCTATTATGAATAAAGCTGTTACAAACATGGTTGAGAAAATGTACTTGATGTGTACTTGAGCATATTTTGGATATATGCCTAGGAATGGTATAGCTGGATCTTTTTTTATTTTAATTTTTTAATTACAGTTTATTTACTTTATATCCCAGCTGTAGACCCCTCCTTCATTCCCTCCCAATCCCACAGTCCCTCCCTCATCTCCTCCCTGCCCTTCTCTAAGTCCACTGATGGGGAGGTTCTACTCCCCTTCCATCTGGCCTTAGCTTAACAGGTCTCACCAGAACTGGCTGCAATGTCTGTGGCCTGGCTAGGCTGCTCCTCCCATGGTGGAGTGATGGTGGTGGTGGAGAGGTCAAAGAGCTAGCCAGAGAGTTCATGCCAGAGACAGTCCATGTTCCTCTTACTAGGGAATCCACTTGGATGCTGAGCTGCCATGGGCTATAGCTGAGCAGGGGTTCTAGCTAGATCTTGAGGAAGCGCTATTCCTAAGTGTCTGAGAAAGCAACAGATTAATTTCCAAAGTGGTTGTACAACTTTACATTCCCACCAGCAATGGAAGAGGGTCCCCCTTTCTCCACATCCTCTCCAGCATATGTTGTCACCTGAGTTTTTTATCTTAGCCATTCTGATGGGTATAAGGTAAAATCTCAGGGTTTTTTATTTGTATCTCCCTGATGACTAAGGACATTAAGTTTTCCCTGCCATTCCATATTCCCCTACAGAAAATTCTCTGTTTAGTTATGTACTCCATTTTTAATTGGATTACTTAATTTGTTGTTTTTTAAGTTATTTAGTTCTTTATATATTATGGATATTAGCCCTCTGTCAGATATAGGGTTAGTAAAGATCCTTTCCCAGTCTGTAGGCTGTCATTTTGTTTTGTTGACAGTGTCCCTTGCTTTACAGAAGTTTTTCAGTTTCATGAGGTCCCATTTATTGATTGTTGATCTTAGAACCTGTGCTGTTCATGTTCTGTTCAGGAAGTTGTCTCCTGTGCCAATCAGTTCTAGGCTCTTCCCACTTTTTCTTCTAACCTATTTAGTGTGTCTGGTTTTATGTTAAGGTCTTTGATCCACTTGGACTTTAGTTTTGTGCAGGGTGATAAATACGGATCTATTTGCATTTTTCTACATGTGGACATCCAGTTAGACCAGCACCATTTGTTGAAGATTCTGTCTTTTTTCATTGTTTGATTTTGTTTTATTTGTCAAAAATCAAGTATCCGTAGGTGTGTGGATTTATTTCTGGGGCTTCTATTTGATTCCATTGATCCACCAATCTGTTTCTATGCTAATACCATGCAGTTTTTATTACTACTGCTCTGTAGTACAGCTAGAGGTCAGAAATGGAGATACCTCCAGACAATCTGTTGTACAGCATCATTTTGGCAATTCTGTTTTTGTTGTTGTTGTTTTTCCATATGAAGTTACAAATTGTTCTTTCAAGGTCTGTAAAGAATTGTATTGGTGATTTGATGGGAATTACATTGAGTAATTGAGATTGCTTTTGGCGGGATGGCCATTTTCACTATGTTAATCCTACTTATCCATGAGCATGGAAGATCTTTCCATCTTCTGATGTCTTCTTCAAATTTTTTCTTCAGAGACTTGAAGTTTTTCAAACAGGTCTTTCACTTGCTTGGTTAGTGTCACACCAAGGTACTTTATGTTTTTAGTGGCTATTGTGAAGGGTGTTGTTTCCCTAATTTCTTTGTCAGCCTTTTTGTCTTTGTTATACAGGAAGGCTTCTGATTTTTTGAGTTAATATTGTATCCAGCCACTTTGCTGAAGGTGTTTATCAGCTGAAGGAGTTGTCTGGTTGAATTTTTGGGATCACTCATGTATACTATCATATCATCTGCAAATAGTGATACTTTGATTTCTTCCTTTCCGACTTGTATCCCCTTGATTTCCTTTAGTTGTCTTATTGTTCTAGTTAGGACTTCAAATACTATGTTGAAGAGATATGGAAAGAGTGAGCAGCCTTCAAGGCCATTTCTTATTAATATGTCTACTTCCCAATGTAATTACAGGATACACTGAAGAAATCTAACTTACTTAAATGCTGCAATTGTAGTTAAAAGGATGAGAGACCTTTAAATAAAATTTGAGAATGCAAAAAATATGAAATATAGTTCAAATCTTTATAAGACCCAATGTTTTCTGGAAATACTCATAGATGTCAGCAAAATTGGTTTTTATTTTGAATACAAATTCAGTCTTGCCTTCTTCCAGGCTCTCTTATCACCATTCCTGAGAGAAGCCTAGAGGAACGTGAACTAAGACCCTCAAAGTCTATCCTCGATTGAGGACAGCCCTTGAGGATAAGGTAGAGAAATGACCTTTATAATTTCAAAGCACAGAGTTGATATAAGAGAAAAACTTTAACTGTAGCAATTCTAGGACTTGAAGATAGTGAAGCAACCATGTAATCTAAGCTAACCTGTCCATTAGTAAAAATTGCTTCTGAGTTTAGAGCAGATCCATCACCTTGCAACTAGAGAGTAGGTAAAATTAATAAAGCAAATACACAGTTATGTGGCAGAAAGTTGGTCTTTTATTCATTTGCTATTGGTGTTGTTTTTACCATAGGATAGCTTTTGAAATTCAATTAGGAATTTAATACAAATCCCTATTCATGAAGCTAGTAAAATCCTTGTGATGGTATCCAGGAAGAAAGCTATCACACAGTAGGAACACAAATTCATTCTTTTCCTATTAACACAGTTTTTTGCTTACCTGAACTGGTTTGTATTTGTCTGAGTGAAATTATAAGTTCACTAAATCTACCTAAATTGTATTATGTTAATCCATATAATACAAACATGTATGACTGATGTATAAAATGAAAGGCACTGTCTAACAGTCCCTCTCCAAACATAAACTCAGGAATGTGGTAGCTATTTCGCAGGCATTGATGAATTTCATGAAAGTTCAGTTTATCGTGGTTAGTCTCATCTCATTGAAGAATACTGAAGTGAGAATATTAGGTATTAGTATCTCTTTGAGCTGTGATTATTTATTTCTTTATCTCTAACATTGCATTTATAGTTTTGTAATAATTAGGAATATTATACTGCTCATTTTATGTATGAAAGTTATCCAGAGAAGATGGAAAAGTAAGGTAGACTTTTTTTTTTGCATTAAGCCATATTATTTTTTTTAATTTTATTTTTCTTTTTTTTTCATCAATTACACTTTATTCATTCTGCATCCCCCCATAAGCCCCTCCCTCCTCCCCTCCCAATCCCACCCTCCCTCCTCCCTCTGCTTGCATGCCACTCCCCAAGTCCACTAATAGGGGAGGTTCTCCTCTCCTTTCTGATCTTAGTCCGTCAGTTCACATCAAAAGTGGCTGCATTGTCCTCTACTATGGCCTGGTAAGGCTGCTCCCCCCCAGGGGGAGGTGATCAAAGAGCAGGCCAATCAGATTATGTCAGAGGCAGTCCCTCTTCACATTACTATGTAACCCAATTGGACTCTGAACTGCCCTGGGCTACATCTGTGCAGGGGTTCTGGGTTATCTCCATGAATAGTCCTTGGTTGGAGTATGAGTCTCTGGGAAGTTCCCTGTGTTCAAATTTTCTTGTTCTGTTGCTCTCCTTGTGGAGACCCTGTCCTCTCCAGCTCTTACTATTTCCCAGTTCTTACCTAAAATTCCATTCACTCTGCCCAACAGTTGCCCATCAGGCTCAACATCTGCTTTGATAGTCTGAAGGGCAGAGGCTTTCAGAGGCCCTCTGTGGTAGGTTCCTAGGTTGTTTCCTGTTTTCTTCTTCTTCTGATGTCCATCCTCTTTGCCTTTCCTAATGGGGATTGGACATTTTAGTTAGGGTCCTCTCTCTTGCTTAGTTTCTTTAGATGCACAGGGATCAAAGACCTCAACATAAAACCAGACACATTAAATCAGCTTGAAAAAAAAAAAGTGGGAAATACCCTAGAACTCATTGGTACAGGGGAAAACTTCCTGAACGGAACACCAACAGCACAGGCTCTAAGAGCAACAGTCAATAAATGGGACCTCATGAAACTGAAAAGCTTCTGCACAGCAAAGGACACCGTCATCAAAACAAAGCGACCACCTACAGATTGGGAAAGAATCTTCACCAACCCTTTATCTGACAGAGGACTCATATGCAGTATATATAAAGAACTAAAGAAGCTGAAAAGCAGCAAACCAAGTAATCCACTTAAAAAATGGGGAACAGAGCTAAACAGAGAATTCTCTGTAGAGGAATACCGAATGGCAGAGAAGCACTTAAAGAAATGCTCAGCCTCACTAGCCATTAGGGAAATGCAAATCAAAACAACCCTGAGATTTCACCTTACACCCATGAGAATGGCCAAGATCAAAAACTCAAGTGACAACACATGCTGGAGAGGTTGTGGAGAAAGGGGAACCCTTCTCCACTGCTGGTGGGAATGTAAACTTGTACAACCACTCTGGAAATCAATCTGGCGCTTTCTCAGACAACTAGGAATAGCGCTTCCTCAAGATCCAGCCATACCACTCCTGGGCATATATCCAAAAGAGGCTCAAGTACACAAAAAGGACATTTGCTCAACCATGTTTGTAGCAGCTTTATTTGTAATAGCCAGAAGCTGGAAACAACCCATATGCCCCTCAACTGAAGAATGAATGCAGAAATTGTGGTACATCTACACAATGGAATATTACTCAGCAATGAAAAATAAGGAAATCATGAAATTCGCAGGTAAATGGTGGGACCTGGAAAGGATCATCCTGAGTGAGTTGTCCCAGAAGCAAAAAGACACACATGGTATATACTCACTCATATAGACATACAACATAGGACAAACCCACTAAAACCTGTGCATCTAATTTTATTTTTCTTATTAGTTACATTTTGTTAACTCTGTTTCCCAGCTGTATCCCGCTCCCTCATTCCCTCCCCAACCCCACACTCCCTCCCTGGTCTCCTCCCTGCCCCTTTCCAAGTCCACTGATAGGGAGGACCTCCTCCCCTTTCATTAAGCCATATTATTATAAAGAACCGGCTCATATAAATATGGGAGATGAAAAAGCTACAATTTTCCATTTTCAAATTCATGACTTAGGAAGACAAGTGGTATAGACAATCCAAGCTTGGCCTGAACACCAGGGGAGCTGATAATACAAATCCTAGCTCAACCTCAGGATACTTGAGATATCCTAGATTTCTTACTGTAAGTCAAGAGAAAGAAAGATAATTCCTCTTTCTTCTATTGTTTGTTCTACACTCAACATGCTGGACTGTGCCCACCCACACTGAGAGTTGACTCTTCTCAATAGGTCATCTGCATTTAGATGCTTCTCTACTTTCATCCCTATATACCTTCACAGGCACATTGGCAGGTGGTTTTTAACCTGGACACTCTGGAGCCCGCTCAAGTTCATGCATAAAATGAACCATCACAACCTGTAAAGGAGTAACGGTTAATAGGCTTGAACCCACCAGAGGCTAGTGGGCTTGCTGGAGATCCGGTCTGAAAGTTCTCTTTCTGACTACAATTTCTTTGAAGGTTAATTTTGTTTTCAGCTTGCTAATTCTATTCAGATTATATATCATGTGTTCATGTACTATAAAGAAGTAACTTAAAAATAAGTCATAATAGTGACAAATATTAAGTAAAGTTTAAGTTTTATAATACTTGAGGGAGACATTTTAAGATAGTGGAATAAAAACAAAGTTTGAAGCAATAATGTTTTAGTAAGTCATCATAATGTCAAAATTTTAAAAATTATAGTTTAAGTTTTGTAAAATATGAAGAAAGGAGAGATTTTAAAATAGTGGAATGAAAAGAGTAAAATTTAAAGCAATGATAATTTAGGAACTGTTTTTATAGTACATAGCTAGGGAAACTGTGCAGTTTACATGATATGCTGAAAGTGTGCGTCATTCTCACAATCAGAATAATAAGCTTGTTATCAGTATCATAGTTTTGATCTTGCACAGGGACATCACCTGAATATGAGCATAGGGTAATGCTGTACAAGGAAGGAGATGCTCAAGGCAGTGAGCACCGATAAACACAGTCTCATAATATCTGAAAGCATAAGGAGAAAGGGAAAATGTTTTCATTATGTATCATTTCTCCATTCGCAAAATACAGATGACATGCCCAGAACAGTGCAAAGACATGGCAAGGTCCTCTCTGATGAGCACCAAATGGAACACATCACAATGAAATGCTGAGCAAAACAAGATATTGGGCTGAAGTACACTTCACTTAATGCTACCAACAGAACAGAAAGCTGGCTCCCCGATGACTCATCTCTTCTCTTTCTCCTATAAAACTTACTGGACCTTAATATAGTTCTAGGCACATAGGCTGAGCTCAATAAATATTTGAGAGTCTCATAAAGAGTGTCATGATGAGCAGCAGTGCGAGTGTTAAAAATAGCCTCTGGTCCCCAAGTTTCCTCAGTCACTGTGCTGTTTGTCCTTAATCAGGCGTGCACTGCATCTGACATACTCAGTTTTCCCATTCTGATCATCTCTCATTGCAGGCTCCTTAAAGGATCTGTAATAGTCTCTCCATCAGCATCTCCCTTATTACTTCATATATAAAATGGAAGCGCATAGACCATGTGTACTCACAGCCTTCCTAGGGTTTCATCCAAACCTCAGGAAGTGCCCATTTCCTCATTCTAGGACTGACACTCTCATCCCTATTTTATGCTAAGGTTGAACTAGTGATATTTCTTTTCAAGCTGTTTTAGCTTATGATTTCATAAATTTTAATAATTAAATTTTTAAAATTAAATTCTCACAGTAGCTGTCAATTTTTCAATTCCCTCTCATCTATGTGCATTATAGTTTGGTTTTTATCTCTACCTTTTAAATCAAAATTACACCCACAAAAATTGCAAAATTTTTAACTTCTATCTATTTGGTTTTGTTTCAAGTTTTTTTTTTAATATCTATTGTCAACCAACAAATTATTTTTATGATGCTTCTTAAACTTTTAGTTTTGTTCTCATTTTATGTGGTTACAGGGACCATGGGGTTTCTAGTATTTTTTTAACCTTGGTAGTATGGCCTTACTCATACTACACAAATGTCTGTGCTACTAAACTCTAAGTTCTCTTAACAAAAGTAAAAGTTAATTTTGACTCATGGCTTGGGAAGTTTCCCTTCATGTGTTTTTTGGGCTTTTGTGATTCGGGGCTGTGGTGAAGTAGCATATATTGGTAGAAACATGAGTGAGGAAAACTATGTATCTCCTGCTTACAGAGTAAAAGAGAGAAAGGTAAGAAACAGAGTTGGACAGCCTTTTCCATGCTAAGGTTCAGAATGATCAAATACCAGTAGACCCTATTTCCCACTGTTTCTATTACCTCTCAATTGCATTATGCTGAGGACCAAGCTTTAGCACATAGATCCTGGGAAGACACTTCAGACATGGCATACCATGAGCACTAGTACTGGTCAGACATACATCTACCCACTGTAGAACTGGTCAACTTGTCTTGATGACATTTTTTTGATGTACCTCTTAGCAATAACAGTTTTCTTCAAACTCTTCAAGCACCGGCTCTTTTCTTTCAATGCATCATTCCTTATTGTTTGTGTCTTAACCATGTGCCTAGGTTGCCATTCTTGTTCATTTTTTACTAACAGTACAATATATTCTGATTATGGTTTTCCCTCCCTTAACTCTGCTCAGATCATCCTGACTTCCTTACCCAAGAAAAGCAACACCTTTTCTCTCATTAGAATACAAATAGACATTTTAAAAAATAGTGATAACAAAATAAAATTAGTTTTCTTTAAAAGAAAACGAACAAAATAAAAATCTTAAGAAACATATACAGGTACAGAGACACATGTTCATACCCATAGAAATCCCACAAAAACACAAAACTAGAAACCATAATATATACAAATGACTTATGTAAAAAAAAAAAAAAAAAAACATGAGAAAGTATTATAAGACAAAGCAGTTCCAAAAATGTGATTATATTTGTTTTGTGTTGGCTGTCTACTGTTGGGTATACAGCCTGGTCTTAAAAGAGTACTTTGTATAACCATTAACAGTCTTTTGGAGAAAACTAATTTTTATTTGCTAGTGCTTAGAAGATAGCTCCAATTGCTAATCATTCTCTTCCATATCTTTCTAGAAGCCAAAACTAAAATCCAAGTGGATCAAAGACCTCAATATAAAAAACGGACACACTAAACCTGTTAGAAGAAAAAGTGGGGAGGAGCTTTGAACTCATTGGCACAAGAGACAACTTCCTGAACAGAACATCAATGGCACAGGCTATAAGCTCAACAATTAACAAATGGGACCTCATGAAACTGAAAAGCTTCAGTAAAGCAAAGGACAATGTCATCAGAACAAAATGATAGCCTACAGATAGGGAAAGGATCTTCACCAACCCTATATATGACAAAGGGCTAATATCCAGAGTATATAAAGAACATAAAAAGTTAGACAGCAACAAATCAAGTAACCCAATTAAAAAAAATGGGGTACAGAGCTAAACAGAAAATTCTCAATAGAGGAACACTGAATGGCAGAGAAACATTAAAGAAATGCTCAAAATCCTGCACTTCTTTTAACTCAAGCTTTCTTTTTAATTCTTTAACTTGACTTCTTGTGTGGTAAGAACACTCAATCCTCTGATCTCTCCAGAGCATTGTTGGTTTATTGAATATCAAAATTAGATTTAATCTTAAAATAGTTCTATTTTCTTTCTACTACATAGAGCAAAGGCATTCATGTAATTATCCCTGTACCCTAATGAGAAAAAGTAAAGTCTCATCGCTATCAGGAGAGAACATGAGAAGTTTGTCTTTTGTGCTTGCCCAAATGTTGTTCTAAGAAAATGTCTATAACATGCTAGCAAATAATAATTCTTTATCAAATAGGTGTTCAAAGCACGTATACCCTTTGAGCTTTTATTGCAAATATATGTTGAAAAAAGTAGAGGCTTTAAATTGCAATCTGTTGTGTACTTTTTGTCAAACTGTTCTGAATAAATATGGGAAATGCCTTGAGTGTTGAATGCCAAAGATGATTGAAATCCCTCTGTGTCATAAATATAAAATGTGTTCTTCGTGATGAGGAAGATTTTGCATCATGTAAAACATATAATTGGATACTTTATCCTGAAAGAAAGGCAGAATACATATTATAAAACTCCCAATATCCAACTTCTGCCTTTTTAAAAACTAAAAACAAATCTCACCATCTTACATTAAAGTAGAAAAGAAATAACAAAATGATAAAAGACAGTCATTTTGTTATCTTTCTTATCCAAGAATTTATTCTCTAATTTAAACACTCAGGTTAACAGGTCATTTGTAGTTTTTGTGATTGCTAACTTCAACCCAGAAACTCAGTTTTCATTATTGCTATTATTAAGTTTAATTAACATTTCTTTAAATTAATAAGAATTTTTCAGTAGGTCAGGAGAGGAATTAGGTCAAAATTTGAGAGACTTGAAGAATGTGACCTCTGACCTCTGCTATCACTGATAAGTTCTACCAGAGTCATTTGTAGAGGAACATTTCCAAACAATGGCTTGACAGATGAGCAAATGCTACTGCTTCAGAAGAGAGTTAGTTTTAAGGTCACTGAGATCACAGACAAATCCACCAAATATTTCCCCAGCAAATCAGTGAGCAAACATTTTCAAACTCATGGTAACTCTTTAGAACATTTCAAGGGACCAAAATCACATTTTTTTAGGGTACTCTTTTTCTTTGGGAACCACAACTTCACTAGAAAACCAGACGCTCACTCTCTCTAGTGAACATTCAATAGAGCAGAAACTGGAAGGTAATAAATTAACAAAGGGTGCTAGGACAGGATATCTGGGAATAAAGTGGCTCTATGGGACTCCGCAATGGTGGAACAGAGAGCAGAAACTTTGACTTCATAATTTCTCTGAGAAACAGAATGATGCCAAGTAAAGTCATTTTGTGTGAGAATCAGAAATAGTATTTAAATTCACCCATTTCTAGAAACACTGCCAATCAAAGGTGGAAAGAATGACATGTTTGTTCCATTGCCAGCTGGTTAGAATGTTGATTTTGCTAGCGTATTTGCTGTTTGGCTTCTATCTCTACTTCCCGATTTTGAAGGAGACTGAAAATCTCTGCACCTGTCAAATCCCCTACTTAACATTCAACAGTTGGTGGTCCTGGCAGGAATATTATGCAGAGATAAAAATTTTATTATTTTTATCATTTTAGATGGTATATTTTGAGAGAAGCCAGTTAATGTGTTTTCCCCCTGGGAAGTAGGCAAACAGCACCAGAGATTTGTACGGACTTAAATTGAAGGTTCTAATGTCCTTTGATCCTGTAAGACCTCTGATTGATATTCGGTACTCAATCTTTACAATACATCATGAGCACACCAACTGAAATCATTCAAAAGCGTGTGTCATCTGCCATATTTTAATTACCATAATGATAGTCACGAATGCAGAATGAGTAAGTTGGAGAATAATTAGATGTTGTATTTTGTTCAGAACAAAATTTCAGAGGTATGTTATTTCAAAAGACCAAACAAACTGTATTTGTGTATCATGTGCCCACAGAGATCAAGGATTATTATTAACAGGTAACAATCTATTGTTTAATTAAAAAAGAAATTTAAAGTCAATTAAAAGTTACAATGTATTTCATGGGAATTTAAAATTTGAAATTGTTCATTTAAATTGCATAATGTTAATATAAGGCAATGATATCTCAGGCTACCATTTGTATTTTTATCAGAACTGATAATATCAATATAGTAATAACAGCTATCTCATCTAATTATTTACATTATGTACTAGGCATAGTGCTGTGATTCAGGAGAAAATAGTGAAGAAGCATATAAATGGTGGAATTTATAACATAATTATTACAACAGAATGTGGCTACAGTATTGGAAAACAGTGGTTCTTTATCATAGCTCTTTCTACAATGTTGTCTGCTTTCAGCCTAAAAAGGTAAACTATTTAACATCCTTTTTGAATAATTTTATCTAAAAATTTCAAAAATGCTAGCTGAAAATGAAATAGTGACTCTTCAATTCCAAGTTTGTCTAATATTTAATTTCTGCCAGAAAAGTGCTACTTATCAACTCCACTAAAATCACCTCATTAGTTTTGATAGATACTCTTTTTGCTATAATTCAATTTTAGACAAACTTGATTCATTTATTTACTTCTGTATGTGTTTGCAGCCAATTTATTTTGTGAGACTCATCCTGAAATTACAGTGCTCAAGGTTAAATGGTCAATGGAGACCATGCTGAGTTTCATAATTGCTCTGAGTATTTAAACACACACACACTATACTTTTTCCTCCCTCCAGGCTGAAGTTATTATGGTCAGATTCAAGGAGACTTTTTTTTTTCATCAGCTAGTTAAAGTAGGTTCCAAATTGCCTCATGGGGGGATATTTCTACCTCCTTTCCCCAGCAGCCATTTTCCCGGGTAGTGAGAGAATAGTCCATATGTAACCCAGGTCTTTCTACAGTCTCACTTTCATCATTAGAAATGCTAGCCTGCTCACAGCCCACATAAAACACATAGCATGCGGTTCTGCTCTTCATCAATAACACAAAGTAGCTGCACCCCAAGTACTTGTTAGAGAGCCCAGCTACAAATTTATGGCAGCTTGGAAACCATCCTAACTTTAGTTAGAGAATAATATCTGTGGAAGATTTCCTGAAGCATAATTCAACCCACATAAAGGAAGACTAACAACCTTCCTGTGGAAAAAGCCTGATGTACAGAAAAATGCACATATGGACCACAAAATGTCCCCACAGAAACACTTCTCATAAACTGTACTTTCACCTTGGTGCTGTGTTGACGGCCTGCACTGAAGGATTCTAAGAAACAGAGACATAAAATTCATTGATGTCACGATTAGGACAGTTCCTTGAGGGTGCTCTACACTGGGTTGTCCTGTCCTTTTTATGAGGACTTAGAAGAGAAATCTTTTCTCCCGTCTCAGTTCCAGAAGTAATTGTGGTTCAGCTAAGCCACAGGTGACTTTCATTTTACGGATACTATGTAGCAGGTAACTTCCATGGTTGTTGCCTCACAAGTGGAAAGCCACCTGTGTGGCCTGCCTCAAGAAATGTCAGGTGACTTCATGGTGCTATGTGACTCGTTTCTTCATTCCTTCTTTGCCATCTCTATACCACCCTCCACCCCACCCACTTAATTTTCACATCTATTTATCTAAAAGTATGAAGGCTGACATCATACATCTTTTTTCATCATGAGTTAAATAATGAAGTTAATAATATGAGATAATAAAATACCAGAATACACCCCAAGGACCATCACCATAAATAGAGCAGAAAAATAAGCAAAAAAGTCATAATAATGTAGCTTTTAGTAGTAAAATGTTTCATTTGGTACCAATGCAAAATAGAAGAAAATGAAAGGAAACCGCTCTGAAAATGTCGCAGAGATGATATGCTAACTTTAGTGCTGGGAGCACATAAGCCAACCTCAGAGATAAGAAAGGAGGGGAAAGAGGGTGGGAAAAACAAATGGTGAAGAGGAAGGGATAGAAGGAGAGTAGAAGCGTTGGGCACAGTGTCCCGTCCTGATCTCCTCCTCCCCTGCTGGAGCTGATTGGGGAGAGGGGCTAAATCCATAAGAGTATCAAAGATGAAAAGGTACTTTCTCGCCTCAGAAAGGAACAAAACAGTCAAATCGGGGAAGGCATGTCTGGGGATCCAGCAGTACATGATGAAGCTGAGTGTATCAAACCAGGACTAGCAGGAGATTTTATTGTATGTCTGGAGGAAAACATGAGGCGCAGATTTTTATGCCTGTGCCTCTCTTAAATTCTCATCCTAAACCTCAAAGCGCTGGCGGTTATGTCTAGTCATATGTCTCAAATTAGCTTCAAACACAATGTATTAAAACTGAAGCTTTGATACATGCAGATTTCTTTGATTTCTGATCAGTGAGAAGGCCTTACTATACTCCCAAGCTCCATATTCTCATATACATCCATACATACACATATACATCCCATGATCTTTCTTACCTTCCATATAATCAAGTCAAAGGCTTTGTTAAATTTGCTTGTATATATCTTTATTCCACATAAACTATCATAACTATATCACAGACTAGCATCTGATTTCTCCATTTCTGTGACTGAATATAGACTGTGCTGTTCAAATAAACCTAACTTAGACTACATTAGTGATTCTGCATCAGATTTTTCAAAACTTACCATTCCCTACTTGTAAAATTGAGGTTGAAAGTAGCCACACAATAGCTCTGAAATGAGGACAACTTGAATTACTTATCTGAAGCAGAGATAACCTCATACCCACTCAGAAAGTCTAAAGACTTCATTATTCACATTGTTTTCCTTTTCTTTTCCTCTGTGTCAGTCTGCTAATGAAAATCACACAGTTGTATGAATTCAAGGACAAAATGAGTGGCTAGACTCACCACAGCAATCGGGTCGATGTTTTTTTGGCTTGCTTTTAATGCTGGAAATTTCACTCGGAATCTTATGAGCATGTGAGAGGCAACACCTGACCACTGCTCTAAATATCCAGCTCTAAGTAGTTCATTTAAGATTACTTTTCCTGAAAGAGTCATGATCCTTAATTGTTTAATATGCTCTCATTACAGTTGTTTCAAGATGGGTTTTTTTTGTTTGTTTGTTTGTTTGTTTGCTTGCTTGCTTGCTTGCATGCTTGCTTGCTTGGTTTTGGCTTTTTATTCAGACTATATAATCAAAGCTGTCAAGTCTAATGTATCTCATGTTTATTTTTTGTATCAAGAACTTATTCTGTTTTCCTATCCCCTGCCCTCCAGTGTTAGAAATAGAGACAAGAGCTGCCCTCTTAAGCCACAGAGGAGGACTTTGCAGCCAGTCCTGAAGATACCTGATAAACCAGGGTCAGATGAAAGGACAGGAAGTCCTCCGCTATCCATGGACTTGGAAAGGGGCAGGGAAGAGATGAGGGAGGAAAGGTAGTATTGGGAGGGAATGAGGAAGTGGGATACAGCTGGGATAAAAAGTTAATAAACTGTAACTAATATTAAAAAAATTAAAAAAGAAATAGAGAGAGCCTTTTCTTTACTCCAGGTCTACCCTTCACCATTGTGATCTAATTGAGAAATCTGTCCCCTCCATAATCGCTCAATCTCTTTCTACTACTCAAAATGCCAAGAACCTTTAAACCTTTGCCTTCATCTTTTAACATGCTTTAGATATTTTTGTTCTAAATTGACTTTCTTTGGATTCTTATATGTTTGGTCATTCTGGGCCCCTTTGTTCCTCTAGCACAATGTTTCTGAGAAGCTATTATGAATTCCTTTAAAAATGTGTTCATTTCCTATCACTCTGAAGTTACTCTTACTTCTCTACCATATCTGACACCATTTTCATTCAAACTACCACATCATTTGTTAAAAAGAAAAAAAAAAAAAAAAAAAAAGAGCCACGTCAGACACCAAATCTAAAATCTGCTGACCTCTGGGCTGTTCCACCATCTAGAACTGAAAAAGAAATGAATAAATGTCAGCTATTCTGTAAAGCACCAAACTTCTGGTTTTCTGATGTATCAGTATAAACAGTTTATGGTTTCACTCTTCCCTTCTTGGCTGTCCTCTCTCTCATGCTTCTGTGTGAATTATTTGTAATGTTACAGCTCCTCTCTAGAATCCCCATGCCTCCTGTTTCTGTGACTCTACTCATTTCTGCACAGAGTCATGGCTTTACATTCTTTCTGAAGAGTACAGCATCCTCAGTGTCACACTCTAGGTCTCTGCTGGTCCAAAGTGAAATAGTGCAGGTTTCCATTTTTAACACAATCTTCTATACAAAAAGTTCCCTTACATTCAATCTTGGACTCTGTCCTGGGTCCCAAGCCTATACAGGCTTTTGACTCCATTACTTACCTAATGACTCATTTATTGAAGGCTCCTTTATAGGCTTATCAACATCAACACGCTCAAAGGAGAACAAATTCCCTCAAATCTTGTTTCTTTTGTTCTAAAATTTAGTTAGGATGTCACCATTGCAATCATCAATTTACCTTCTCATCCCTAATTCAAGCAATTCCTGATTTCTAACTAACCAGCTTTCTAAATGCCCTAGCCATATTATCTTCTCCATTACTTTTTTCTTTCATTTGTTTATTTTATTCACTTTACATCCTTGTAGCCTCTTTCCTCATCCCCTCCCAGTCCTACCTACCTTCTCTCCCTTCCCCTACCCCCTCCTTTTTTCCTCAGAAAAGGGGAGCTCTCTCTCTCATCCAGCCCAGCCATCACGTTGCATCAGGAGGGAACATGCCCTCTTCCCCTGTGGCCTGGCAAGACAGTCCAGCTGGGGGAAAGTGATCTAAAAGCTAGCAGCTGAGTCTGTCAGATGTACTCCCCACTTCCCTTTCTAGAGTAACCACTTGAAGCCCATCTGCTACTTCTTTGCAGGAGGACTAGGTCCAATTCATGCATGGTCCTTGGATGAGCTCCTGTAACTTCTGGGTCCTTTTCTCTTTCCTCCCACTATTCCCCATGATTCCCTACGCATCGACCAATGTTTGACTGTGAGTCTCAGCATCTGTTTTGAGGTGCTGCTGGGTATTATTCAGAACTTTATCATTCCTCATTTTTCTTGGGAATATATTATAAACATATGAGAGAAGGTGAAAGAGAAGGTGAACTAGCCTTGGAGTAAAGAGCATACATAGCAACAATGCTGTGTCAAATACCACCCCAACAGCTCATTCCCTCTGCATCCATTTTCGCTGCATCAGAAAGAATGCACACCTGTTCTATTTGGCCCACTTTTGCCATTCCTAAAGACTCAATTAAGATTTCACTCTTTGAATGCATCTCCTCTTGAAGACACCAAGTAAAGCACATATAGTTTCTTCATGATCCCTTTGTAATCCCAATACTGACTCTGGCCTGTCTGTTATATTCCAATCTTTTCTTCTACAATTTGTCTTTCTTTGTTGATAACTAGCTCATTTGTAATTATTTAACTAATGAGATGTTAGTGCAACACTGAAGTCAGTATATTATACTAGACTGTCCTTCTGTTTTCTAAGGATTTAACCAGCAATGATACATTTTCTCAAAGGTACAGGAAATGTTTAAGTGGTCTATGAAAACTTTAAGGAAAAAGCTAAAAACTGAAGAAGTATCTTAACTACGTATGGGATTAGTTACTTCAAGTGTTAATGTTCTTGTCACAATATTAAGTAACCTAAAGAATTTGAAAGCACAGATGATGTAACTGTGAATGCATTTCTTATGTGTTAAATACACTGGAGACAGATTTTCATGCACCTGGCATCCATTATAAGTGGATATTCTCAAAGACACTAGAAAGGATTGTGATCCCAGGAACCAAGTCAGCAAAAGATGTTATTATTGAGTGTTATTATTGGGTGCAAATGCGAAATGCAGCAAGTAAGCACAGAGGTTATGGCCATACTTCTGTGTTTATTAAGACTGTTATTGCTTTAGCTAGCATTTCAATTCTTAAGTTACTTAGGCCTGGGATGGTTTGTATAATCCACTGTTTTTCTTCAAATTCTACTTTGATAATGTTTAGTTTTGTGATCCAAAGCATTTTTCAGGAGTACAAACATATGTGTATGTATGAAGATATGTTAATATGATGGCATACAGGAAAAAAAAACTGTGTAATAAAAGAGTGTTTTAATGTCTAATAAGTCTTGACTTTCCAGAGAGAAAAATATTATATGCTAACATGTGTAGTTGTTTTCTCTAACTCACTAATGTTTGATGGATTAATTGAATAAATCAAGATACTGAATAAATGATAATTCTTCTTTCAAATTTATATCTACCCTCTCAGTTTGTCCTTCCTTCAGTTTCCTGTAGAATGAAATTACTGGATTAGAACCCAAGGCTTTCCCTGCTGTGCCATCAGTCACTCCAAATTACCTTCACCATTCAGTCAAGCCTGATGGCTGTGCCCTCCAACACAAGGTGTGCCTACTCTCTCTGTTAGTGCACAGCCTTTGCCGTGTTTTTCCCCAAGAATGTTTTCTCCTCCCACTTTAATCACCAGACCTCCAGACTTTTGTAGTACTACCTCACTTCAGGCTTTTCTCCCCCCTCCCCCACCCCCTTAAGAGGCTGATGTAATAAAATGTAATGTTCCCTCACCATTAAGAAGTTGTATTCATATAATGTTTTCAACCTTATTAAACACGATCCCACTCTAATTAAATGGTATGAAATAAGCCTGTGACCTAATGTGCTATAGCCCTACAGTTCAAAATAGAAGCTTATATTTAATTCACACTGGCTGATGACTTGACAAAGAGATGCAGCTAAGCTAGCAGGATAATTTTTATTAGACTAAAGTGAAAGCACAAACAAGTAAAGCAAGGAAAACATGGTTATTGCTAAACTTTCCATCCATCTGAACCAATGTTTTCCTCCTAAAAAAATTTAAAGGAAGGAGTAGAAATGAAAGAAAATAAGTAAAGAACTATATTATATAAATAATAAATAGGGATGAGTGAAAACATAAATCTGAGTTAATAAAATATAATTATAAAGAAAATGCTTATACGTTTGTGCTAGGTAACCATGTGAAGCATTATTACAAGAAAAAAATTAATGTTTCTGATATTCTGAATAAAGCACGAAGTGATCCAATGTTTGAACTACTGGTCTTCAGTTAAAATTTATCAGTATCCTGATTCCTTAGGACTCTGTCTACCTTGCCTCATTGCCTATGTCCTGTTGTTGATCCTAGTCATAATGCTCATTTTCCCAGAAGAAAAGCTGATAATAACAAGTACAAATATGCTGAAATGTTGCAAACATCAGATATACTTTCTCACACATGTCCACTGAGTAGACTGGTTGAATCACATATTAGGAATGCTTTGCATAGTTTGCACAGAAAAAAAAATCACCCATAGTTAAGAACACAATTAAATATGTGACGGCCACATGACCCTGCCTTAGTCAGCTTAGTGTTAGACATGTCTAATTCAGAACCCTGCAGGCACTTGTTTGATAAATCCTCTAATTCCACATTTTCCACTAAAATGTAGATGTATAGAGGTTGTTAGACTCACAAGAATATGAAGGGACTGAACTGCTTGATTGTTTTGGGGGTCACAAAAGATGCATTAAACCTTTTTACAAGGTGATTGTTGCTGAGTCACTGTGAATGTCGTTTATTTTGCTTTAAATGAATTTTGGGAGGAGAAGATATCTTCATTGAACAGCAAAATATTCTACATGAATATGAAGAGTTGGAATGCTTTAAAGAATTTTATGAATCTGAAATAAATGAAAGCATCTGCTTAGATAACTTCTGGAGTCTGAATAGGTATGAGGGATGATCCTCATTTCTAGTGTTGAGAGTCAAACTTAGAATCTTAGTGTAATATTTACAAAGTATATATCATTCCATATTCTTTTAAATAAGGCCTACATGGATTATGCTTTCCATCCAATAATATTGTCAAATTGTCCTTTTAGAATGTCTGCGTTTTATATGCTGAACTTTTTGACGACTGTTTTTTTTTTTTTCTTCAATGAAGTTTATTCAGGAACATTGAACAATCCTCGGACCCCGGGGAAAGCCAGCCCACAGCTTAAATAGCCTCTGGGTAGCCAACCCAGGCGTGCCACGTGGGCAATGCAGATAGGTCCACATACATGGAAGCAAGCCAGATCCTCGGCCTCTACTCTTGCCTGATGCGTCTAAAACAAAAAGGGGGAACTGTAGAGAGCTGCGGAATGCTATGCCTTAAAGATGGAGCTGGTTTCCGCCTTCCACCTTCCCGATGGTGAGTGCTCTCTGTCACGAACAACTTGACGACTGTTTTTAACCCTCTTCTCGGTCTATTTGTGAAGATCTTCCTGTGGAATACTCTCCTACGGACTAGCAAGACACTTTCTTCAATAAATCGCTGAATCCTAAATCCACGAAAGAAAAGGTGAAGCTCTTACTTATCCCAACAAGCCCTCTTATGTGAGTTAACAGCAGTATTTTCCTGGCTTTGTTTGGTTATAGGCCTGCCTTAGAGTCTTGATAACATCGCAAAGACCCTTCCTCGGTGCTTGATTTTTGTGTTGCTGCTTCATATGCACCACTTCTCTCAACCCTACGAAACTCTGTGAGAGTAACACTATCTTCCTTGCTTGTTAGAAGAAAACAGATTTTAAAAGCTTATCAAAACCTACAATTAGGTGCATAACAGAATCAGAATGCTGTCTCAAAACAGTACTAAAAATCTGTTTCTCATAAATTACATGTCTTATCTATACGTTATACAATAGAAACTTTGTGGTACTCTCTATAAATCTGATACGATGTCCAACTTTTCCAGTGCCCATTCCATATATTTCTCTTAAAGCCATAGCAACTCATCTTCACGTGATGACAACTCAATAGAATTTAAGATACTAAGAAAACCCCATCAATTCCAAATCTCAGTCAGATTACTTACTAGCACAAATCTCTCTGACCCACAGCTGTGATGTTCTCAGTCAATAATATGAAGCATCTAAGGTCTTGGTCCTTTGTGCTTGTCAGAGACTGTTGAAATAAAGGGAAACTTCATTGCCGGAAAGGCTGAGTGAATGTCAAGCTGGTCATTTTTCAGCTGACAGGCCGATTAGTTACAACAGTTCAGCTAGAAAGTCAGCGCCCAGGGCGGTGTTCAAAGTAGTCGACTCTGTGATATAAACTGGCTGGGGATATTAAAGCAAGTGAGAGAAGTGGCTTTTGCGGGGAGGAATCTGGTAGAACACATGAAAAATAACAGGCACTTTGAGACTTTCTCGGCTTTCAACGATGGAAAGACCACCCCTGCGAGCCACTTCCAATTGTAAGTGCACAGAGGAAAGCACCCACCTCAGACATTTGCATCTGTTTCATCTTCCCTTTTGGGAAGTAATGTGATTTAGCACTGGTGTCTGCAGGATAAAAAGAGTCTTATTAATGTGTGGTGGTTGGCGTTGCAGCACAGACAACCCACATAAGTGATGGAAGACCCTCACATAATTGGATCTGAAATTGAATAAAATGATGAAAAATTTAGCATAGCCTTTGTCTTTAGACACTACAGTGAGGACAACCCAGAGGTCACAATACTTGGGAACGATGAGGGGCATTTCAGAGTCTCTGCTGGTAAAAATTTGTTTAACACAGTCTCATGATTAAAAGGAATGTGTACCCTGCTGTGGCACCAAGGTACAAGAGAGGGAATAATAAATTGGTGCCATTGACAAGGTGTCATTTGTTATCTGTTTTAAAATGTCAGGTCATGTCATTATGGTGAAATATTTTCTCTCTTGATATATGTCTTACAAAGCAGGTTCAATGTTTGGCACTATTCTATTTCAATAAAAGAAAACAGCTTTGAATCTGGAAGGCACTGTCACCGGAAGGAAAATAAGGTCAATTTTTGACTTTTATTTGGACATTTTTCCAAAACCTTCCATTAGCATTTTATTTCTTTCACCTACTTGGTCCAAATTCTTTATTTCATTTATCTTCTGAAGGCTGTAATTATCATCTTCTCTCTTAGCTAAAGGCAGGAAATAAAGACAATTTTAGATATTGAAAGTAATTGCGCATTCGTACATGCTGACATTCTGTGTTTGTAAGACATAGCCACATCCCTCAGAAAGTTTCAAAATGCAAACAGAAAAACAAATATTTCCTAGGGTGTTTCAATTAAAAATAAGAAAAGGTAATTTAAAGAATACAGGTTGATAAAGATATTAAGCTTACACATTTGGATACTGTGACTGTTAGACCAATATATAATTAAAGAAAAATGTATTGATGAATAAGAACATAGGATGTTAGCATTCTTAGCAAGTTGGCTTCCAGATTCAATGTATTTTTTTATTCATACTTACTGTTGTGTTCCTAGAAAGAATATGCTTGCTTTGCATATACTAGCTGAAGAATGGAGACAAATTTTCATTGGGGTTGAAGAATAAAATTTGTTCTTAATGATAGCAGATCAATCATTGATTGAACAACTAAATAAAAAATATTTTATTTCTTTTTAGATATAACTTCATTCAATGCAAAAAAAATGTGTTTAATTATAAAACCAAATACAGCAAGAAACAGTACAAAAAAATTCTAACCTGTGACTATGGAATATGTGAGTTATTGTCATGTTCATACTAAAACCACTGGACCTAAAGAGAATAAAAATTTACATGGAATTCAGCACATAAGTTTGCTTAGAGCATTGTTGATCAATTTTCCAACACATTCCTTGATGACATCCATTGGCTTTACTTTTATCTGCCTATAAGCAGATTTTCAAGTTATAGTCAGCTCACTCTGCCTCTTGTTTTACATCCTGGTTCACTCAAACATGGATGGATTTTTGTTAATAGTATCTACACTGAATATGCATGGACCATTTTTTCTTGGCATTAATACCTACACAATATATCTATGCAATATAACAATTATTTACATTTGTGTTATAGTAGGCATGTCACCTGCAATTTTCAAGCTTAAAGGTAAAGTCTGCAGGCTATAAATATGTTGTGTCAAGAACAGACATGAACATCTGTGGGCGTTGATGTCTAGGGGTCCCTGAATGTAATTCTGCATGGAAACTGGGTGATTAATGTATATTCTTTGAAATCCAAGAGCATCAGAGCAGCTATCTCCATTCTGATGAGTAACTGTTAGATAGAGAACGGAATCTAAAGTTAAACATTTAAAAACTAGTGTGGAGGAAAGACTCTACCTAGCCGTGTATCAAAGCAGATACTAAGACTCATAACCAAGCCTTGGGCAGAGTGCAGGGAATGATATGAAAGAAGGGGGAGTTGGTATGCTGTGGAGAGGATAGGAGCTCCACAAAGACCAAATATATCTGGGCACAGGGGTCTTTTCTAAGATTGATACTCCACCAAGGACCATGTATGGATATTACCTAGAACCTCTGCTCTGATGTAGCCTGTGGTAGTTCAGTAACCAATTGGTTTTACCTAGTAAGGGGAATAGGGACTAATTCTGACAGGAACTCAATGGCAGGCTCTTTGACCTCCCCACCCCCCAAGGGAGAAGCAGTCTTGCTAGGCCACAGAGGAGGACTTTGCAGCCAGGCCTGAAGATACTGATAAAACAGGATCGGATGAAAGGGGAGGAGGTCCTTCCCAATCAGTGGACTTGGAAAGGGGCAGGGAGGAGATGAGGGAGGGAGGGTGGCATTGGGAATGAGGGAATGAGGGAGTGGGATACAGCTGGGATACAGAGTTAATAAAATGTAACTAATAATAAAAATTAAAAATTAAAAAAATAGAAAAAAGTAATTTGTATGCTAATCTAGAGGACTATATATATATTATATACAATATTTGGAAGCTATTAATTAGAAAGGAACCAAGTGGTCATCTTTGTTTTCTAAAACTAAATAAATTTGGATTAAAGATGAATTGATGAATGTAGAAATTAAACTTGATCTAATTAAATATTAATTTCAAAAAAATTTATGTGGATCGAGTGACAATGTTTCATTGGTCTAGTCCTCATTTGTTAAAATAGTTAGTACCCAGGGATGGTAGGTAGTCAGTAGGTAAGAACACTTGCTGTGTGCTCATGAGGATTTAAATTTGGATCTCCAGTTAACATTTCAAAAGCCGGGCATGGTTGTACATGCCTGTGATCCCAGCATTGGAATTGGTGGGGTGAGCAGGATCCCAAGATATTGCTGGCCAGCCACCTTGCCTGAAATACTTCTGGTTCAGTAGAAAGTCCTGTCTCAAAGCACTAAGACCAAACCTGTAAATAAAGACACTTGACATTCTCCTCTGGCCCCACAGGCACATAGACCATCACACTAACATGTATGTATCATATATACCACAACATATCACTCACAATAAAAGAAAAATAAAACAGCATTGATCTGTTTTTAATGGTAGTTTAGTAAATAAATGAATAAATAGAAAAAAATTAAACCTCTAACTAAGATATCATCTGCATAGACCAATTCTGTAAATTTAAGGCCCACAACAGCCATATCAATCACTTTCTGGTAAAGTCAGACGTAAGAGCTATGTTTCCATGGAGCTATCTGGCTACCACTGGCCCTTGCCACAGCCGAGCACGTTACCAAGACAGTGTTTCCAAATAATCTGAGCTTTCAAATGTGGTAATGTAAAATTTTCAACTTAATATGAACAAATGCTTTGAATTTGATGAATAAATCAAATCATCTTTGAAACCAAACCAAGCATGACTAATGATAAACTAATTGGTGTAAATTGTTTCTTTTTTGACTTGCCGAATTATGTTTTTGAAAATACTTTGGAAGAAATGCATTATACAAAATCTCTCTACATGCCTGCTGTCATTATAAATGGAAAGACATAAAACAGAATATTACCAGTGAACAGGGAACCTTGATGAGTTAAAAAAAAATGATTGGTTATGTTGAAAACTGAAAAGAGACAAATTATTCATGTCATCCACAATAAGCTCAGTCTTAGGTGAAGGAGAAATATAAGCAAATATGATGAAGGATAAGAGGCTTTATGGAAAGATGTCTGGCCTTACAGACCCCAATGCAATGAGCAAAATCTTGACCATGCTACTACCTGGATCCAAGTTCCCAGAGATAATAATATTTAAATGAGTTTCCTAAGTTAATGGCAACTGCTCTTTCTAATATAGTTTTTAAAAACCTGATGTCTATTATCTTTTTCTTTAAAGTATTTATATTGCTAACTTATTTAGATAGGACATACAACCACTGTACATACGCTTAAGTCTTGAAACCACTGGGGCTTTTCATCCATGGAACTTATGCACGTGTGTTTTGTTTTTGTTTTATTTTTTCAAAACAGGGTTTCTATGTGTAGTATTGGCTGTCCAGGACTTATCTGTAGACTAGGCTTGCCTTGAAATGACAGAGATCTGCCCATCTCTGCTTCCCTGAGTGTTGAGACTACAGCCATGTGCCACCATGCCCAGCCACACATCTATTTTTAAGAGAAGAAAAAGATGGGTAATTGATGCAGTAACACACATCACTAAACATATGTAAACTTTAATGGAATTGGCATTTAAAATAGAAGTTGATGGTGAGTGCTCTCTGTCACAAACAACTCCACATTTGGCTAAGGCTGAGGATCTGGCTTGCTTCCATGTATGTGGACCTATCTGCATTGCCCACGTGGCATGCTGAGGTTGGCTACCCAAAGGCTATTTAAAGTGGGCTGGCTTTACCCAGGGTCAGATGATTGTTCAAGGTTCCTGAATAAACTGCATTGAAAAAAAAGAAAAAAATGCAAAAAAAAAAACCTCAAAACAAAAATCCTGAAATTGATCAGCCAACATCACATTTAAATATCAGAGTTTGTCATTAAAGACCTTCTGTTGTGCCATAAAAAAAAAAAGAAGTTGAAATGGTCTTTTTATTTCAATGTTCTTCTAATGTATTTTAACAAAAATGAAACTGACTTTAAATCTAGAGAAATTATGTGAACAATTATAAAGTATAGAAAAAAAATTGGTGTTTGCAGAAATGGGTTAGAATGTTATCAATGTGTCACTTAGGGGCTTGTTTGCATTTGGTTTGGGCTGGTCCAATACTTTTGAGTCCAAAGAAGTGGTAAATGTTATGCTCTCTTTCCAGGGAACACAGAATATTTAGTAAAAGAAAAATGTCCCCAGGTTCAACCCAATAAGTGTTTTACTAGGTTTCATCCATGAGAGTTATAGAATTTAATGAAATTCTCTTGTCCCAGAAGGGCAAAAGGATTTTAAATATTATTAAATGAGAAAAGTCCAGCACCTGTACCTTCTAAAACTGTCAAAGACACAAGCTTCATTATTCGAGTTCTGTTATATAGAAATTGATGAGCCTGCTCCTTTTGGGTAGCATAACTATAGCCATTTCTGTTTCAGGTTCAAGAGCCACATCGTCTCAGCTTGTTTCTGATAGAGAAAAAAAATTTAAAAAAAAAAAAAGAATCTCTGTTCAAGGTCAGGTTGATCAAAAAGTATGTTTATGTTCAGCCTACTCTGTGACCTTGTTGTTCCAAAAATTCCCCAACTATAAGTGCAGCTGGCCCTAACTGTAAACTTTACTTGGGACCAATCAAATTAAAGGTCAGCTAAAACTGCTTGTCTGGTTAACAAAAAAAAAAAAACAAAACAAAAAAAAACCCTTGAGTCAGAGATGACTACCCTGTTCCATTGTGCTCCCTATCCTTCTGCCCCCATGGGAGATAATTGCAGTTTCACCCTTTAAATGTATCATACAGCTTCACCTTGGCAACTCAGTTCATATCCCAAACCCACTGCCACCCTGAGCTCAGAAAATAAAGCTTTCATTTTAAGCTTCTGTGTCTGAAGTGAGTTTTCTCAGCTTCCACCCCAAACTCAACAGTGAAAATGGTGAGATAAAGCTAAAGGAAACATGCCATTCAAAGATTTATTTGAATCAGCTGCTTTTAACACAATCTCCAGTTCTATTACTGAATTGTTTTCTTGCCTTGACTACCATTCACATATGTATCTACAGATTCGCACTTCTTATTTTTACTAGGATAGAGCTGAAAGGCATCCTTTTATCTTTCTTCACTAAGTTATTTCATTTGCAATGTTTTCCCCAGAAAGCCATGGATCTCTAAATATACAGTATGTTTTGTTGTGAAACCTTTCGGCACTAGTCTGGGAATATTATAGATCGATGAGAACTGCACTATCTGCTGTACTACATCGAGATATTGATACATCCTTAATTATCTCTGACCTCATTTATTGGATTACACAAAGATGATATCTTTCTCACCAAGAAAAATTTTCCATACATCCCACAAGGCCTGCTCCTTGTACTCTGCCTCACCCTATATCTGAAATCATTTCACGCAGTCATTCTTTTGGGCTTGCTAAGATAGATCCTCAGCTTTAACTGCTTAATGAGGGGCAATTGGGCAAAGACAGGACAGCAAGGACAAAATAATCTAAATGTCCAAACTTCCTGTCTGGTTTGGCATCACATCACTCTTGTAACTGAACTGACTTTGTCCTTCTGCTTCAGTTTTTTACAACTTGGCTTCTGCCCATCTCATTCCTGAGGCTGTGTCTTAGCAATGACCTCCTGGCCCAGTCTCTATGGAACTGTCATTGTCACACTCTTGACAGGCTCTGTTCTTCAGATTGGAGGCTGCTTCAATAGCAACCCCTCTGGGGAAGCTACTATAACTCTGCTGACTAGGTTAAATTTCCTTGCCATATGCTGCCAGCCCACTGTGGCACTCATTCAAAAATGTGCCCACTCACATTACAGCTATATCATTATATATGTGTATTCCTACTTCCTTATCTTCCTCTCTAAGCTGTTGTCTCTGTGAAAGTAACTATGTTGTCTGCCTTGTCCTCAACTCAATCTTGAGTCAAGAGGCAAAAGTTTGGCACTACGCACATACTCAGTGGTAAGCAGAGGTTGAGCAGTTGTCTTAGTTGCCAGATGGAGCTATGTCCTGAGAGGTGGCTGCCTCTTCCTCTCCAGCGAGCACTATTTAGGGCTCTCCTATATTCTTGCTATTTTTAATTAAAATACAGATCACTGGACTCACAGATTCTTTGTAGCAGAGCCTTTTACTGCCATCTCCTAACATTGCCTTTTCCTCAGCAGCATGTGAAAGCGATGTCTTTCATCACACCCAGTTCCCACAATGAACATCACATCTTTTGGTGTCTTTATTTTGTCATGGTTATCTATGTCCCATCTAGTGCTATTGTAGGTTGAGACACTTTCATTTTGTAACTAAAGAGATTTTTAGCTACCCCAAACACTGCTACTTCTGCAGTTTTATTTGGTGTTCATTCACCTCAAAAGCTACATTGAGGCATAGTGAATGAGTCTATTTGAAGCAAAATTTCTGAAGACAATAGCAATTAGAAGTTTGGGACTGAAGGGCAGAGGCTTTCAGAGGCCCTCTGTGGTAGGTTCCTAGGTTGTTTCCTGTTTTCTTCTTCTTCTGATGTCCATCCTCTTTGCCTTTCTGGATGGGGATTGGACATTTTAGTTAGGGTCCTCTCTCTTGCTTAGTTTCTTTAGATGCACAGGTTTTAGTGGGTTTGTCCTATGTTGTATGTCTATATGAGTGAGTATATACCATGTGTGTCTTTTTGCTTCTGAGACAACTCACTCAGGATGATCCTTTCCAGATCCCACCATTTACCTGCAAATTTCATGATTTCCTTATTTTTCATTGCTGAGTAATATTCCATTGTGTAGATGTACCACAATTTCTGCATCCATTCTTCAATTGAGGGGCATCTGGGTTGTTTCCAGCTTCTGGCTATTACAAATAAAGCTGCTACAAACATGGTTGAGCAAATGTCCTTTTTGTGTACTTGAGCCTCTTTTGGATATATGCCCAGGAGTGGTATGGCTGGATCTTGAGGAAGCGCTATTCCTAGTTGTCTGAGAAAGCGCCAGATTGATTTCCAGAGTGGTTGTACAAGTTTACATTCCCACCAGCAGTGGAGAAGGGTTCCCCGTTCTCCACAACCTCTCCAGCATGTGTTGTCACTTGAGTTTTTGATCTTGGCCATTCTCATGGGTGTAAGGTGAAATCTCAGGGTTGTTTTGATTTGCATTTCCCTAAAGGCTAATGAGGTTGAGCATTTCTTTAAGGGCTTCTCTGCCATTCGGTATTCCTCTACAGAGAATTCTCTGTTTAGCTCTGTTCCCCATTTTTTAAGTGGATTACTTGGTTTGCTGCTTTTCAGCTTCTTTAGTTCTTTATATATACTGGATATGAGTCCTCTGTCAGATAAAGGGTTGGTGAAGATTCTTTCCCAATCTGTAGGTGGTTGCTTTGTTTGGATGACGGTGTCCTTTGCTTTACAGAAGCTTTTCAGTTTCATGAGGTCCCATTTATTGGTTGTTGCTCTTAGAGCCTGTGCTGTTGGTGTTCTGTTCAGGAAGTTTCCCCCTGTACCAATGAGTTCTAGGGTATTTCCCACTTTTTTTTCAAGCCGATTTAATGTGTCTGGTTTTATGTTGAGGTCTTTGATCCACTTGGACTTCAGTTTTGTGCAGGGTGACAAGTATGGATCTATTTGCATTTTTCTACATGTAGACATCCAGTTAGACCAGCACCATTTGTTGAAGATGCTATCTTTTTTCCATTGTATGGTTTTGGCGTCTTTGTCAAAGATCAGGTGTCCATAAGTGTGTGGGTTTATTTCTGGGTCCTCTGTTCGGTTCCATTGATCCACCATTCTGTTTCTATGCCAGTACCATGCAGTTTTTAAAACTGTTGCTCCTGGGACAACTCACTCAGGATGATCCTTTCCAGATCCCACCATTTACCTGCGAATTTCATGATTTCCTTATTTTTCATTGCTGAGTAATATTCCATTGTGTAGATGTACCACAATTTCTGCATCCATTCTTCAGTTGAGGGGCATCTGGGTTGTTTCCAGCTTCTGGCTATTACAAATAAAGCTGCTACAAACATGCTTGAGCAAATGTCCTTTTTGTGTACTTGAGCCTCTTTTGGATATATGCCCAGTAGTGGTATGGCTGTATATACTCACTCATATAGACATACAACATAGGACAAACCCACTAAAACCTGTGCATCTAAAGAAACTAAGCAAGAGAGAGGACCCTAACTAAAACGTCCAATCCCGATCCAGAAAGGCAAAGAGGATGGACATCAGAAGAAGAAGAAAACAGGAAACAACCTAGGAACCTACCACAGAGGGCCTCTGAAAGCCTCTGCCCTTCAGACTATCAAAGCAGATGCTGAGCCTGATGGGCAACTGTTGGGCAGAGTGAACGGAATTTTAGGTAAGAACTGGGAAATAGTAAGAGCTGGAGAGGACAGGGTCTCCACAAGGAGAGCAACAGAACAAGAAAATTTGAACATAGGGAACTTCCCAGTGACTCATACTCCAACCAAGGACTATTCATGGAGATAACCTAGAACCCCTGCACAGATGTAGCCCAGGGCAGTTCAGAGTCCAATTGGGTTACATAGTAATGTGAAGAGGGACTGCCTCTGACATAATCTGATTGGCCTGCTCTTTGATCACCTCCCTCTGGGGGGGGGGGGGGTTTGCAGCCTTACCAGGCCACAGTAGAGGACAATACAGCCACTTTTGATGTGAACTGACAGACTAAGATCAGAAAGGAGAGGAGAACCTCCCCTATTAGTGGACTTGGGGAGTGGCATGCAAGCAGAGGGAGGAGGGAGGGTGGGATTGGGATGGGAGGAGGGAGGGGCATATAGGGGGATGCAGAATGAATAAAGTGTAATTGATGAAAAATTTAAGAAAAAAAGGGAAAAAATAATTTAAGAACCTTAAATGACTTTCAAAATGGGAGGAAAACATGGAGTTAGTCAATTGGCATGGAGCACGTCTCGCCCCTGGGGGCAATGGTCTCCTGAACCTACTCAGACCTCGGACACCACCACTGCTAGTTCTAGAACTGACGCAGGATGTTCCAACGAGGGGTTAAGGCTTCTCATAATATTTCCTATAAGCCCACACCTGTTTGTCTATATCCCCCATTTTTATTCATTATTAGCCAGATAGAGCCAAGTAATTGTGGTAATGATACTCGCTTTTTTTTAAACCCCAATGCTAGTAAAGTTAGGTATGCCCTGGTTACTCGCATGCCTCACTGGATGCCTATGCCCATTGATGCCCCTCAGGCTATGACTCTCTTCAGACAGAAAAGGGATCTTGGAACTACAGCCACCATTGTTACTACCATCTCATTGACGGCTGTTGGAGCTACCACCAGGGCATTAGCCATGAGTCATACTGGGCAGACTGCTCAGACCCTGAATAATCATTTAGCCAATGTAGCTCATGCCTTAGTTGTACATAAAGGAATTAATGCTCAACTAAAAGGAAGCTTGATGGTGTTCAATCAGAGGATTGACCTCTTGCAGGAGCAAATTGATACCCTATGGCAAATCGCTCAACCTGGCTGTCAATGAAAGTATGCTGGACTTTGTGTCACTAGCATACAACATGAGAATTTTTCCTGCGCTGCAAATCTGTCTAAACAATTGTCGAGCTATATTTTAGGTAATTGGACTGGAGAATTCGATACTACGATGGAGCAGCTGAGAGTGGCCATTGTCACAGTAAATTCTACCGGAGTGGACGCAGGACTAGCCACAGGATTATCAACATGGATTGCTGCAGCCATGAATCATCTGAAGGAATGGGCGGGCATGGGAGTGTTAGCAGGCCTTCTGGTGTTGGTCTCCTTGGTTTGCCTGTGGTATATATGCAAGATTAGAGTCTCACAACAGTGTGATGCAGCCATGATCATTCAGGCCTTTACAGCCATTGAAGCAGGACATTCTCCCCAAGCATGGTTGGATACCATAAAAAGCTAAAATGATACGCTCAGGATGCGAGGCTAAGCACTGCACTCAGGGTCAGCCGCTTTGGACCCAGAGAAGAGCATGTCTGGTTGCATGCGGGTTGATGCCCCAGGTCCCGCCTCTGAGAAAAAGGTATCGGACGGGTCCGATGCTCTTTGGGTGGATGACACCTAAATGAACATCTGTACAAAGTCCCAATTTATTTCTAATATCAGAGATCAGACCTCTACTCTTGCCTGATGCGTCTAAAACAAAAAGGGGGAACTGTAGAGAGCTGCGGAATGCTATGCCTTAAAGATGGAGCTGGTTTCTGCCTTCCACCTTCCCGATGGTGAGTGCTCTCTGTCAGGAACAACTCCACATTTGGCTAAGGCCGAGGATCTGGCTTGCTTCCATGTATGTGGACCTATCTGCATTGCCCCCGTGGCATGCCTGGGTTGGCTACCCAGAGGCTATTTAAGCTGTGGGCTGGCTTTCCCCGGGGTCCGAGGATTGTTCAATGTTCCTGAATAAACTGCATTGAAAAAAAAAAAAAAAAAAAAAAAAAAACTGTTGCTCTATAGTACAACTTAAGATCAGGGATGGAGATACCTCCAGAAGATCTTTTATTGTAGAGGATTGTTTTAGCAATTCTGGGTTTCTTGTTATTCCATATGAAGTTGAGAATTTTCCTTTCCAGGTCTGTAAAGAATTGTGTTGGTAATTTGATGGGAATTGCATTGAATCTGTAGATTGCTTTTGGTAAGATGGCCATTTTTACTATGTTAATCCTACCAAGCCATGAGCATGGGACCTTCAGACTATCAAAGCAGATGCTGAGCCTGATGGGCAACTGTTGGGCAGAGTGAACGGAATTTTAGGTAAGAACTGGGAAATAGTAAGAGCTGGAGAGGACAGGGTCTCCACAAGTAGAGCAACAGAACAAGAAAATTTGAACATAGGGAACTTCCCAGAGACTCATACTCCAACCAAGGACTATTCATGGAGATAACCTAGAACCCCTGCACAGATGTAGCCCAGGGCAGTTCAGAGTCCAATTGGGTTACATAGTAATGTGAAGAGGGACTGCCTCTGACATACTCTGATTGGCCTGCTCTTTGATCACCTCCCTCTGGGGGGGGGGGGAGCAGCCTTACCAGGCCACAGTAGAGGACAATACAGCCACTTTTGATGTGAACTGACAGACTAAGATCAGAAAGGAGAGGAGAACCTCCCCTATTAGTGGACTTGGGGAGTGGCATGCAAGCAGAGGGAGGAGGGAGGGTGGGATTGGGATGGGAGGAGGGAGGGGCTTATGGGGGGATGCAGAATGAATAAAGTGTAATTGATGAAAAATTTAAGAAAAAAGGGAAAAAAATAATTTAAGAACCTTAAATGACTTTCAAAATTGGAGGAAAACATGGAGTTAGTCAATTGGCATGGAGCACGTCTTGCCCCTGGGGGCAATGGTCTCCTGAACCTACTCAGACCTCGGACACCACCACTGCTAGTTCTAGAACTGACGCAGGATGTTCCAACGAGGGGTTAAGGCTTCTCATAATATTTCCTATAAGCCCACACCTGTTTGTCTATATCCCCCATTTTTATTCATTATTAGCCAGATAGAGCCAAGTAATTGTGGTAATGATACTTGCTTTTTTGCCCAATGCTGGAATGCTAGTAAAGTTAGGTATGCCCTGGTTACTCACATGCCTCACTGGGTGCCTATGCCCATTGATGCCCCTCACGCTATGACTCTCTTCAGACAGAAAAGGGATCTTGGAACTACAGCCACCATTGTTACTACCATCTCATTGACGGCTGTTGGAGCTACCACCAGGGCATTAGCCATGAGTCATACTGGGCAGACTGCTCAGACCCTGAATAATCATTTAGCCAATGTAGCTCATGCCTTAGTTGTACATAAAGGAATTAATGCTCAACTAAAAGGAAGCTTGATGGTGTTCAATCAGAGGATTGACCTCTTGCAGGAGCAAATTGATACCCTATGGCAAATCGCTCAACCTGGCTGTCAATGAAAGTATGCTGGACTTTGTGTCACTAGCATACAACATGAGAATTTTTCCTGCGCTGCAAATCTGTCTAAACAATTGTTGAGCTATATTTTAGGTAATTGGACTGGAGAATTCGATACTACGATGGAGCAGCTGAGAGTGGCCATTGTCACAGTAAATTCTACCAGAGTGGACGCAGGACTAGCCACAGGATTATCAACATGGATTGCTGCAGCCATGAACCATCTGAAGGAATGGGTGGGCATGGGAGTGTTAGCAGGCCTTCTGGTGTTGGTCTCCTTGGTTTGCCTGTGGTATATATGCAAGATTAGAGTCTCACAACAGTGTGATGCAGCCATGATCATTCAGGCCTTTACAGCCATTGAAGCAGGACATTCTCCGCAAGCATGGTTGGATACCATAAAAAGCTAAAATGATACGCTCAGGATGCGAGGCTAAGCACTGCACTCAGGGTCAGCTGCTTTGGACCCAGAGAAGAGCATGTCTGATTGCATGCGGGTTGATGCCCCAGGTCCCGCCTCTGAGAAAAAGGTATCGGACGGGTCTGATGCTCTTTGGGTGGATGACACCTAAATGAACATCTGTACAAAGTCCCAATTTATTTCTAATATCAGAGATCAGACCTCTACTCTTGCCTGATGCGTCTAAAACAAAAAGGGGGAACTGTAGAGAGCTGCGGAATGCTATGCCTTAAAGATGGAGCTGGTTTCCGCCTTCCACCTTCCCGATGGTGAGTGCTCTCTGTCACGAACAACTCCACATTTGGCTAAGGCCGAGGATCTGGCTTGCTTCCATGTATGTGGACCTATCTGCATTGCCCCCGTGGCACGCCTGGGTTGGCTACCCAGAGGCTATTTAAGCTGTGGGCTGGCTTTCCCCGGGGTCTGAGGATTGTTCAATGTTCCTGAATAAACTGCATTGAAAAAAAAAATTATCTGAACATATATGTGTTACCGAGGACACTTTTGTCTCACTTAAAATCATCAAAGATTTTTTTTTACTACATAACTATATAATGACTACATAACTCAAGCTTTCAGTTATAAATTTACTTCAAGGCTATTTACTTCTTTGTGAATTTTTCCAGCTTAGTATAATGAAAATAAAGATCAATTCTTTGGTCCAGAAATTACTGCTGATTTCTATTCTTAAATCTACTGTAAGAGTTGATAAAATGTAACTAATAATAAAAATAAAAAATAAAATAAAAAAAGAAAAAAAAAAGAAGTTTGGGACTGGGAAGAGACAAGGGATGGGGCTGTATCAGTGATACAAAGTGAATAAATTGTAATAAGTAAATAAATATGTAAATAAAATTTTTACAAAATTTTAAAAAAGGAAATGCAAGCAAAACCAAACCAAACAAAACAAAACAAAACAAAAAAAAAAGATTCCTCTCTGTCAACCACAAACTGATACTAAACATGACAATGTCTTCAGAGAGAATGGCTTCACAGAGAAAGCATGGAGAACCTGTACGTATACACACACACACACACACACACACACACACACACACACACACACACGTATATATTCCAACAATACAAGTCTAATATGTTGTGTCCACTAGATAGATAAACTTCTGGAAGTCAGCTTTTCAAAGACTGATATTTAAGAGTAATAAGCTTTGAAAACCATAGACAAAAACCAAAAGGCAAAACCAGTCATACTAAATGGGTGCTTCACCTCACTGTGGGCTTAGTCATGTTTCAGCCATTAAGGCTGGCATAGAATAAAACTTGAACTTGATCTTTTGGGTAATGAAACAGAGGTGCCACCTCTTCCTCTGTCATTTATACTTCTGCACCAACGCTGCGTCCTCTACTGTTTCTGATAGGAGAGACTCATATGAGATATGAAGCCACTTAAATTACCAGGTGCTGTTTTATGCTTCTTTAACATATAGATTTCATAAAATAGGTTTTTATCTGGCAGGCCTAAGCTTAAAAAAAACTGATAATCTTCTAGAATGTGGAGCATTGCTCTGAAGACTTTGTGACAAGCACTACAATCTTCTTTTGAAAAAAAAATTATTAAAAAACCTTCACTTTAAAAATAGGATTGCATTTGGAGCTCCTTTGAAACAATGCTTTCAAAGACGCATTTGACATTTAAAATGGTTTAAACAAAAGCTAATAGTAATTGTATACATTTCATCATCGTTTCAAAAAGATTTGCCACACCATCTTCTCTCCTGAACATTGTTATTGATCTCCTCTGAGGTTGGTTGGCATTTGCATTCTAAGGCTTCAAATGTTTCTGCACACAGATGTATTTCTAGACTAAAGTGTCTTTTCAAAAATATATCATTATCTTATTGAGGCCTGCTTCAACTTATCATTTTTTTTTTATATTGTAAAAGGTTGAGACAAAAGTAAGGTGTCTGATGTCATTAAATGAGATGTCTCTAATCGTGATCACTATAACATCATTAATAATAAAATGTGTATCTTCTGAAGAACTCAAGGCTGAAAGGATGTTGTAAAGAATTTATTTAAGCTAAGTGGTGGTGGTACATGCTTTTTAAATCCCAGCACTCAGAGAGGCAGAGGCAGGCAGATCTTGAGTATGAGTCCAGCCTGGTTTACAGACTGAGTTTCAGGACAGCCAGAGCTACACAGAGAAACCCTATCTCAAAGCAAAAGAAAAAACAAGAAACGAACAATTTATATGCTTTTAAAGATAACCCATCATAAGTAGCAACTTTAGAAATGGGCTATGTTAGTGTGTATTTTAATTGATGAGCATTAAATTAACTTACTTGCTAAACATATTATCTGTCTTTGCTGTGGGACAATGGAGATTGTGTGTCACAATGGAGATAGTGACAGTAATGAAAAACAGTGATGTCATTGCTAATCACTTTCAGTGATATGGGGCAAAGAATATTCAAACAGTATTATATTCTGTAACTTTGTGCATCCATATAAAATAAGGACAGGAATTAGAAGATGAAATACATTAATTTAATTAGAGGCTAAACAATAGAGACATTTGTGAAAGAGGTTAGTGTCTATTTTAAATGGATTACTTTGATAGCACTGTAAATATTAACTTTGGTTTTAGGATGAATTATATTAACTAATCACAACTTTGATCATGCTAAGATTTTTTAAAAATTCTTCCTTAAATATACAAGATTCTTGGTGTGAGCCTGTGTCCTTGTATCTAACAATGGAGCCAAAACTGAAGCGCAGGAGTATCTAATTCTAAAATCTGACTTACTAACAATTCTTATATATATGCTTCCTAAAAAAAAAAATCATAATAGCTAAATAGACATGGATAGTAAAGTCTTTAACAAAAAGAGAGCCATGCCAGACCAATAATAATTGAGATGCATGAGCTGTTCTGTAAATGTCATTAATTCCTCAGGTCAGGGGAAGAGAAGAGAGCTATTTAGCCTCCCCAAATTGTGAGGATATGCAGATGAAGCAGAGCCCAGAGCATTTCTTTCTCTGTTCTGGCTATCCCTAGGCCTCCCCTCCGTACAATCTAATCTTCTGCATGTCAGATCTTGAAGGCTTCAGCTTCCACCTTTCTGCTAATCTGAAACTAGAATGTTTTCATCCTGAGACTTACTGTTGAATAAGTTCACCCTTTCTAGTTCTTTCTGAACTCTGGCTGGCTGGTCCAACTCAGCTGTTCTGGCTTAAAACTCCCCTCCAAGCTGACTGATTCATAATGGATTCTTTTCGATTTTCACCAAATTGTTCTACTTGAAAAACCTGCTTCTGACCTCTGAAAGGCTCTGCCCTGCAGACTATCAATGCAGATGCTGAGGCTTATAGCCAACTTTTGGACAGAGGCAGGAAATCTTATGAAAGAAGTGGGAAACAGTAAGATCTGGAGAGGACAGGAACTCCACAAGGAGAGCAACAGATCCAAAAAATCTGAGCACAGGGGTCTTTCCTGAGACTGATACTCTGACAAGGGACTATGCATGGAGATAACCTAAGACCCCTGCACAGATGTTAGCCCATGGCAGTTCAGTGTCCAAGTGGGTTCCATTGTAATAGGAACAGGGACTGTCTTTGACATGAACTGATTGGCTTGCTCTTTAATCACCTCCTCCTAAGGAGGAAGCAGCATTACCAGGCCACAGAAAAAGACAACACAGCCACTCCTAATGAGACCCAATTGACTAGGATCAGAAGGAAGGAAAAGAAGACCATCCCTATCAGTGGACTTGGGGAAGGCCATGCATGCAGAGGGTGGAGGACGGGAGGGATTGGGATGGGAGGAGGGAGGGAACCACAGGGGGGATACAGTGAATAAAGTATAATTAATAAAGACTTAAAGAGAGAGAGAGAGAGAGAGAGAGAGAGAGAGAGAGAGAAACCTGCCTCTGAACTTCAGGAACTGAACTGCACTGGCTGCAGGAACTCAACTGAACTCAGCTAAACTGCACCAAAGTGCAATGAACTGTTCTGTACCCCTGGATTCTATGGCATTGTCTCCACTAATTTAGCTGTCTCTCTGCACTGCTCTTTGGTAGCTTCCCTTTCCTGTCTGTTCTAGTGAGAGTTAGGAATATCCTATCTCTGACTCATTCTGTCAAATCTTTCCCTGATTCATCACTTTGTCTGCCCCTCAATTAGACATCATTGTTTGGGAATAAAGGTGTGTACTAAATTCCAGCCAGAGGATTAAAGGTGTGTACTAAGAATAAATCTGTCTTCTAGACAGATCACAATCACACAGACTTAGGTCTTTGGATGTGGTCCTTTGCCAGACCTGCCATGCTGCTGGACTCAAATTTCTCTATATCTATCTTATCAGCTTAGGTGCATAAATGAAATGCCCCAAAACCACAGCACATAGCTGTGAAGTCTAACACTTGGCTGTAGTTACCACAGACCCAAAAATGAGTAATCTGGTTCAGACCCATCAGTTTGACTCCTTGTCCTCATAAACCCTCCCTTGTCCATGCTGCCTTCTTTCCTTGAGCGAGTGAAGCATCATGTTGCCTTTGGCTTTTAGTAATAAGTATTGTAACTTTCTTCCACATCTAACTAGTATCCTTTCTAACCATTCTAATAAGACTAGCACAACGACATCTCAGAAGAATGCACAGTAATTTAATGAGATTTAAAAAATGAAAAAAAAAAAACAAAAAAACAGGTGGGCTGATTTTAAACATTCCTAGACAGGCTACTGCTTAAGGGATCATATTTTGCATAATTTAAAAAATTGTAAATTTATAAAGATATTTTAGGGCTCTTAACTATAAATACCTAGTGTCAAGGTAACACAATTCATTTTAAATATTATCTATTTCCTTCCAAGGCTAAAAGATGTTTTATTAGCATTTGCCCCATCAAATGGATACTCCCAAGCTCTCTTGGACTGAATATTTAATAAATACATTAGAACTGATTAAGTTTTTTTTTATCTAGTGGTTCAGTTCTTTTGACATGCATCTGTTTATAACCCAGCTCTTTATCTACCTACACTAAGTAAGGTGTGTTTACGCATTGAATATTATTGAGGTGTTTTATGGCATATGACTGAAGCTCAAATTTCTGACATTGGTTACTTTTATTAATACTATTCATAAATTTCCCAGTATTATGCTTAAAATCCAAATGTTATAAAAACACTGTCTTTCATGAAATATGTTGACAGGGCAAAATCCTTCTAGGCCGGTTCTGAAGCATGACTGGGATGTGATTATCATCTGTAAGCTTGGTCTCATTTCAGGTGGAAGTCCAACAACTCACTGTTTTCCTTAAACTACTAATTTAGTTTCATCATTTTCCTCTCTGAGAAGAAGTTTCATACTGTCTCAGTATTTGCCCTCCAGCATGCTTAGAGACTGTAAATCAGAGCAACCATACCCGAAGCCTGTGGTTTAACATTTCTAGACTGTGTAACTCAAAACAAAATTTTTTAAGTTTGAACACTTGCTTTACTTGTTTATATGTACACAAAAATAGGGTATCCAAAATCTGTCAAAAAGTTACTTTAAATTTTGTGAACATATTCAAGGTTAGGTAAAAATATGTTAACCTTGGAAAATATACAGCTTTGATTATTCCATCAATTTTATTGGAAAAAGACGAATATAGCTATTATTTTGGAAATTATTATTACTATTTTTATTATCATTATCATCATCATTATGTAATACATGAAGGAGCCCTAATAAATATCTAAAACTTTTCATAGGTAAGGGAAATTTGTAAATAACTTGTCTTTTACTGAAATACATTTCTTTTCTTTTTTCATTTTGTCAAAAGTAGCTTGACTTTATTAAGGACTGATCTAGCAAAGAAAATATAGGTAGAAAGTTCACTTACTTTCAGTGTGTTTAGAGTTATCAGATTATACCACTGTTGAAAATCAGTGTTTGGAAATTAGCCATTAAGTCAACACCACGTGGTTTTAAACAAGAATAGAGCCTTCTTATATAATTTTGTTAACATGATATATTCACTCTAATCCATTGAATTCAGTTAAAATTCCCAGGGAAAAAGTACATAGAGCAGCTATGTTTTCTCACCATGTTTCCCCTTCCCACATCTCCTCTCAGGTCCTCCCCACCCCCCACCTAGCCAACTCAATGTCTTCCTTCTTTCTCTCTTTAGAAAACAAACAATAACACAGTCGCAGACACACACAGACACACACAGACACACACAGAACACTAAATAGAATGAGAAAGTTTTATATTGAAGAGTAGTCAAATGGTTGATACTACCTGACTTTAGGACTTAATATAAAGCCACCATGATCAAAACAGTAGAGTATTGACAAAAAATACAAATAGATCAATAAAGAATCCAGAAACAGACCCACACTAGGTTAGGTAAATGGAGCTTTAACCAAAAAAAAAATGACACTTTAGTGGTAAAGAATACTATGTTCAATACACAATGATGGAATAAGAAGGCATCTACATGTGAAAAACAAAATTAGTCTGGACACAGGAGTTAACCCATTCCCAAAATCTAACACAATATAGACCAAAGAAGTAAATGTCATTTACAAAATTATAAAACTTCTAGATGATAACACAGGAAAAAATTAAGGTTACCTTGGCTTGGTAATGACTTCTGAAATATTACACCCAGAACAATAGCCTATACATGAAAGTTATTGTTAAGTTGAACAATATTGAGATTATAAAACTGTATTCTACAACAATTAATGTTGACAGAAGGAAATGAAAAACTATGAAGAAGAAAATACTTTTTGCAGAACGCACATTTGGTGAAAGTCTGGTCTCTAAGACATAAAATGAACTATTAAAATTCAGCAATAAAAATTTTGTATGTAACAATCTGAAGAGCCATCTCATCTGTCATGTTTAGTGTTAATTGTCTCCTTGATAGGACCAGGATTCACCTAGGTGAGAGGTTTCCAGGCACACCTGTAAGTGATTATTTAGCCTCTGACCATCACTGTTGATTTGGTTAATTGAAGTAGGAAGACCCACACTTAAAACAGACAGCACCTTTCCCTGAGCTTGTGTCCTGGACTGTATCAGAAGTGAAATGTTAGCCGAGCACATGCCTTCCATGGCTGTCTGCTTCTTGATTGTGGATGCAACATGACTAGCTGCTTTAAGCCCCTCTGCTGCTTCCCCCACCATGACTGACTTATCTTGAACTATGAGCCAAAGTGATCTTTCCTCCTTTAATTGAGTTGTCAAAGTATTTTTTGTTGTTGTTGTTGTTTGTTTTTTGTTTCACAGCAGCAGAAGAAAAGTGAAGACATTACATAGGTGGGAAATAAGCATATGTGTTCCTCTTAAGTCATTAATGACTTTTAAATGAAAAATGATATCAATAAGAAGATATGACTATTTGGCCCATTAAAATGGCCAAAATTCATAACCCTGGCAATGTCAAATACTGCTGAGAACAATGTAACAGCAGAAATGTCTGGAAGACAGTTTGGATGTTTGTACACCATGCAAGTTTTCACTGTGAAATTAAGTGATTATACTTCCTGGCATTTATGCAAATGACTTGAAAACTTATTCTCACCTATACAGAAATGTACACATGAATGTGCAAACCAGCATTATCCAATATTGCTAAAATTTGGAATCAACCAATAAAGCTTTCAACGGACGAATGGATAAGTAAACTGTTGCACTGGTCCAAAGAGATATTACACCAGGATAAATTAAGCTCTATCAAGCCATAAGAAAAAGAAATGTGGGGATCCCAAGAACATGTGGATGTATGAAAAAAGTATAAGACTACATTGCTTATGTTTCACAGTAGGGCATTCAAGAACTAGGAGACTATGGGTAAGTTTTTGAAGACATAGATATATATAATTTTAAGCATGTGTACATAGGGAGCAGATGCCCACAGAGTACCGAAGGGGACATTGGATCCACTATGCCTAGAGTCACAGGAAGTTGTGGCTACCTGACAAGGGGGCTGGGATCCTAACTCTGGGCCATCAGGCGGAACAGTGTCCTAAGAATGTGCTCTTAACTATGGAACCATCTCTCCATGCCCAAACCACTTGTAAGAAAGGAGACTATCCCATATGCTGTTACAACATAAATATTTAGCATTGGATGTTTTTCAAAATTGCAGACTATATGGCAAGTGAAATCTTATATGAACTATAAGTTCATTAACAGTGGTTACAAATGTAAGTTAATCACTTAAGCCAAAATGCCACAATAGGTATAATTTGAATAACAGGAAAAAATCAGACGGGAGAATAATAACAACATTCGTGGAATTCTGTGAGTACGGTGAGAAGATACTGGTCGAGACCACAGAGTATACAGAGGCCTTCCCAGGGTGAGCAACATCTGGGAAAAAATCTCTTGGTCTTTCTCTCTCTCTGAGCCTCCGTCTTTTTCTCTTCCTCTCTGTCTGGATCTGTGTTAACACACATACACGTGCACACACATGCACACACACTTCACTTTTTTCACTTACAAAATTAATTAGAAATGAAAAAGCCTTTTTCAGTGTTATTTAATATTGAAAGTTTAAAGAAGAGAGATAGTTCTATAATAATAAGCATTTGCAGCCAACATTTGAATAGTGAAAACACAGGCTTTAAAAATTATCTGTTTCATATCAACCAGCAGAAACACCTGTGGTTTCAAAGAACCTGTTGATAATATTCAGGCTGGTGAGAACTGTAGAAGTTAAACAGCTGGGTGTTTTTCTTTAATGGCATTCATCTTTATTGTTCCTCAGTATCACAATATCGAGGTTGATAAGGCACAGCTGAGACAAAACTCATATACACTATGCATCTTACCTTCCCCTGTGCAGGGAACTAAAAAAGGAAAAGAAATACCTAAAATGTATTTGGGGTAGAAATTGTGATTCTCTAGAACAAATAGCAGAATTAACAAAGATTCACAAAATGAGTCTATATTCCAAAATGCCTAATATGTATTACGAGCCTTGCTAAGATGTACCTCTAAATTAGACACCTTTTTGGTTTGGTTTGTTTCCTGATTTTTTATGCTTTTATTTTAATTAATTGATTAATTAATCACAATTTATTCACTTTGTATCCCACTGCAGCCCCTCCCTTGTATCCTCTCAGTCTTACCCACCCTCCCTCTTCTCCCCCTACACCTTTCCCTAGTCCCCTGAAAGGGGAGGACCTCATCCCCTACTCTCTGAACCTAGCCTATCAAGTCTCATCAGGACTGGCTGCATTGTCTTCCTTTGTGGCCTGGCAAGGCTGCACCCCCCTCAGGGGGAGGTGATCAAAGAGCCAGCCACTGAGTTCAGGTCAGATAGAGCCCCTGATCCCCTTACTAGTAATCCACTTGGAAACTGAGCAGCCTATGGGCTTTCTCTAAACATGGCTTCTAAGTACTCTCCATGCATGGTCCTTAGTTGGAGTATCAGGCTCCGCAGGACCCCTGGGCCCAGGTTTTTGGCTCAGTTGTTCTTGTGGAGTTCCTGTCACTTCCAGGTCTCTCTATCTCCCTCTAGGGGTTTTTATCATCTCTTGCTTTTGAAAAAACAAAGCATGTCAGAAATAGTCCTTGTTCCCCTTACTAGGGTATCCACTTGGATACTGAGCTACCATGGGCTACATCTGAGGAGGGGCTCTCAGATGTAGGTTATATCCATACATGGTCCTTGGTTGAAAATACAGTCTCATAAAAGACCCCTGTGCTCAGATATATTAGGTCCTTGTGAAGCTCCTGTCCTCTCCAGGTCATACTAACTCCCTCTTCTTTCATATGATTCCCTGCACTATGCCCAAGGTTTGGTTATGAGTCTCAGCATCTGCTTTGATACACTGCTAGATAAGAGTCTTTCAGAGGCCCTTTGTGGTAGGCTCCTGTCCTGTTACTTGTTTTCTCCTACTTCCAATGTCCATCCCATTTGTCCTTCTAAGTGAAGATTTATCATTTGACCTCCCCCCTTCCCCCGAGAGAGGAGCAGCCTTGCTAGGCCACAGAGGTGGACATTGCAGCCAGTCCTGAAGAAACCTGACAAGCTAGGGTCAGATGGAAGGGGAAAAGGCCTCCCCTATCTGTGGACTTGGAAAGGGGCAAGGAGAACATGAGGGAGGGTGGGATTGGGAAGTGAGGAAGCAGGCTACAGCTGGGATACAAAGTTAATAAACTGTAACTAATATATAAAAAAGAAAAGAAAAAAGGAAAAACAAAGCAAAACAAAACATCAACACACAGTCTTACCATAGAATAATAGAAGATCAAGGGACTCTGACATCACCAATAACTCCTTTAGAAATAACTGGTTTCTTTTCAAATATTTTAGAACTCAGGCTTTTAGTCTTAATGGGAAAATTCAAGCTTGGCAGGAAGGCACTGTGCTAGCAATGTTCTAGCAAATGTTATATTCTTCATTTGACCAGGGATCTCCCAGTGAAAGAATTCCTCCTTTAGAGAATAGCTGTAAGACCAAATACTTAGAGATGCAGGGTATCATTATTTCCTTTGAGGGGTCTCTTGAGGTTCTGAGGCATTTAAGGAGCTGTCTATGTTTTGTATATGGTGTTTTCAAGCAGTGTTCTTCACAGCAAAGTCACTGTTAGCCACATTTTCCCTCTTAGTCATAGATCCATCTTACAGTGAAACAAAGCAAATATTTCCAGCCATTGAAAACAGGTTGTTGGTGGTTGGAAAATGTTTTGAAAAGAGCTGTAGCTGTGTGGGTTACTAGTGCTGCAAGCAGATCACACCCCATGGCAGTGATTACCAGGGTAATTTTATCTCCTAAGGGACACTTTTCAGTACTCAGAAGCACTTTTGGTGTCGTAGTTGGTGGAAGGATTACTCCAAGAATTTTGCAAAGAAAACTAGACATGCTAAGTACCTACGGAGCATAGAAAATGTTCTTACAGTAAAAGGTGATTTTGCCTACTCCATTAGTGCTGTTAAGTTTGCAAGATCCTGCTGTGTGCATTCATTTACCTACATAAGTATTGGATGGATTTTTTTTTCAATTTGTGCATTTTAAAATAATAAGTTACATAACTATAGCTTAGAAGCAAACTCTTTAGAGATTATCTGTGCAAGCATAGAGTTGTCCAGAAATACATGACATTATACACAAATATTAGAAAGTACTTATTGTCTTAATTCTCAGCAGGCTTGAAAGGAACCTTTACCAGTCTAGATAAACTTTCCTTGCTAAGGATCTTGCCAAGTTCAAATTTAAAATACACACACACACACACGTGTGTGTTTTAAATATACATATATATTTTCACTTTATACCACAACAGTAGCCCCTTATCTTACCTTTTATCCTACCCCTCAGAAAAGAGAAGCATCCCCTTCCCCTCTACTAACCCACCCCAGCATATCAAATCTCATGGACACATCTTCTTCCATGGTAGCCTGTCAAGGCAGCCACACCAGGTGGAAGTGATCAAAAGGCATGCAACAGAGTCCATGTCAAAGACGACTCGATCCCCTTACTAGGAGACCCACATGAAGATCAAGCTCCCCATCAGGTACTTATGTGTTAGAGGCCTAGATCCAGTCCATGGAAGGTCCTTGCTTGGTGCTTCAGTACACAAGTCCCCTGGGAGCAGGTTAGTTGGCTTTGTTGGTCTTCATTCAGAGCTCCTGTCCCCTTCCTGTGTTTTTATACTTTCCCCAATTCTTCCACAAGGCTCATTGGGCTCTGCCAATATATATTGAACATAAAATATATGCTGAATGGAATGATCAGTTAAAAGTTTTTCTCTGTAGTAGAGTTGTTTCCTGTAATAAGTTAAAGTTCAAGTCTTTACAACATCAAAAAGCTGAATGTTACTCATCATTCAAATATTTGCAGCTGTTGAATACTAAAGGATTCACTTCAAATGTTATTATAACATTGAGGGTTGTTTGTTTGTGTTTTAAGAACTTCTGGGGAAAATGGTTATAATGCTCCATTTACCTCTACATACCCATTTTTCCAAAATCGTTTGCATTTGAATTGCACAGAAAGATAAAATTATACAGTTGAAAGTTCTAAAACTGAACACTAGAGTCAATTGTCACTCACAGCACAGATTGCCCCATTTTCAATGAATTTGTCTGGTCTCCTCAAGACTTACACATGGAAAGACTTTAGAGCCAATTACACAGCATGGCCTTCACTTTGCTCCTTATGAGCTCTGTTGACTGTCCTGTGTTTTACAGTCATTTGAGAGCAGCTCAGCTTGTCTTTTGCTTAGCACAATAATTGAACATGTTTCTATGTTAAAAATGATATTTTACAAACCTTAGGAGTGGTGTGGGTATTTATTCTAATATACCAATTTCTTAATCTGTAATTAAATGTATAATGAGATTTAAAATGTATATTATCCGTAACAAGTATGGAAATGTCAATAGTGCTCTAAAGCTCTTTTGTTCCAGACATAAACAAGGAATCAATACTAGAGTCTATTGAAGCTTGGAAAAATAGAGCCTTGAATAATTGTCTAGTTAATTTAATAAATGCTGACAGCTGACCAAGATAAATCAAGTTGTAAAGAAATCTTTAATTCATTAGCATATTTGGCCTGAATTATCCAGATAATTATTGCAATTTTCCACATCACTTTGCTCATATTGACAGTGTCTTTCTTTCAGTTTTTCATGTGAATGTATTTATTCTGTTCTGCCCCAGCTCAGCAAGGTGTGAGTGCTTTATGATGCAAATCTAGCATTTTGCTGTGTTGTCTCTACTTTTCAGAATGCTATCCTTTCTGTTTGTATGACCTTTCACTTGCTGTAGATAATTTCACTATGACAGTTCCCAAGGATCCATTTATACATGATACAATACTGAATAGAAAACACCTCTCGAGGATTCTTTCTCTTTTTCTCCATGTTTGTGTAGTTTATTTGAATTTCCACAAGAATGTCTTTAATGTTTCCTTCTCCCTTAGTATATTCCCATTCCTGTGGAAAATGAGTTGTATTGCTCACTTGGTTTATTGCTAAATATAACTATAGCAAGGTTGTTTTCAATGCATTTTGAGTTTTTCCTCCATATATAAGCTAACGTGATTCAGTTTACTGGTGTCTCATCAAAAGGCACTTATCCACAGTTAATGCAAGACCAGAGAACATATAGAAAGCACAGGCGATGGTATTTTGCACCATCGTTTCTTATTTCTGAAGACCAATAGGAGCCGATGGTAAGGGAGAAGGCCTGAGAGGTGCAAAGGGCAAATGACGAGCATTGCTTTATCATGCACATCATCGTTCACCCAGCAATGTCTAACAAGTCACCATGTCACATTGTAATGTTGTTACATAAGGGAAAAAAACTAAACAGAGAAACTGTAGAATCCCGAATGATGTTTGAAGAGTAGCCGTGATTTCATTAGTGTATCAGTTACATTCTGTTGCTGTGATAGAACACCATGACCCAGAGCAACTTAAGCATCAAAGAGTTTTGGGGGTTGTGGTTCTAGAGGAGGAGATAGGGCTGAGGAAGGCACAGCAGAGAATGGCAAGCATCGAAACAGAGAGAAAGCTGAGAACTCGCATCTTCAGGTACAAACATGAAGCAGAAATGGTGAACTGGAATTGGGGGCGAGGGCATATCCTCTCAAATCCTGCCCCCAGTGTCAAACTTCCTCCAGCAAGTCTCTGTTTCTCATAACCACCATTGTAACCGCCATTCTATAAACAGTGTTACCAACTGCAGGCCAAGTGTGCAAATACATGACTCTATGGGATGCATGATCACTCCTAGCACCATATTTGAATGAACCCAACTTTCTATATTATCATTATCTAAATTATTAATATATTGATTCTGTTTTCTTTTTTCTCTTTATATTCTTTTTTAATTTAAATTTATTTTTATGATTTTTTTTTTTACTTTGCACCCCTATTGTATCCCTTCCCTTGTCTTCTTCTGATCCCATCCTCCTCCCTATTCCACTCCCCTATTTCTCAGACAGGGGAGCCCTCCTCCCCTACCATCTGACTTCAGCCTATCAAGTCTCATCAGGATTGCCTGCATCTTCTTTCTCTGTGGTCTGGCAATCCCCACCCCCACCCCACTAGAGGGAAGTGATCAAAGAGCAGGCAACAGAGTCCATTTCAGAGACAGCTCCTACTCCCTTACTAGGGAACCCACTTGGAGAATGAGCTGCCTATCAGCTACATCTGAGCAGGAGGTCTAGGTCCTCTTCATGCATGGTCCTTGGTTGGTGCATTGGTTCCTGCAGGATTCCCTGGGCCCCAATTTGTTGGCTCCGTTGGTCTCCTTGTGGAGGCCCTGTCCCCTCCAGATTTTTCTGTCTCCCCCTTCTTCCATAAGATTCCCTGCAATTTGCCCAAAGTTTGGCTATGAGTCTCAGCATCTGCTTCAATGCCCTGGGTAGAGTCTTTCAGAGGCCCTCTGTGGAAGGTGCCTGTCCTGTTTCCTGTCTTCACCTACTTCCAAAGTCTATCCAGTTTGCCCTTCTGAATGGGGATTAAGCCTCTTCCCTAGGTTCCCTAGGATCCTCCTTGTTGTGTTTCTAATTTCAATAGTCAAGTACATGCATAAGATTTAAAATTTTTTTATTACAAATTTTCTGATTTGTCTTCCATCTTTGATATTATTATTTTTCTTTATTTTTTTTATGACATGGTCTCATGTACTCCAGGCTCTTTTTGATTTATGGGGAGATGATATTCCTGATTTCTACATCTCAAATGCTTATACTACAGGCACATGTCACCTCACATAGGATCAAACCCAGGGCCTACTACATGCTAAGCAAACACTCAACCAGCTGAGCTATATCCCAGATCTGACATGGGTTTTATTTTTGTTTTTGTTTTTTTTTATTGCATCCACTTGTAAACCATTCCAGGAGTTAACCAATATTCTACAACACATATTTCTCAGACTCAATGCTCAATGGCTTTCAGACAAGCATCCCTCAATAGTAAAATTTTGGTAGAAAAACAGGGTGTTCTACTAATGTTGAACATTTGGTTTACACATATGATTGAGGTCGTCTGTCAGTATACTAAGACTCATTACTGATTCTGATGGCTAGTTATCAGTGGTACAAAATAGAAAACATAGAACACATTTTGTTTTTATCCACTCATCTTGTTCACATAACAGTCTTAGGCCTCAAAGACAACGTAGAAGAAATGGATAACTTAGTCAAAGAAAAATTTAAATCTAAAAACATCTAAGCAGCCAGGCATGGTGGTGCACAGCTGTAGTCCTAGTACTAGGGAGGAAGAGGCTGGCAGATTTCTTTGAGTTTGAGGCCAGCCTGGGCTACAAAGTGAGTCCAGGACAGCCAAGGATACACAGGGAAACCCTGTCTCAAAAAAAAAACCTAATAAATAAATAAGTTAATTAATTGATTAATTAAAAAAATCCAAGCAATATGGGACACCAAGAAAAGACCAAACTTCTGTACACCCCTGTACCTATAGAACAGGTATAGAGGAAGGAGAAAAAGTATATCAAAAGCACAGAAACTATTTTTTTAACAAAATCATGGAAAAAATTTTTCCTAATCTAAAGAAAGAAATGTGTATCAAAGTGCAAGAAGTATACAGAGCACAAATAGAGAGAACCAGGAGAGAAACTCCATACCATAATAATCAAAATCCTAAATACACAGGACCAAGAAAGGGAAGTAAAAGCTGCAAGGAGGAAAGACCAAGTCACATAAAAGGCCATCTTTTCAATAGAGAAAGTCAGCAGGGCCAGGACAGAAGCTTACAAACTCTCAGAAACCACTGATGCCATAAACTTCTATGCCCAGCAAAACCATCAGTCATAATCATAATCGAAAGAGAAAGAACAATAATCCAAGTTTTTTTTAAAAAAATAAGTATTTTCAGTTCATCAGTCTAGCTCTTCAGAAGGTACCACAAGGAAAACATAGTCTGAAAGAGGATACAAGGAATAAATAATCACAGAAGAGTTAACCACAGATGTCTAAGAAAATACCACCATGACAAAATTAAACAAAAAAATAAACAATGCTCAATAATAACTCTCCATATAAATAGGGTTAATTCCCCAGCTAAACAACACAGTCTAAAATACTGGATTAGGAAACATGATCCATCGTTCTGCTGCATCCAAGAAACACATGTCCAGGTTTTAAAAGAGAAGAACAGAAGCAAACAATGGTTAGTATACACCCTCTTGTATTCACTTGGTCCTCACAATCAAAATCAGCAACAATGGAGGGAATAGTCAGTTCCACGATTTGACACATTATCTGAAATAGTGTATTACAGGTGGTGTATTGGTATAAAAATTATATTATAATTAGTTATAGCTTATTTAGGTCTGCTATTTTACCTGTTTGCTTGTTATTTATTTTGATTTTTTTTTCAATGCAGTTTATTCAGGAACCTTGAACAATCATCTGGCCCTGGGTAAAGCCAGCCCACTTTAAATAGCCTCTGGGTAGCCAACCTCAGCATGCCACGTGGGCAATGCAGATAGGTCCACATACATGGAAGCAAGCCAGATCCTCGGCCTTAGCCAAATATGGAGTTGTTCGTGACAGAGAGCACTCACCATCGGGAAGGTGGAAGGCAGAAACCAGCTCCATCTTTCAGGCACGGCATTACGCAGCTCTCTACAGTTTCCCCTTTTTCTTTTAGACGCATCAGGCAAGAGTAGAGGTCTGATCTCTGATATTAGAAATAAATTGGGACTTTGTACTGATGTTCATTTAGGTGTCATCCACTCAAAGAGCATCAGACCCGTCCGATACTTTTTCTCAGAAGCAGGACCTGGGGCATCAACCCGCATGCAATCAGACATGCTCTTCTCTGGGTCCAAAGCGGCTGACCCTGAGTGCAGTGCTTAGCCTCGCATCCTGAGCATAACATTTTGGCTTTTTATGGTAGCCAACCATGCTTGGGGAGACTGTCCTGCTTCAATGGCTGTAAAGGCCTGAATGGTCATGGCTGCATTACACTGTTGTGAGACTCTAATCTTGCATATATACCACAGGCAAACCAAGGAGACCAACACCAGAAGGCCTGCTAACGCTCCCATGCCCGCCCATTCCTTCAGATGATTCATGGCTGCAGCAATCCATGATGATAATCCTGTGGCTAGTCCTGTGTCCACTCTGGTAGAATTTACCATGACAATGGCCACTCTCAGCTGCTCCATCGTAGTATCGAATTCTCCAGTCCAATTACCTAAAATATAGCTCGACAATTGTTTAGACAGATTTGCAGCACAGGGAAAATTCTCATGTTGTATGCTAGTGACTCAAAGGCCAGCATACTTTCATTGACAGCCAAGTTGAGCGATTTGCCATAGGGTATCAATTTGCTCCTGCACGAGGTCAATCCTCTGATTGAACACCATCAAACCTCCTTTTAGTTGAGCATTAATTCCTTTTTGTACATCTAAGGCATGAGCTACATTGGCTAAAAGGTTATTCAGGGTCTGAGCAGTCTGCCCAGTATGACTCATGGCTAATGCCGTGGTGGTAGCTCCAACAGCCGCCAATGAGATGGCAGTAACAATGGTGGCTGTAGTTCCAAGATCCCTTTTCTGTCTGAAGAGAGTCATAGCGTGAGGGGCATCAACGGGCACAGGCACCCAGCGAGGCATGCGAGTAACCAGCTAGTAAATTTACTAGCATTGCAGCATTGGGCAAAAGACAAGTATCATTACCACAGTTACTTGGCTCTATCTGACTAATAATGAATAAAAATGGGGGATATAAACAAACAGGTGTGGGCTTATAGGAAATATTATGAGAAGCCTTAACCCCCTCGTTGGAACATCCTGCATCAGTTCTAGAACTAGCAGTGGCGGTGTCCGAGGTCTGAGTAGGTTCAGGAGACCATTGCCCCCAGGGGCGAGACGTGCTCCATGTAAATTGACTAACTCCATGTTTTCTTCCACTTTTGAAAGTCATTTAAGGTTCTTAAATTATTTTTTCCCTTTTTTTTTAAATTTTCATCAATTACACTTTATTCATTCTGCATCCCCCCATAAGCCCCTCTCTCCCCTCCCAATCCCACTCTCCCTCCTTCCTCTGCATGCATGCCACTCCCCAAGTCCACTGATAGGGGAGGTTCTCCTCTCCTTTCTGATCTTAGTCCATCAGTTCACATCAAAAGTGGTTGCACTGCCCTCTACTATGGCCTGGTAAGGCTGCTCCCCCTCAGGAGAGAGGCACCTCAGGAGGAGGTGACTAAAGAGCAGGCCAGTCAGTTCATGTCAGAGGCAGTCCCTCTTCACATTACTATGTAACCCAATTGGACTCTGAATTGCCCTGGGCTACATCTGTGCAGGGGTTCTGGGTTATCTCTATGAATAGTCCTTGGTTGGAGTATGAGTCTCTGGGAAGTTCCCTGTGTTCAAATTTTCTTGTTCTGTTGCTCTCCTTGTGGAGACCCTGTCCTCTCCAGCTCTTACTATTTGATTTTTTTCTAAGTTTTTGAAGCTTGCTATCCAATTCAAAACGTGTAGAGAAATCAGCTTGATTGAAAGTGAATGAAGAATTAACAGAGTGCTTGAGGATGAGATTGAGTGTAGTAACTGACAGAAACAGTACCTTACAGACAACAAATGGAGATTAGATCTTATTCTACCATTAAGGGTAAGAAATAGCAGGATGGAGACCTATATGGTCAGTTACATTATATACCAAGAGAAGTATGCCAGGGAGACATGCAGAGGATATAGGAAAGGTATGCCAGCAACGAGATAAGCTATCTGGCATTTAAGTATCTGTTTAGAGAGGCAGCATTTTCTTGGCTTGGATGGGGTGCCCTTACAAGAAAGGCAAGTTACAAGCAGCATTAGAAGTTTGCAGCAGTAAACTTTATCATAACTTAAATGGTTAGTATAAAATGGAGAGACTGGGTAAAGATGACCCTGAGCATGTGCTGCAAAGGAATACATAAATAAATGCAGCCATTTTAAAGGAGGGACATTGATTATTAGGAATTGTTTCATTCAGCTCTCATCCAGTAAAACAAAGTAAGTGGAAAACTAGCTTATAAAGGGAAAATCTTTATGTTGACTCATGGTTCAGGAAGTTCTGGGGCAAGTTCACATGGCCTTAATTTGGGAACCTCCAGTAAAGTGTTACAGTTTGTTTCTCTGTTGCTGAGGCAGAACACTGATCAAAGCAACCTGGGAAGGGAAGGCCTTATTTCAGCTTATATTTTACAGACCATCATCAGTGAAGTCAGGAAGCAGAGACCACAGAAGAACGCTGCTTCCTAGCTTGTTTCCCCAGATGGCTCAGCCTGCTTTCTTATATAACCAAGGACTAAATGTCAAGGCATGACTCCTCCCACAGTGGGTTAGGCCCTCCTACATCAAACATTAATCAAGAAATTGCCCTACAAACCTGCTCACTGATCAATTAGATCAATTAGATGTAGGCATTTTATCAGCTGAGGTTCCTTCTTCCCAGGTGACTGCACTTTGTGTCAAGTTGACAAAACCTAACTAGCAAATAAGGGTCACATGTCCCAAATGAGCATGCGGTCAAGCAGACCACTTTATTTCAAGGAACAAGAAGCAAAGAGACTGAGAAGCAAGTGTGCGCCATGTCTTAAAGAGATCTTTAACTCCAGTTCCAGAGGGTTTAACTGAGCTTCTTCCATCCTCCAGAGGCACTAGGTATGCAAGCGGTACGCAGACATACATTGAAACAAAGCGTGCACAAATACAGCATCCTTGAAATGACTGAATAGCATCATACAGCTCAAAGAAGTCACTAATTCCCATCAGCACAACCCTCTGGACCAAGCATGCAGTATGAATGTGAGTGGAGGACTCCTATTCAAGCCCATAGTGGTGCAATCAGTTGTTACTGTTGGTGTTCATGGTATTGTTTTCTATTCTCTTTTCTTTGTTTGTTTGACAGGTATCACTATCCTCTGGACTGAGTTTCACTGTTTGTCTGCGTGCATTTTTAGTTTTAGATTTTCTTTTTAATTTCTATCATAATTCTGATTATTCCGCCCTAATTTTCTGTTCATGTAGGATTTGTGCTTTTCTGACGCCTGTGAAATTTCATTTTTAGTAAGGTCTCTCCTGTGTCTAATAGTACCTATTTTATTACTACCTATTTTCTCTTCCTTTAGGTCACTCTTGAGGATTCATCAACTTTATTCATTAAAAAATAAGACTTGAATTCTGTGTTGGTTAATGACTAGTTGATGGGATTAAAGTCATTCCAGGAAGTAATGAGGGGCTCATTTGAGTATGACTATGAGAACTTTTTTTTTAAAAACCAAGGGTTAACTGAGGAGGGAAGTCGTGCCTAAAAGAGGGTAATATCACCCCATGGGCTGCATTCCTGGACTGAGAAAAGAAGAGAAAGGCCAGTGAGCATCAGTGTCCCTGCTTCTCAGGCACCTCAGGTGTAGGGTTCCAGCCACAGGCTCCAGCTGCCTTGAGCTCAGCCATGCTTTCTCCTCCCTTACTCCTCTGGGGCTGACAATATCCTGTCAAACTCTGAGGCAAAATAAATTCTCCCAGTTTGTGGATCTGTTTGTTGTATAAATTTATCCCGAAGACCCTCCCTTCTTCTTGGAGATCCCTCCCCTGCAATACACACACACACACATACACACACATTGTGTATGTGGTTCTACCCACACTATAGCATACAGTAGTAATTCACTTACATTTATTATCTTATGTTTATAACATTCATGAATGTTTTGCCTTTCCTGGTGTTTTCATGGTCACAAATACTCCTTTTCTGAACATTCTGAAATTTTCCTTTTGGTAAACACAGGTATATACTTATTCTGCATATACATGTTTGGTGAATGAGTCTTGGGCTTCTTAAGGATTACTCCAACACATATACAGGAAGAACAGGAGTGATTATACTCCCATATCCCAGAGAGCTAGAGATACATGCAGATCACTTGCAGCCTGAAGTTTGGTCACACCTGGCAGTGTCAGAGCAGAGCAAGGCATCATAGGCTCTGCGCCGCTTAGAGGCAGACTGCACAGTGTGGGTGGGATCTTGCTGGATAAACTGAATGTAGCTGGGACCTGGAAAGGAAGGAATGGCGAAACCTCACAGTGCCTATCAGTTGAACACAACATATACTGAGAATGGGTGCATGGAAGGTGGCAGTTACTAGGTAAAAATTAAAATAATTAATAATTCACTGCATACTACTGGACCCTGAAAGCCTCTGAGACCACTGAAAGGAGTCCTAAATTACAGCACACTAGGAAATAAAGCTGTAATCATAGGTACATGCATTTGCTCTAATTTAGCTCGTGTCTCAAGCAGCTTTCCAAAGCCTTTCCATCAATTTGCAAACTTCCAAGCTGTTTGCTAGAATTGCATAGACTATAAATAGACCTGTGCTCACATAGTGTCCTGCTTTGTTGACAGAGTGAGACAGGTAAGTGGAGAAAGGATGATCTATCTGTCCAGGAGCCTTGAGGTGAACAGTCGTGCCTGTGTAATGGGCAGGTGACATTGAGAGTGGCTCCATATCACAGTTTCCCTTACCAGCTGGGTGATAATTGTAAGTTTGGTTGTTACTGAGGGATACAAGACATATTTTAGGGAGGAAAGCATAAGAAAACATCATCCTGACATTTAGGCTAAGCTTTAAATCAAGTACAAAAGCACCATGTATTAACATGACCAATTAAGTAATAATACAAAGGAATTATTGTTCCTCAAACACATAAAAAAGTAAATAAGCCCAAAACAATGGAATTTATACATATGTTTGCATGCGTGCGCACACACACACACACACATATATATCACATCTATAACAAAAACTATATACCAAATGTAAGACATCCTACAACTCAATAAAACATATTTCACAAAAAGCTAAAATTGCACAATAAATATACGTCTTAAGACAAATGAAAATGTTCATCACATTAAGAAAACTAAGTCAGTCTCAGAAGTAAAATACCACATTTCTCTCATTTCTGATTTCTAAATTTTTATATATACGTGCATACATAATTGTATGCACGTATGTGCATTTGACATGAGTATGTGTATTTGACATGAAAGTAAAAATAAACACATCTAAGGGAACAGAGGGAGAAAATGAGGAGAAACATGAGAACAGTTGGGTTGGGATTAAAGAGAGTAACAAACTCTATCCACAATATATACTTGTATGAAAACTTTAAGATGTATTTGGGTAACATGCCCCGAGTGAATAAAGTTCTGAGTGACGTGTGCTCTGGGGAGCAAACAGCCATGTCAACGACGCCAATGCCTCAGCCCCATGGGAATGGCATAACCCTGGTTAGGTGAGCCTCAAAAGAATGGCAAACTCTTCTGAACACTTCCAGCTCAAAGATGCTCTCCTACTGAGATCAGTTAGGCCTGCCTCCTTGTTTATCTATATGTAATAACCATACTCCTTGTACAGCTGAAAGTAGTAACCATACCTGGGCTGCTGTGGTTTTGTCCCTCAGAAGCCCAGTCTTGTTATCCCAGCTTTTCTATGTCCATATTTCTATGTGTGTGCATGTATGTGTCTTTTTCCTTGGCTCCTACCTTCTCTACTCATGTCAACGCCCTGGAAGCCATTCAAGAATGTGACAAGTATAAATATTATTAAAAGACAAATACCTTATCCAGATGCAGCGACTCATGCCTGTAATCCCAGCACTCAGAGGGGCAGAGGCAGGTGGATCTCTGTGAGTTCAAGGCCAGCCTGGTCTACAAATGAGTACAGAATCCAGTATAGCCAAGGCTATACAGAGAAACGCGTACCAAGTTTTAAGGGAATTGCCAATTAAAGATCCCAGATTTCTTTTTTTTTTTTTTTCAATGCAGTTTATTCAGGAACCTTGAACAATCCTCAGACCCTGGGGAAAGCCAGCACACAGCTTAAATAGCCTCTGGGTAGCCAACCCAGGCGTGCCACGTGGGCAATGCAGATAGGTCCACATACATGGAAGCAAGCCAGATCCTTAGCCTTAGCCAAATGTGGAATTGTTCGTGACAGAGAGCACTCACCATCGGGAAGGTGGAAGGCAGAAACCAGCTCCATCTTTAAGGCATAGCATTCCGCAGCTCTCTACAGTTCCCCCTTTTTGTTTTAGATGCATCAGGCAAGAGTAGAGGTCTGATCTCTGATATTAGAAATAAATTGGGACTTTGTACTGATGTTCATTTAGGTGTCATCCACCCAAAGAACATCAGACCCGTCCGATACCTTTTTCTCAGAGGCGGGAACTGGGGCATTTCTAAATAAAATATATTCTGTGTAATTAGAGCATGGCCTACATGGGGGTACCAAATACTCTAAGGAGGGGGAGGGAATGTGTTTTTCAAATAAATATAGTTATCTCTGTTGTTGATTTACACTCAACTTAATCGGAGTCATTCTGTGTGATCTCTTAGGGTTTACCTTTACAACACTTCCAAGAATACTTGAAAAGAATATGAATGTGATTATATAATATGCAGAGTGCTGATGTTTGGAGAACTATTTGAAATATTTGAAGAAAGTGACCCAAATTGATTTAGTGATCCAAACATGAAAAAAAGCAATTAATGAGGATGTTGTATAGCCAACGAAATCTTAAAAATCAAACAGCATTATATTATTGTTTGTTATGCATACAATAAAACCATGCAAACAGAGCATTCAGCAAGCATTTCTAATTTATGCATCTACTGAACATTGTGTTGATTGGATCAGCAGTGGTGATATGCCGGAGGTTGTGTAGGCTTAAGTCCAACTTACAAGCTCAATTTAGGTCCCATTTGTGCATCTCATATTCTGGAATGAGTGAAATACCCAGGGAGTATTCTGAAACAATAACAAAACTACAAGGGAAGTTCAGGGCATTTTGTTTTTACTGCCCTGCTTAGGCCTGAGCCAGAGACATTATTTGATTCATATAATGGCACAAACAGTAACCACAGGAAATTATCACATTCAGAAATAGCCTCCAACTCTAGGATCTGAGTATATGTCAATAGCTTCTCCAGCCTATCTACCTTTGGGAGATTCAATTTGAAAGTACTTCCTACATATCCCTTAGAGGATACAAAAGCAAATTGAACCCCTATTTCTTACAACAATAGTTCAATAATAAAACCCAACTTCTCTTATTTCTCTCTAGTTTGTAATAGTGTTCCTTCCTATTACCTGGAACATAATTTACTATGAAATTCTCCTTTCAAGGGAGCCCAGACTAAATCATGTCATTCTCAAACCCACCAAGAAAGACAGAGAAAAGAGCAAGGGGCATAAGAGGCCAGGAGGAACCAAAATATCCGGATTACACAGGGAATGGCCTCCAGGAGAGAGGAAGCCCTGGTCCCTGGGTAGAGCTCAGTGTATGCCAGCCATGTCCTGGAGCAGGTAGACAGGCAAAGAAGTCTTTCCTCTTTGGCTACTTTTCGCTGATACTGGGTAGGTTGATTTGGGGAGGTTGGGGAGCAAAAGGCTGGATTATTAACCAAGATGGATCAGAGCAGGTTGTGTATTAGCTGTCCTGTAAGACAATCTGTGGCTAGGAAACTGCAACAGCTACAGTAGCCTCTGAGGTTTAAGCCAGAGCCCCTGAGGTCTGGATGCAGCTCTCGAGGAAATAGGATGCTGGGACATATATACATATCAGGCTGCAGGTATAGATTTGAGATTTTTTAGGTCCATGGTTTTGTTATTTGGAGGATGTGGATCCCAGAAACAGGGGAAGGGGTATAGATCCCACCCCTCAGCCAAACAGGCTATTATAGTTATCTGGAATCCATTTGTCCTGTGAGAAGTGTATTCCCTGAAGCTTACAAGAATTCTTTTGTTTACAAGAAGAGACAAATTTTACATGTCTTAGCATCACCTCCAACCTTTATAATTTGCACTTACCAACTTAAAACACCTTCTCAGACCCTCAAACACTTTCTTAGATCCTCAGACCTTACATAAACTTTGCGCTTTTATGGGAAGGCAGCTGAAGCCTAGGTTTTTGTTGTTAAACTGATCTTCAAACCCATCAAAGACCTCATAAGAATAATTTACCGCAGAAAGCATAATCCAAGCTGCCTATGTATTGATTAATATGACAGAGGCTTACCCGTTTTCCAGACAGACTTCCCACTAAACTCCTGTGGTGTCAGTGGCTTCATTCTGGGCACAAGTCCCAGGGCAGAACCGCAACATCAGTCTTTGGGTACTGGGCCAAGATAATTTGAGAGGCTTTGTTTGTTTGTTTGTTTTTGTCTTTTATGGAGGAAAAACTAGGGAGAATAACTGACCTTATTTTGTCTAGGCAAAATGGGGCAGTCAACACTCCGGGTGCCATGTTTATCTGCAGTTTGGACAGGGCCATAACAGCTAGCAAAATGGGATAGTCTTGCCTAATAGCACATTTGGGGTGGAGTCCTCTGTCATTGTGCCCAAATCTTCAAGGCTTTGGGGTCACCACTAGAAAGCTGGGTTCTCTGTCATAGTAAGCTTTTTTATTAAGCATTTAAATGTCCTGTTCTATAGATTCTCTGACAGGATTGAGGACCATGATCTATTAAGTATAGCTGACCCAGACTTTGATTATTTTTTAGTTACCCATCTTAGGATTAATCTTGAAAGTGTAGAACAAGAGGGTAGGTAATCTTGTACCTAACTGCATCAGTTCTTAACATTATTTCAAATATATTTCTGGACTAGTATCAAAGCAAAACTTTCATGGGTGCAGTTCACAGAGAGACAAGCAATCCTGTTGATCCCACCACATTCCATCATTACAGACAGAACAGCAAAGCTTAAAAGACAGAAGTGGTACATGGTGGTAAATAAGGTACAGAATGCAGTTGGAAGTTCTTCATAAAGATATTAGTGAAGCCAAGGCTCTCCCACTACCAATATGGCTGCCAGTCATGTGACTGCCCTTTGTCAAGATGGTGACTGTTAATTAATGAATGATGAGGCACACAACAGATTTTATATAAAAGAGGATTATTAGATGGAGATTAAGGGAGAGAGAGAAGGGAAAGCAAGACATGATGGGGGATAGAGAGAGGGGCACCCTAAGAGAGAAAGAGGAAAGGGCAGGGAGCCAAGGGAAGCCAAGAGAGAGAAAGAGGGAGCAAGAGAGCAAGAGGCAAGAGAGAAACCACATGTTGGGTTGCTCCCTTTAAGGTGCAAGGTAACCATGCCTTCCAGGTGTGGCCACCTGGCCAATGACACATGATGACATCATTGGTTGTTAGGCAACCCAGTAGCAGGTGCCTAAATACTAACATTCCTCCCTTTTTCTATAATTAAAAATGAGGAAGTTGGGCTGCTTCTCATGTAAGACAAGTTAACATATATACATTTGAGTTCATTGGAAGCAGCTCTTGGTTGCCATGCAAGGGGTTAAGAAAGAGAGAAGAAATAATAGCAACAAAATGGCCAGATTACGTGGTTGAGAGGAGGAGGGAAAGTCTCTGCCCTGGAAAACTTAGGGTAGAGGGATGCCAGTAGAGTTGCCAGCCATGCAAGGCAGCAGGTAGGGACTGAGGAACACTGAAAGAACCTGGAGCTGCTTGTCCTAGACCTGAAGCACACTATTTTAGCCTTTTGTTAATAATAAGTGAAAAATGAACATAGATTCTCTTCTGGCTACTTCCTACTGATACTGGGGATGCTGTGGGGGGGGGGGGTCAAAAGGCTGAAATGCTGGCCAAGTCCAGGAAGAACATGCTGCTTTGATGCTTTCCAGGGTCTTCAAGAACATTCATGGCTGAGAGGGAAAGGTCAGGTTCAGCTTGATGAAAGTCTGTGAGGTCAGACTCGAACACTTGTGATAGCTGCTTTGGCATTGTTGTGGATATAGGAAGCCCTGGGTCTGGCAAGATACTGAAACATATATATAGGCAGAAGACAAAGTTAAGTAGGTTGTGAAGAAAATCCTTTAGATGTACATTTAAAATTTTTGGAAGAGCGAACAGATATGGAAGGTTTGGATCAAAGAGACTTGAACATGGGAACCTCCGTTTACCTGAGGAAACCTTCATTTACTCAATCACTGACAGTAATTAAAAAGGCTTTGCTTTGGATCTGTCATTCAAGGAAATTGAGGCCAAGTTTGGTTACAGAAGTGTATAAACTTAGAGGCCCTTAAAGCAGGTATTAGGTGTGGAAACCAGAAATTCTCCAGAAGACATCCCAGAGGAGAATCTGGAGGAACAAACAAATGGAACATTTCCTTTGGGAGGGTAGGAATCAATGACCTGTCAAGACATCCCAAGAGCAAGGTTTGACCCAGTAGATATGGTCCTACCTGACCCAATAGCTCCTCAGCTTTTGGCCAGAGATCAGGGGCACAGTTGTCCGGGGAGGCACAGTCCACTTAATGTTAGGATTTTCGTAGGCGAGCATGAGGGGAAGAAACTGTGCACATAGAGGGAAAAGATCTCTCCCAGGGGAAAGAGGAAGTCCTAAATGGAGGTCAGCAGAAAGGGTCAACCATAGCCAGTGAAGACTATGAAGGGAGGGAGGTCCCTCCATCTCAAAAGATAGTGGGAAGTTGCTGGACGCTGAACGGTCAAGCTTCCTCTACCAAGAGAAGCATTTATGCTGATAAATGAGGTGAACTCACCAATCCAGTGGCTGGCCAATGAAGGAAACTCACCAATCCAACCAGTGTTGCCTGTAGAAGGTAGCAATATGGTAGCCAGGAAAGAGAAGTCCCAAAACCAGGGAAAGGGAAGGAATCCCAGCTTCTGAGATAGGCAATAAGAACAGTACTTATCTGGAGCCCAATTGGCCTGAGAGGTGGATTCAACTGGATTTCCTGCAACTTACAAGAATTATTTTTAAGTTTTACGAAGGAGATAAAACTTTAGACATGTTAGCATCACAAATGTAATCTGCACTGAAATATACACTGTAGAAAAAGCAGTAGACATACACATTTGTGTTAACAGCATAAGCATTCTTTAAGGTGAGCTTTGAAAAGACAGAAGCCTTTAATGAAGTAGAAGGGACAAAAGCTGACTTGGTCTTAACCATTAGTATAAGCACACATTATGGAAATTTAAAATCTTGAGCTTGGAATCATAATAGTGGGTGGTAAAGTAGAATGTTTTTGTATTAAAGTTAGATTGATAAATAAGAGTTCTATTGATAAAGGTCAAAGCTCTGGACAGTCAATATAACAGTAGCATAGCAACAGGAGGAACTACTAAGCCTTTTTACTTATTTAGGATACCTTAAATCACCTTAGACCTTGCAACCTTTATAGCTTGCATTTACCAACCTTAAGACGTTTTTAGACTGTCAAACATGTATATCAACCTTAAGACACTTTCTTAGACCCTCAAACAATATTTTTTGAGAGGGGCCTTTGTATCTAGTTATTGATCATGAGACATAGGTTAGACTGCTGTGAGCATTTATTGTCGTTTAGCTAGAGGGATGGTAAAAGGTTTTATTCAGGCCTGTTTCTTGAGTCTGACAACAAGGCATATTGTATCTAGGCCTGACAATAGCAACTAGCAACTCTAGGACTCAGGCTTAAGGCCTGGTGTCCTGCATGTGAAGAGAACTGAGAAGGCATCTGAAGTCTCCCAAGATAGAGGTTGACAACATGTACATGGGACACCACTGTGAGGCCAAAACAGACCTGCAATGTTACCCAGGGCTGGGCTAGGGTGATGGAGGTCCCTCAATCAAGGAGCCATTTGTCCTCCACCAGGCCAAAGAGTTGGAAGGCTGGAAGTATCTATAGCCCATGTGAGCCTCCATGGCTAGGCACAGAGAACAAACCTGCATGGGAGCATTTTCACTTCCAGAGGCCAGTCTGCCCGCAGGCAGCAATGGCTTGTTGAGGCAGCAGAGGGACCAGTGTCCCCTTTGACTTCATTTGAAACAGTCACCTGGTGGAACTGACTTTTGGCTATACCCCAGCAGGATGGGGCATTGCAGACCTCCTGTTTTTTGTGCCGGAATGCCAACAGCCTCAGAGCAGCAGCCAAGGTCTGGAGCATAGTTTTTGCTATAGATGAACCTGTCAGGAAGGAAGGCTCTTCTCTTATCATTTTTACCAACTCCTGTATGGTGACTCAAGGACCATCCCCAGCTGTTTATTAAAGATGGCAATGAGACCATGTTTGCATATATATACTATATATATATATATATATATACATATATATACATCTATGAGATGACTATTAACTTGCATCCATTAACCATTAAATATTAGGTTTTGTCCTTGTTAACTTGGACCCTTAAAAGTCATAAATATAGTCCACTAAAGTGAGAGCATAACAGTTTTTTGTATGATTTAGCGTATAAAAAATTTATAGCTTATAAAAGTCTAAGGCTATACTATAAATTAATAATAATACCATTTTTTGAAAACAAGACCAAGCGTATTTTAACTTTTGATAGTAAAAATATAGCACAAGGACCAAGTTTTTAACATAAATACCTCTAAAATTAATAGATCTTAATTTAGAATATTGGTAAGAGCCTGTATGTAGTAACCAACCCAAGTCATGAGATTTAAAACCAACAATATAGTAGAACATTATAAAGCAATTTTAAAATTACATTTGAATTTATTATAGCAAACCTATTAGCCAGAAAGCCTAGTGGTGAATCCAGATCATAGGTAGCTCATGGCAGGAGAAACAGAATTTCCTAATTTAGGAATTGAAAAAGACATGGGCAGTTTGATGTGCATTTTAAAGTAACTTAATTTGAATAGACATTTATAACTGAAATTTTATTATTATATAAAATTTATTTTGGAGCAGGGTTGAATTATGTAGATAGTAAAGCATAACTTTGAATTTTTATAAACATCCACACCAATTTAAAACAAGGCTTGTTGTTGTCCTATTCTAAAAGGAGATAAAATAAACAGTTCTGATTAAGGAAGTCTTGGAAACCCAATGAGAAAATTATATAAGTCATTAGATAAGAATTTAAAACATTTATATATATATAAAGATAGAGAGAGAGCAGAGTGTACAGAAATCAGAAAGAAAATATTTTTTTAAGCTTGGAAATAGCATCTTAGAGGTCAGAATATTGAGAGCCAGTGTACAGAACTTGCAGGGCTTGGAGTTTTGCAGGAGTTGGGGAGGGGCGAGCGCATGGGAAGGCTGAGTTCTTGTAGAGGGAACCCCATCCGCAGGAAAGGATAGGGACAGAATTGCCCTAAGTTAATATGGCTGTGAAATCACATGGAGTCTCAGTGAAGCCATGCTTTCACACACCTCCCAAAACCAACATGGAGACAGGCGTTTCAAGGGAGATTCAAAATTTCGCCCATGGGACTTGAGGCAATCTAAAGCAATCTGTGTGCGCATAGGGTCCCCAGCAATTGCTTATCTAGAAGCGGGCTGTCTGTCTGAAGCTGATTTTTTTGTAACCCGTGAGTCCCCGGGGCTCAGAGCACAGAGCACCTGGCAGGGAGCAAGTCCAAGCAGCGGCAAGTAGCCGCCTCGGGCAGCTGGACAAATGTGCTGTGTGCTAAGGGCAGGGTAGTTGAGAGAAAGTAAAGATTTTTAGGTATAGGTTAGGGTGCACCAGCGATTTCCACGAGCCTATTTTGGCGCCGTAGGCAGAGGAACAGATATGCCATGCGTGGTAAGGTAGTTGAGGAAAAGTAAAGATTTTCAGGCTTAGGTGTTTAAGGATAGATAGAGCAGAGAAAAAAACCTGTTGCAGCCATCCTATGGTCTGAAGCATCCATAGTTCGATTTAAAGGGGTTCTGGTGGTATCAGGAGAGCCCCTTTCCCAAATTACAGCACCACTTAATGAACGATGAGGCACACAACAAATTTTATATGAAAGAGCTTTATTAGATGGAGATGAAGAGAGAGAGAGAGAAGGGAGAGGAAGACATGATGTGGGGAGAGAAGGGGACACACCAACAGAGAAAGAGGAGAGGGCAAGGAGCCAAGAGAGGCCAAGAGAGAGCAAGAGGGAGCAAGAGAGGGACAACATGGTAAGTTGGTCCCTTTAAGGATCAAGGTAACCACACCTTCCAGGTGTGGCCACCTGGCTGGTCACACATGATGACATCATAGGTTGCTAGGCAACCTAGAAGCAGGTGCCTAAATACTAACAGTGACAAAGACATGGCTCCATGTCCTTTATTCCAAAATCAACATGGCTATCAGCCATGTGTAGTAATCTATTGTAAGAGGGCAATTTAACAGTTCTACTGATGCAGGTGTCACCTCTACCACTACAGAGCAGCCACCTAGGAGAGCATGCATGAGTGGGAGGAACATGGAACAGGAGCTAGGCAGGACCTAGAGTCACACGTGCAGAAAGTGGCCATAGGAAGTGAAAGAGGGAGGGAGAGGGGTAAGCCTAGGCTTGTCCCTAGGCTTGAACAGATGCAGTTTGGAGACTGCAGATATCCAGGAGCAACTATTTTTCCAGCCTCTGTTAGAATCCCAAGATTATGGAAGTGGTGTCCCAACTCAATAATCTGGGATTGGGTTTAGTTTGGTGAGGTTAATCTGTGATTAGACATCTTCAAAATGTAAGGTTACCTCAAAACAAATTCCTGGCCTTTCTTGGGCCAAACTAACTCTGGCATTGCCATGGCTTCGCAGAGTGAGTCTAAGGGTCCTGGACCCTGCAAGAGACATCTAGCATCTCTTGACATCAGGTGGCAGGTCACACTCACCAAGTGCAAAGTTTCGTCAGGCACAGAGGGAGATTGAAGGAGAGACTTGGTTCCGACATGGCCCAGAGTTGCTGAGCTGGGTACTCAGCTCCTCCCAGGCTTAAAGATGGTTGGGTGGAGAATGATGAGGTGAAGGGATTGGCCCCACAAGTACAGCCTGGCAGGCTGGGTGGGGCTCAACTTCTCCCGAGTCAAGGCACAGATGATTGTTTCTGGGAATGAGCTCATGGCAAGAGGAAGTTAAATTATATAAAGGCAGATTCATTGAGAGCAGCACAGGATGGTGGGGGGGGGGGGGAGAAGGGCTTGCAAAGAGAAAGAGGGAAGAAGAGGAAGAGAGACACAGAAAGATTGAGAGAAGAGAGCAGAGGAGAGAGGGGATAGGGGAAAGGAAGGCAGGGGAAAGGGAGAGTTCAGGAAAAGGGGCATGGGCCAAAAAAAAAAAAAAAAAAGGCCAGGAAGAAGGAAAATGTCTGGATTATATAGTGAAGGGCCTCTGGGAGAGGGAAAGCGCTGCCCCTAGGTAGAGGTCTGCCAGCCAAGCCCTGCAGGTAGGGACCTAACAATTGATGTACTAAAAGTGCATTAAATTTGTACACTAAAGTACATTTAATATAATTGCCAATTAAAGTACAAGGTGGCAATCTCTGTGCCACCTTCATGTTCTTTCAGTGGCTCACTTTTGTGTTTGCTTATCCTCTCTTCCAATGTGTTCGCTGATGTGTTGATGTCATACTGTGTCATTAGTAAATGAATCCTGTAATTACTCATTTTAGGTGTTGTGATGGCTAATCTTGGTTGTTGACTTGATTGATGTCTCTGAAATCAACTAAGATCCAAGTGCCTAGGTACTTCTGTGGAGGGTTTTCTGATCTAATTAAGGGAAGTAGGAAGACCCACCCTAAGACCTGGGAGCACTTTCCGGTGGCGACCCAGGGTCTGAGCTCAGCTCAAAGTGAATGATAGACTCCTTTTGTCAGTGAGGAGTCTTCTCTCCCTGGAGTGTCCCAGAGCTGAGGAATGTCAATTAGACAGAATTACAGCTTCGACCTCTTTCTCCTGGCAGAACCTGTTCAGCAAGCACCTGGGATTCCTGGAATGCCACCCCATACTAATGATGTGTCTCAGCAGACTCTCAACCACTCTGCATTTCCCCCATTCCCCCTTCCCAAAGTCCTGTCCTATACATTCCACTCACCCTTGGAATAAAGTTGATCTGCCTCCCCACAGCTGATCTCAGGAAGTTCATTTCCATGTGTTGTGCCCGATTTATGAGACCCTAAAAGACCACCAGGAGTCAAGCCCATTGCAAAACACATGAAGATTTCTTTTTTTCCTTTCTTTCTTTTCTTTCTTTCTTATTTCTTTTTTCTTTTTTTAATTATAAGCTAGCTTGGGCTCATACCCTAACCACCAGAGCATTTGAGAGCAAATTGCCTCATGCTCAAGTTAAGTGGTTGATTTAAAGATTCTGGTCCCTCCTAGCAAGCCCAAAGCAGGGGAATTCTTGCCTGGCAAGAATTCTATTAGTTAAAACACAAGCGGGTTGTTGCTTTTTTAATTGATTGGCTATAGGAGGGCCCCTAAACCATTAACGGTCTGGCTTCCCTTCGTGGGGCTGTCATAGGGGAGAAGGGCTGTTTCCTAGCAACTGTATCTTTAGTGTGTACGAAAAGAATGCAGTAAGGCTGGTTCTTCCCTTCAGGTGGCTGGACATGTTTCTACCTGCCTGGCCTTTGTTCAGGTTTGTGCTTTAAACTTTATTTCAATAACCCCCCAAAAAACTATTTTTTAACTCTTTGGTCTCTCACATCATGCTGATGGCCTTCCAAATCCCTGGCTCCCACCTCTGTTCCCTTTGTCTTTGGGGATCAATGGCCATGATCCCTGGGAGGCTAGAAAGAGCCTCCACATATTTCTATCTTATTGCTGCATCATTCCTTTACCAACTTAGGACCATCTTCATCAGGATTCCAATGTAGACTGAAGATCAGCATCTCTCCAAGGAATCCTCTAAGATTACAGTGCCAGACTAAGAATATGGATCTATAGCCTCTCCAGTGTGAAACAACTTTTGTATGTCTACCTAGACAACCCTTTAAGACTATCTATTCCATATGGTTGGGTCAGTTCTGTTTTTTAGCCAAATCGGACTAATGTAAGTGTACATTATTTTTTCTTTTAAAGTATGTGTGGTTTTCTTAAAATATGCTCATATACTATTTTTATACTCATTAAGTATATTTTAATGCCAATATTTGATTTGTCCCCTTAACTCCTATTTCTATTAAGTACTTTTTTCAGCAGGGTAATACACACACACACACACACACACACACACACACACACACACATATATATATATATATATATATATATATATATATATATATATATATATGTTTTCCTGTAGCAGGATATTTGATCCCATTTGTGAACTGTAGAAATCTATTTTTTTTTTTTTGGTGTGGTTGAGCCCTATCACATATCTTTAATCCAAGATCTTTTTGTATACAGGGTTTAATAAAATTAACCCTATGTCAAGAGGCAAAGCAAGAGAGCAGCTGACAGGGATTAAAGAGTACCAAGGGACTTTGAATTGAGAAGTAATCAAGACAGTATGGAGGTGGAGAAGAAAGAACTGTTAGCTTAAGCTCTGGCTTCAGCTCCTCAGGTCACTGGCTTTTTGATCTTGATCTAGCAAGCCTTGGCCTTGGGTTTTTTGGCCTTTCCTCCTGAGCTGTCAGTTGAGCTAGAAAGCCTTTTGGATTTTTTTCCATCCAGACCTGAGCTGAGAAGGAAGGTCAGCTAGGTACTTTCTCTGCCTCTCTGAGTTAGCAAGTTTTCACCCCAGCATCTATCTGGCTCCTTAGTCTTTATTGGTAAAATAGAATGGTTGAGGTTTCTACTTTTTTTTAAAGCAATGTTTTCTTCTGTATGGTTTTGGTATTTTTATTTTTTATTATAATGAACTTCTTGTTTTCCTCAGAATTACACTGCTCTTTTGACATTGTCTGTGAATAACTATCTATGGTTATTATTTAGGATAATTATTATTGTTTATATCCCAAAGAATTAAGAGAAAATAAAAATTGTCAGGCAAATGTATTAATTCTCTACTATATATTCACTTGCCTATTTAGCGTACCGTTCTTGACCAACAAAGTTGACTGTTTCCAGAAATTACAACAAAATACATAAATAAGAAAAGGCAAATTACTTTTGTAAAGTAAAATTTCAAAATACATTATTTTCTAGGCTTCAGTTTAGAGCAATTTTTTATGTTCTGATTATTTCTTTCTTTTTTTTTTTCAGAGGAAAGTTCTTATGTCCTATGGACTTTATTTTTTTTTTCTTATTATTTCTTTTTTTTTCTTTTTTTATTTTTTATTTTTTTTATCAGTTACATTTTATTAACTCTGTATCCCAGCCGTGTCCCGATCCCTCATTCCCTCCCAGTCCCTCCCTCCCTCCCTCATCTCCACCGTGCCCCTTTCCAAGTCCACTGATAGGGGGGACCTCCTCCCCATTCATCTGATCCTGTTTTATCAGGTATCTTCAAGACAAATATGTCTGGGCACAGGGTCTTTTCTAAGACTGACATTCAACCAAGGACTATGTATGGATATAACTTATTATTTCTTAAGTTCCCCAACCATCCCTGAGTTTTGTGCTTTTTTTTATGTCTTCTTTTTATTCAGTTAGAACATATTGATCATTTTCTATAGCTATTCGCTGTGAATTTTTATAAGTAAATAGAAATAGGCTATATGATTATAATAAGCTATATGATTATTTGCATAGACTATATACATAGTCTATATATACATACTATATACATAGTCTATGCAAATATGGACATATCGGTTATTTTTTAATTTTAAGGTATATATCATTATATCTTATTTAATCTAGTTTGGACCCATAATATTACAAAGTGAAAAATATGTTTCTATTAATTAGTGAAAGAGTTTTTAACTGTTACTTCTAATTTATGTATGAAAAATTGTCTGAAAAAAACTATTGTACTGGGTGAAAGTAACCACTTTCATTATTTCTGTAAAATTGATTTGCTTCAATGCTTTTGATCTTTTTTCCATTTAATCTTGTCTATTCACTTATTAATATATTCATTCTGGACAGAGAATTACAAAGATGATGACTAGATTTACTAATTACAAATAAAAAGAGAGAGAACAACTCCTATCGGTAAAAGTGTAAGATTATTTAAGGATATACCTAGATATAATATATAACATATAAAAGATATATAACATATATAAGATATATAACATATAAGATTTACATAATATAACCACCAGGCAAAGAGGAGAGAAATTATATAGGAAGGGATCTAGAGGTGATGTTAAATCCTAGGTAGTTACAGGGCACAGAGGAAGAAAGATGTTTGTCTTTCATCATGATTGGCAGAACCAGATGAGAGAAAGCATAACAAACAAGCTCTATTCCAACAAATGTGAGGCCCTGGATGGAGTATCACACACAAAGAAACAAACAAAAAAACAGAACATCCCATCAGTAAAAATTTCAGTCCAATGTGGCTAGGTTTATTATTTATTTATTTATTTATTTTCTATGTTAGAAGTTGTTCTTCCCTATTTCCTTCAATCGCTTTTTGTGAACTCTTGTAATCAGCCCATTGCAAAATTAATTATAGACTCTCTGACCTTAAATGGAGGAGACTCACCAAAACAATTCAAACCCCACACAACTCAGCACCGTTAATAGGAGTGAGTTCATCCAATCTTTTGTTGATAGTACCCTTTTCTTGGCCTGGACTTCTCCTGCTTCCAGTTTGCTGCTTTTTCTTCTTTTTATCCCAATTCATGACTCCATTTTCCTCCACAGATAACCAGTCCAATGTATTTACTTCATATCCATGAAAATAGGTATATACTTATTAACTACACATTGTTCTAAGGTTATAGCTACTTTTTTCATGTAGTATTCGCATTTAATGAATATGTTCATTGGTGGGTATGTAAATATCACCATTGTTTCTAGGTTCTATCTAACTCTACATTCTACATAGACAGATGAATGTACACATAGAAAAATATATTGTGGAAATATATGCATATTATTATATGCATATATAATATATGCATATTATTATAGTCATGCATATTATATACTATGTAATTGGCATAATAGCTAAGCATAGAATAGTTTACATGCACATTTTTCTATCTTTGCTTGTTTTCTCTTTAAACTTCAAATGTAACCTGAAACAGAATTAATGATTTACTTATTTTTATTAATTATTAGTATTTCCTATAGCTGTTATTTATCTAATTCTTCCAGATTTAAACATATGGTTTGAAAAATGGAATCATTTTTCTCTATATTAATTATGGTATTAATTCAACTCATAACATTCCATTTGGAGCCACTTAAGACACTATAAATAAAAATCAATTTAATTAAAATGTTTAAATATTTTATTCTAAAAGTATCTAAATAGACATGAGGGTGGAGTTTCATGGGGCTGGAAAGAATGAAAATAAACAACTCAAAGACTCTCAATAAAATTAAACCTTCCTGATCAGGAGACATAACCAAAAATTGAAAGTTATTGGACAGACTCACTTTGTAATTCTAAGGTAAGATTTGATTTTCTTTGAAGGTTAATATCTACCTTTAACATAAGTTTTAATGAGAATTGATTAGGATATCTTAAAGTTAACATGATTCATCCAAATCAATGACAGCACATAGTTTTGTTCTGGTTTCTCTCTTCAGGACTTTGCATAGTTAGTACTCTTTCTCTCTCTCTTGCTCTTTTGGGTCAGTCTGTGTCAGACATTGGTTCAGCATTTCAAGCTGCTTTGACTTCACATAATTTCTCATGGGTCGATGCAGTAATGACTGAAGCTAGAAGAGTTGTCTGGAGGTCAAAGTCTTGGGAGTTAATTTCTTCTACCTGGGAAGGCTTACATCTACCCTTGGTGCATTGCCCAAAGTGGTTCACTTGATTAGGTTTATTTCAAGAGGAGCCAGGAAGTACAGTCTTCTCATGTGCCCATAAATCATTAAATGGCCTTTGTGCTACTATTTGACATTTAGCCAGTTTGAAAAACACAAAAAAATGAAAATAAAACAAACAAATGAACAACAACAACAAAAAAAAAACTGTTTGACATGCCAAAGCTTCCTAGTTTACCACCGAGTTGTCTATTTGTCTTTGTTTATATCTTCCTTGAACATATTGTGAGTTTCTCATAAGGAAGGGCTTCCTCTCGTTCTTCATTTCCTTGCTCTATACCAAGATCTGGATAGTTCACTCCTTGTTTTCTAATAGTCACTAAGGTGTGCCATGCTGATACCTTTCACTTGGTATTAAAGATGAGCATTAGAAAAGGTTTCAAAATCCAGTTTACAGGATAAGATTCTTCATTCTTTTGTGTTGTCTTTTGTAAGAAAGAATTACCTTTTTAAAGAATGGCACATCATTATATTGTTTTAACATGATTTATTTAATACTTAAACTAAGTCTCACAGTTCCCAAAATGAGCAATTTTATATAGTTGATTTTGCAAAGGCATTTCTAGTAATTTTTCTAAGACACCTGACTTTTCAGTTATAAAACAAAACCAACAAGGAAATACTTTTCAATGAGACCCTGTATTTCTCAAAAAGCTTCTCAAAAGCTTTAATGTTTCTTAACAGAATGATGAGTGGTGTTTTCTTTATTCCCTTTACATTACATGTGCCCTAATATAAAATTATCAACTTGTATCTGTAGTTACAGCACATAGTGTAAACAGGTAATATGACATGAATGGCGATTTTATTTAGTTACATGTAATACTCACCACCCAGACCTGTCAAGCAGTATTAACTGTCCAATGTATGAATGACTAAACTGCTTCCTGTTCTACATTACTTAACATATGAGTTCCCTGTATGTGTCAAGCACAGTGTGGCTCACTGGGCACACAGCATAAAAATTACCATTATGAACATGATGGTGTCTTTCAAACACAGTAACCTGAGCTTCAGGAAAGGTGACTTTGTACCTCAGATTCTATGCTTGAATTTATGTAAGTAACTTTGAAAGTAAGGGGAATCCTGGGGTTCCCAGGAACCATCAGCTTTGGGATCTGGGTTATTTTGTGCTTGAAAAAACATTCTATGTCAGTTCCCTGTGTAGACACCTATCAATTGTATTTGCTATTATAAGAGCAATACAAGTAGAAAAAAATACAAGTAGAAAAAGCACGTCAGACTTTTCCATAGTAAGAACTTACTATTGTTTAAGATATACACACACCACACACACCTTAAAAAATAACGATTTGCAAAGTTCAAATGTTCCATGGTTTGTTTTACCACTTTATGAAGAACCACACAATAGTCCTCTATTGTATTTACCCTTATATGACAATGCTACAGAAACCATACAGAATTAGGCGGAAGACAATGATTTTCTTCCCCATTATAACTTAACTATTTTATTAAGGTGAAATAACAGCAATAAGCTAACCTGGAGATGATTAGCTTTCTAAAAACATCCCTTCTGTATGAAACGCACTGACCTATATCCATTCTACATAATTGAAATAAGCACTCCTAGCTTACCAGAGCAATAAAATATAAGGAAATTATCTCAACTTTAATGTTCCTAAGAATGCCTTCAGGAGTTTGTGAAAAATGAAAACTGGCAGCTCTACCCCAGGGAGCCTTCCATGGGACAGGTGTGAAATCCTCAAGCCAGGTTTCTTACCAGAACTCTAGATTATTCGGAAGGAACTCTGTAGCTTAAATTAGAAGAAGAGTGGTATCACAAATAGAACAGACGTTGAAGATAAGTTGATTTGGGATTTGGATTCTGGCAAATATTCCCCCCAAATACTATGTATGAGAGATACTCACTGCTAGGCTACAGATATCTATGCCTTACCAGCTTCAAACTGCACACCTAGAGCTCTTCAGAGTCTTTGCACGAGGAATTGATTCTTTGATATAATTTGTGCAAAGCTAGGAGAATCAGGTTCACAGATAGAGTTTCAACTAGGAAAGCATATTTTCTTTCTTTTTAATTATAAAATTTTTAATTTTTTTAAGGAGGAAAGTTTATTTTGGTGTATGGTGCCGAAAGACAAGAAGGGAAGGCACGGCAACAGGGCAAAACATTGGCTGCTTGCATTTCATACACACAGGGGAATCAGGGAGCAAGAACAGGAAGTGGGATGAGGCTACAAAGCCTGACCCCAGTGATGTACTTCTGCCTGCCTCCCAAAGGCTTCACAACCTTCCCAAATAGCATC